>NC_079334.1:68783911-69117580 GCF_029582105.1 Oenanthe melanoleuca | reverse complement strand
GGATGGGGCTCCAGATTGGGGTCGGGTTTGAGGTTAGGACTGAAGTTGGGATCAGGATCAGGGTAAAGACTGGGATCATAGAGTCAGAATCAGGGTTGGGACTGGGATTGGGATCACAAGCAGTGTCAGAATCAGCACCAGGTTTGGGAGTGGGGTTGGGGTCTGTGTGTCATGGGGTCAGGGCCTGGATTGGGATTTTCCAGCCCCGACAATTCCCGTTCCCATGCAGCTGAGCCGTGGTTCCTGCAGAGCTCCCTCCCGGGCTGCCCCTGCCCTGCACCCCAGGAAATCCCCCCTCCTGGCCTGGCAGCTTCCAGGCAGCTTTTGGGGCTCCCTGCAGCCATGGAAGCGCTGGATCCCCGATTCCTGCACCTGCACCAGCCCATCCGGGACCTCACCAAGAACTGGGAGGTGGACGTGGCCTCCCAGCTGGGGGAGTACCTGGAGGAGGTAAGGGGGTCATGCCCTGAGTCCTGTCCCTGGGCCATCCCAAATCCCAGCCCAACTCCCATCCCAAATCCCATCCCAAATCCCAGCCCAAATCCTATCCCAAATCTCATCCCAACTCCCATCCCAAATCCCATCCCAACTCCCAGCCCAACTCCCATCCCAACTCCCATCCCAAATCCCATCCCAACTCCCATCCCAACTCCCATCCCAACTCCCATCCCAACTCCCAGCCCAACTCCCATCCCAAATCCCAGCCCAACTCCCAGCCCAAATCCCAGCCCAACTCCCAGCCCAACTCCCAGCCCAACTCCCATCCCAACTCCCATCCCAACTCCCAGCCCAACTCCCATCCCAACTCCCATCCCAACTCCCATCCCAACTCCCAGCCCAACTCCCATCCCAACTCCCACCCCAAATCCCAGCCCAAATCCCATCCCAACTCCCACCCCAAATCCCATCTCAACTCCCATCCCAAATCCCATCCCAAATCCCAGCCCAACTCCCACCCCAAATCCCACCCCAGCTCCCAGCCCAGCTCCCAGCCCCACTCCCCCCCACTCCCTCTCCTCCCTCCCTCCCAGCTGGATCAGATCTGCATCTCCTTTGACAACGGGAAAACCACCATGAACTTCATGGAGGCTGCGCTGCTGATCCAGGGCTCTGCCTGCATCTACAGCAGGAAGGTGAGGGCACAGCTGGGCCTGCCCCATCCCAGTGCTGTTCCAGTGCTGCTCTGTGACCCCTGCCCCATCCCAGTCCTGTTCTGTGACCCCTGCCCCATCCCAATCCTGTTCCAGTGCTGCTCTGTGACCCCTGCCCCATCCCAGTCCTGTTCTAATCCCATTCTGTGACCCCTGCCCCATCCCAGTCCTGTTCCAGTCCTGTTCTGTGACCCCTGCCCCATCCCAATCCTGTTCCAGTGCTGCTCTGTGACCCCCGCCCCATCCCAGTGCTGTTCTAATCCCATTCTGTGATCCCTGCCCCATCCCAGTGCTGCTCTGTGACCCCTGCCCCATCCCAGTCCTGTTCCAGTCCTGTTCTGTGACCCCTGCCCCATCCCAGTCCTGTTCTAATCCCATTTTGTGATCCCTGCCCCATCCCAGTTCTGCTCTGTGACCCCTGCCCCATCCCAGTCCCATCCCAGTCCTGTTCTGTGACCCCTGCCCCATCCCAATCCTGTTCCAGTGCTGCTCTGTGACCCCTGCCCCATCCCAATCCTGTTCCAGTCTTGTTCTGTGACCCCTGCCCCATCCCAGTCCTGTTCCAGTGCTGTTCTGTGACCCCTGCCCCATCCCAGTGCTGCTCTGTGACCCCTGTCCCATCCCAGTCCTGTTCTAATCCCATTCTGTGATCCCTACCCCATCCCAATGCTGCTCTGTGATCCCTGCTCCATCCCAATCCCATTCTGTGATCCCTGCCCAATCCTATATCAATCCCATTCTATGATCCCTGCCCCATCCCAATCCCATCCCAATGCTGCTCTGTGACCCCTGCCCCATCCCAGTCCCATTCTGTGACACCTGCCCCATCCCAATTCCATCCTAATCCCATTCTGTGATCCCAGTCCCATCCCAATCCCATCCCTGCCCCATCCCAATCTCATTCTCTGATCCCTGCCCCATCCCAATCCCATTCTGTGATCCCAATCCCATCCCTGCCCCATCCCAATCCCATTCTGTGATCCCAGTCCCATCCCAGTCCCATCCCAATCCCATTCTGTGACCCCTGAGCTGCCCCAAGTCCATGGGTCACCCCAGAATTCCCCCTTGGCTTCAAATCCTCAATGGAATGAAGGGATTTCAGTTCATCCTTCCTAAACTTGATCCTCTGTGGGTGTTGGCAGTCCTGGGGAGGAGCAGCAATTTTGCTGTTCTCCAGGATTTTCCCCCAAAATCTGATTTTGTCACAAATCATGGGATATTGGATTTTTTTGACCACAAAACCCTGGAATGGTTTGGGTCTCATCCAGAGCCACCATGGGCAGGGACACCTCCCACTGTCCCAGGCTGCTCCAAATTCCAGGATTTCCCCAAGTCTGGCCTTGGGATGGCTGAAAAAATGGGAAAAGAGCAACAAAACCCCAAAAAATCCCCAAGTCTAGCCTTGGAATGGCTGAAAAAATGGAAAAGGAGCATCAAAAACCCAAAGAAATCCCCAAGTCTGGCCTTGGAATGGCTGAAAAAAAATGGAAAAGAGCAACAAAAGCCCATGGATGCCCTGGGATAATGGAAGGGGGGATCCCTGGGGGGAGGAGCTTTCCCAGGAGCTGCTCCCCCTCTCCCAGCTCCAGGTGCTGTTTTCCAGGTGGAACACCTGTACATACTGGTCTGCCAGGCACTGGACTGCATCTCCAACAAAAAGTGAGTGGGATTGCCCCTTCCCACAGGGGATTTTCCCCTTCCCAGAGGGGATTTTCCCCCATCCCAGAAAGGAGTTTTCTCTTCCCAGAGGGGATTTTCTCCTTTCCCAAAGAAGAATTTTCCCCCTTCCCAGAGGGGATTTTTTCCTTCTTAGAGATGAATTTCCCCTTCCCAGAGAGGAATTTTTCCCTTCCCAGGGTGGATTTTTCCCTTTCTAGAGAGGAGTTTCCCCACCCCAGAGAGGAATTTTTCCCTTCCCAGAGGGGATTTTCCCCTTCCTAGAGATGAATTTCCCCATCCCAGAGAGGAATTTTCTCTCTTCTCAGAGGGGATTTTCCCCTTCCCAGAGGGGATTTTCCTCATTCTCAGAGGGGATTTTCCCCCTTCCCAGAGAGAAATTTCCCTTCCCAGAGGGAATTTTTCCTTTCCCAGAGGGGATTTCCCCTCCCACAGGGGATTTTCCCCTTCCCAGAGAGGAATTTTTCCCTTTCCCAGAGGGGATTTTTCCCTTCCTAGAGATGAATTTCCCCATCCCAGAGAGGAATTTTCTCTCTTTCACAGAGGGGATTTTCCCTTTCCCAGAGAGGAATTTTTCCCTTTCCCAGAGAGGAATTTTTCCCTTCCTAGAGATGAATTTCCCCTTCCCAGAGGGGTTTTTCCTCATTCTCAGAGGGAATTTTCCCTTCCCAGAGAGGAATTTGCCCTGCAGAATCCCTGCTCTGGGTCTGCCCTGATCCTGGGCCCTCCCCACTCCCATCCTCCCCTGAGAGGTGCATCCCAGACTTAGCAATGACATCCCAGGAAAACATCCCAAACCAGGGATACATCCCAGGAAAACATCCCAAACCAGGGACACATCCCAAACCAGGGATCACATCCCAAACCAGGGATCACATCCCAAACCAGGGACACATCCCAGGATCACATCCCAAACCAGGGATCACATCCCAGGATCACATCCCAAACCAGGGATACATCCCAGGGACCACATCCCAAACCAGGGATCACATCCCAGGATCACATCCCAAACCAGGGATCACATCCCAGGGACACATCCCAGGGATCACATCCCAAACCAGGGATACATCCCAAACCAGGGATCACATCCCAGGATCACATCCCAAACCAGGGACACATCCCAGGATCACATCCCAAACCAGGGACACATCCCAGGGATCACATCCCAAACCAGGGATACATCCCAGGAAAACATCCCAAACCAGGGACACATCCCAAACCAGGGATCACATCCCAAACCAGGGATACATCCCAGGATCACATCCCAAACCAGGGATCACATCCCAAACCAGGGACACATCCCAGGAAAACATCCCAACCCAGGGATCACATCCCAAACCAGGGATCACATCCCAAACCAGGGATCACATCCCAAACCAGGGATCACATCCCAGGAAAACATCCCAAACCAGGGACACATCCCAAACCAGGGATCACATCCCAAACCAGGGATACATCCCAAACCAGGGACACATCCCAGGACCACATCCCAAACCAGGGATCACATCCCAGGGATCACATCCCAAACCAGGGATCACATCCCAAACCAGGGATCACATCCCAAACCAGGGATCACATCCCAAACCAGGGATCACATCCCAAACCAGGGATACATCCCAAACCAGGGACACATCCCAGGATCCCAGGGATGCTTTTCCTTCTGCCCAACAGAGATTTTAAATCCCAAAAACCCAAACAAACCCGAGGGCGCCTCTCCCAAAAACAGAGCAACGTGCTTTGTGCTTCCTCCCTCACACAAACAAAGCCCCCACTGGGTGTTTTTTTTGGGATTTTCCCAGCTGGAGAGGGCAGGGCAGACCCTTTCCCACCCTCCCCGTGGGTGCTGAGGCTGTTTCTCCCCAGGAGGCAGAGGCTGCCCTGCTCCCTGGGCCCCGACGGCCGCGACGCCGACGCCTCCTTCCCCGACACGGAGCTGGAGGTGAGCGGGGCCCTGTGCCCCAAATCCCAAATCCAGATCCCAAATCCAAATCCAGGCCTGGGGTGACACTGCCAGCACCTGACAGGGAGGTGAGCAGGGCCCTGTGCCCCCCAAATCCCAAATCCAAATCCAGGTTTGGGGTGACACTGCTGGGCTCCTCCTGCCCCAATAGGGAGGTGAGCAGGTCCCTGTGCCCCCCCAAATCCCAAATCCCAAATCCAAATCCAGCTTTAGGGTGACACTGCTGGGCTCTTCCTGCCTCAATAGGGAGGTGGAGGTGAGCAGGGCCCTGCCCCCCAAATCCCAGATCCCAAATCCCAAATCCAGGTTTGGGGTGACACTGCCAGCACCTGACAGGGAGGTGAGCAGGGCCCTGTGCCCCAAATCCCAAATCCCAAATTCAGGTTTGGGGTGACCCTGCTGGGCTCCTCCTGCCCCAACAGGGAGGTGAGCAGGGCCCTGTGCCCCCCCAAATCCCAAATCCAAATCCCAAATCCAGCTTTGGGGTGACACTGCTGGGCTCCTCCTGCCCCAAATCCCAAATCCCAAATCCCAAATCCAGTTTTGGAGTGACACTGCTGGGCTCCCCCTGCCCCAAATCCCAAATCCAGTTTTGGGGTGACACTGCTGGGCTCCTCCTGCCCCAAATCCCAAATCCAGCTTTGGGGTGACACTGCTGGGCTCCCCCTGCCCCAAATCCCAAATCCAGCTTTGGGGTGACACTGCTGGGCTCCCCCTGCCAGCTCCTGTCCCTGGATGACATCCCAGAGACCAGCCAGGCCCAGGTGGACACCAGGAGCAATCATCATTCTGCTGTAAGAGGAACCACTTTTATTTTTCTTTTCCTGTTTATCACTCATTTTGCTCCTTTTCTTCCTTTGTTCATTCCTCCTTTCTCCAGTTCTCCCCCCTTTTCTTCCTTATCTCCTTTTTATTCCTCCATTTCCCCCTTTTTCTCCCTTTTTGTCCCTCCTTTTCCCCCTCCTTTTAGTCCGTCCATTTTTTTCTTTTTATCCTTTCTTTCTCTTTTTCCTTTTTCTCCCTCCTTTTCTTCCTCCTTTTATTCTTCTTTCCCCTCCTTTTCTCTCCCGTTTTTCTCCTTTTCTTCATTTCTTTCCTCTTCTTACCTCTCCTTTTCTCCCTCTTTTTTATTCTTCCTTGTCTCTTTCCTCTCCTTTTTTCTCTCATTTTTCTTGTTTCTTTTCCTCCTTTCTCTCCTTTTACCTATTTTTTTCTTTCCTCTCTCTTTTTATCTCTTCTTTTCTTCCTCTTTTTATGCTTCTATTTCTCCTTCTTCTCTTTCCTTTTCTCCATTTTGTCTCTTTTTTTGTTTCTGTTTTTTTCCCTCTTTTTTATCCTTTGTTTTCTTCCTTTTCTTATCCCTTTCCTTTTCCCTTATTTTATTTCTCCTTTTATTCTCCTTTTATATCTCCTTTTATTTTTCCTTTTTATCCCTTCTTTTCTCCCTCTTTTTATTCCTTTCTTTTCCTCTCCTTTTCTCTCTCCTTTTTCTTGCTTTTCTTCTTCCTTTCTCTCCTTTTCCCTATTTATTCTTTCCTCTGTCTTTTTTCTTCTTTCTCTTTTTATTCCTCTATTTCTTCTCCTTCTTTCTCCTTTTCTCCTTTTCTCCATTTTGTCTCTCTTTTTATTTCTCCTTTTTTATCTCTTTTCTATCCTTTCTTTTCTCCTCCTTTTATTTCTCCTTTTATTCCTCCTTTTTATCCCTCCTTTTCTCCCTCTTTTTCCTCCTCTCTTTTTCCCTCCTTTTCTCTCTCCTTTTTTCCCTTTTTTTCTCCCTCCTTTCTCCTTTTCTCCTATTTTTTCTCCCTCCTTTCCTCCCTCCCTTTCTCCCCCCATGGCACATTTCCCAGGTGATCCCAGCCGGGGTGGTGGCCCTGGGGACAAGGACACCTTTCCCACCTGGTGCCACCCCTGTCCCTTGCCAGGCCGTGACCATCGTTCCCCTGACCCCGATGTCCCTGGAGGCCCCGGACGAGGGGGAGAAGGAGGAGGGTCCCCTGATGAGGTGACACAGCTGGGACTGTCCTGTGTCCCTGCTGGGACTGTCCCCTGCCCCTCCCCAGTCCCTGCTGGGATTGTCCCCAGTCCCCTCCCTGCTGGATTGTCCCCTGTCCCCAGCTCCAGTCCCTGCTGGGATTGTCCCTGTCCCCTCCCCAGTCCCTGCTGGGATTGTCCCCAGTCCCCTCCCTGCTCCTGTCCCTGTTGGGATTGTCCCCTGTCCCTGCTGGGATTGTCCCCTGTCCCCAGCTCCAGTCCCTGCTGGGATTGTCCCTGTCCCCTCCCTGCTCCTGTCCCTGCTGGCATTGTCCCCTGTCCCGTGTCCCCTGTCCCCTCCCTGCTGGCATTGTCCCCTCCCTGCTGGCCGTGTCCCCTCCCTGCTGGCCCTGTCCCCTCCCCAGTCCCTGCTGGGATTGTCTCAGTCCCCTCCCCAGTCCCTGCTGGGACTGTCCCCTGTCCCCTCCCTGCTGGGATTGTCCCCTGTCCCTGCTGGCATTGTTCCTGTCCTGCTCCAGTCCCTGCTGGGATTGTCCCCTGCCCCTGTCCCCTCCCTGCTGGCATTGTCCCCTGTCCTCTCCCTGCTCCTCTCCCTGCTGGCATTGTCCCTTGTCCCCTCCCTGCTGGGATTGTCCTCTCTTCCTGCTCCTATCCCTGCTGGGATTGTCCCTGTCCCCTCCCCAGTCCCTGCTGGGATTGTCCCCTGTCCTCTCCCTGCTCCTGTCCCTGCTGGGATTGTCCCTGTCCCCTCCCTGCTCCTGTCCCTGCTGGGATTGTCCCAGGTGGGATTGTCCTGTGTCCCCTTCCCTGTCCCCTCCCTTCTCCAGCTCCTGCTGGGGACACTGGGGACTCTGGGGACATGGGGACACTGGGGACAATGGGGACACCAGGGACACTGGGGGGACTCTGGGGGGACTCTGGGGACATGGGGGCACTGGGGGCTCTGGGGACATGGGGACATGGGGACTCTGGGGACGCTGGGGACTCTGGGGACATGGGGACGGGGGGGACAGTGGGGACTCTGGGGACTCTGAGGACAGTGGGGACTGTGGGGACATAGGGACACTGGGGACTCTGAGGACATGGGGACACTGGGGGCACTGAGGACAGTGGGGACTCTGGGGACACTGGGGGGACACTGGGGACACTGGGGTGACACTGGGGAGACACTGGGGACATGGGGACATGGGGACACGGGGACTGGGGCCATGGGGCCGCTGTCCAGCGCTGTGCCCGCAGCCGGCAGGGGGAGGTGCTGGCCGGCCGCCGCGATTTCCGCATGAACGTCTGGGGACACTGGGGACATGGGGACATGGGGACATGGGGACACTGGGGACATGGGGACACTGGGGCCATGGGGACACTGGGGACATGGGGACACTGGGGCCATGGGGACACTGGGGGCATTGGGGACACTGGGGACACGGGGACTGGGGCCATGGGGCCGTGGCCAGCGCTGTGCCTGCAGCCGGCAGGGGGAGGTGCTGGCCGGCCGCCGCGATTTCCGCATGAACGTCTGGGGACACTGGGGACACTGGGGACACGGGGACACTGGGACATGGGGACACTGGGGACATGGGGACACTGGGGACATGGGGACACTGGGGACACGGGGGACACGGGGACACGGGGACACTGGTGACACTGGGGACACTGGGGCCATGGGGCCGCTGTCCAGCGCTGTGCCCGCAGCCGGCAGGGGGAGGTGCTGGCCGGCCGCCGCGATTTCCGCATGAACGTCTGGGGACACTGGGGACACTGGGGACACGGGGACACTGGGGACACGGGGACATGGGGACACTGGGGCCATGGGGACACTGGGGACACGGGGACTGGGGACATGGGGACACTGGGGACACTGGGGACACTGGGAACAGAGGTGACATGGGGACATGGGGACATGGGGACATGGGGACATGGGGACAGTGGGGACATGGGGACACTGGGGCCAGGGGACACGGGGCCATGGGACATGGGGACATGGGGACATGGGGACACTGGGGACAGTGGGGACACTGGGGACACTGGGGACACTGGGGCCATGGGGACACTGGGGCCATGGGGACACTGGGGACACTGGGGACACTGGGGACATGGGGACACTGGGGACACTGGGGACACTGGGGCCATGGGGACACTGGAATGGACATGGGGACACTGGGATGGACATGGGGACACTGGGGACACGGGGACACAGGGACACGGGGACATGGGGACACTGGGGCCATGGGGCCGTGGCCAGCGCTGTGCCCGCAGCCGGCAGGGGGAGGTGCTGGCCGGCCGCCGCGATTTCCGCATGAACGTCTCGGCCCAGCACGCCTCGGGCACCTTCCTGCAGGAGCCGCCCGGGCCCGCGCTGTGCCCCGCCCGCCACCAGGAGCCGCCCCCGGGCGCGGCCGCAGGTGCGGGGGCTCTGGGGGGCGCTGGCATTGTCACTGTCGTGTCACTGTCACTGTCGCTGTCTTGTGTCACTGTCACTGTCTGTGTCACTGTCACTGTTACTGTCACTGTCGCTGTCTGTGTCACTGTCACTGTCTGTGTCACTGTCTGTGTCTGTGTCACTGTTACTGTCTGTGTCACTGTCACTGTGTCACTGTCACTGTCTGTGTCACTGTTACTGTCACTGTCTGTGTCACTGTCACTGTCTGTGTCACTGTCTGTGTCTGTGTCACTGTTACTGTCTGTGTCACTGTCACTGTGTCACTGTCACTGTCTGTGTCACTGTTACTGTCACTGTCTGTGTCACTGTCACTGTCTGTGTCACTGTCACTGTCACTGTCTGCGTCACTGTTACTGTCAGTGTCTGGGTCACTGCAGCAGCTCAGAGTCACTGTTACTGTCACTGTCTGTGTCACTGTCACTGTGTCACTGTCACTGTCTGTGTCACTGTCTGTGTCACTGTCACTGTCTGTGTCACTGTCACTGTCATTGTCTGTGTCACTGTCTGTGTCTGTATCACTGTCACTGTCTGTGTCTGGGTCACTGCAGCAGCTCAGTGTCACTGTCACTGTCAGCGTCACTGTCATTGTCAGTGTCACTGTCGCTCTCACTGTCATTGTCCCTGTTACTGTCAGTGTCCTGGTCACTGTCACTGCTGCAGCTCAGTGTCACTGTCACTGTCACTGTCACTGCTGCAGCTCAGTGTCACTGTCACTGTCAGTGTCACTGTCCCTGTCACTGTCTCTGTCACTGTCACTGCTGCAGCTCAGTGTCACTGTCACTGTCACTCTCACTGTCACTGTCACTGTCACTGTCACTGTCACTTGTGCATCTCAGTGTCACTGTCACTGTCAGTGTCACTGTCCCTGTCACTGTCTCTGTCACTGTCACTGCTGCAGCTCAGTGTCACTGTCACTGTCAGCGTCACTGTCACTGTCCCTGTCCCTGTCCCTGTCCCCTGCAGCAGCTCCAGGACCCGAGCCCAGCGCTGGCTCCATGGTGGCCGTGGTGAGGGCACTGAGCTTCACTGAGGAGGCAGGTGAGGGGTGGCACCTGTCCTGCTGTCCCAGGGCTGTCCCTGGGCAGTCCCTGGGCTGTCTCTGGGCTGTCCCTGGGCTGTCCTGTTGTCCCTGGGCTGTCCCTGGGCTGTCCCTGGGCTGTCCCTGGGCTGTCCTGCTGTCCCTGGGCTGTCCCTGGGCTGTCTCTGGGCTGTCTCTGGGCTGTCCCTGGGCTGTCCTGCTGTCCCTGGGCTGTCCTGCTGCCCCTGGGCTGTCCCTGGGCTGTCTCTGGGCTGACCCTGGGCTGTCCTGCTGTCCCTGGGCTGTCCCTGGGCTGTCCCTGGGCTGTCCCTGGGCTGTCCTGTTGTCACTGGGCTGTCCCTGGGCTGTCCCTGGGCTGTCCCTGGGCTGTCCTGCTGTCCCTGGGCTGTCCTGCTGTCCCTGGGCTGTCTCTGGGCTGTCCTGCTGTCCCAGGGCTGTCCTGCTGTCCCTGGGCTGTCCCTGGGCTGTCCCTGGGCTGTCTCTGGGCTGTCCCTGGGCTGTCTCTGGGCTGTCCTGCTGTCCCTGGGCTGTCCCTGGGCTGTCCCTGGGCTGTCCTGCTGTCCCTGGGCTGTCCCGCTGTCCCTGGGCTGTCCCTGGGCTGTCCTGCTGTCCCTGGGCTGTCCTGCTGTCCCTGTGTCCATCCAGGTGCTGCAGGAGGGTGAGGGGTGAATGAATCCATCCCTGGCAGGAGGGGCTCTGCTCCCAGGAATGGGGGATTCTGGGGAGCTCCCTCCTGTCCCTGGAGGGTTTAACCTCCCCGTGGAGGTGGCACTTGGGGACACGGGCAGTGGTGGCCCTGGCAGTGCTGGGACTGGGGCTCTGAGGGATTTTCCAGCCCAGCCATCTGCCCCATTCCCTG
Organism: Oenanthe melanoleuca; assembly: GCF_029582105.1. Lineage (NCBI taxonomy): Eukaryota > Metazoa > Chordata > Aves > Passeriformes > Muscicapidae > Oenanthe > Oenanthe melanoleuca. The sequence continues at coordinate 69,106,459 of NC_079334.1, read as the reverse complement.
CTCTGGGTTCCTTGGCAGACAGGGTGGGACTGGGGGGCTCTGGGAGCTTCTCCAGCCTCTGCCCCCTGCAGGTGCTGCAGGGCCTGGTGATGATGAGGATGATGACGTTCCTGGGGCTCTGGGGGATGACATGGACGTGACTCTGGTCCCTGAGGAACACGTCGAGGCTCAGAGGGTCTGTGGGGCAGGGCCTGGGGTGGGGGGCTGCCTGTGCTGCTTCCCTGGAGCCCCCCACTCCTTCCCTGGAGCCCCAGAGCCCCCCACTCCTTCTCCAGAGCCCCCCACTCCTTCCCTGGAGCTCCAGAGCCCCCCACTCCTTCTCCAGAGCCCCCACTCCTTCCCTGGTTTCCTGGAGCCCTCCACTCCTTCTCCAGAGCCCCTCACTCCTTCCCTGCTTCCCTGGAGCACCTCAGTCCTTCCCTGGGTCCCTGGAGCCCCCCACTCCTTCCCTGGACCCCCCGAGCCCCCCACTCCTTCCCTGGAGCCACCCACTCCTTCCCTGGAGACCCCCACTTCTTCTCCAGAGCCCCCCACTCCTTCCCTGGAGCCCTCACTCCTTCCCTGCATCCCTGGAGCCCCCCACCCCTTCCCTGGAGACCCCCACCCCTTCCCCAGACCCCTGGCATCCCCCCAGCCCTTCCCTGCCCCCCAGCCCCTCCCTGTCCCTCTCTGTGCCCCCCCAGATCACGCCCCAGGCCCGGGGGTACATCCTGCGAGAGAGAGCCCCCAGGCAGGACCCCCAGCCCCTCAGCAAGGTAAGGGGGGCTGGGGCCAGGGAGATCCCAAATCTGGGCCAGGGAGATCCCAAATCTGGGCCAGGGAGATCCCAAATCCCCAGGCTGGGACCCCTGGGGTCCCCCAGAGCCCCTGCCCATCCTCACCCTGTGCCAGGAGGAGCCAAATCCGTGGGAGAGCCTCGACCCCTTTGGAGACTGCGAGGAGAAGCCCTTCAAGAGAGGTGATTTTGGGGGAGTTGGGGAGCTCTGGGGGCAGCAGGGACAGCACAGCCCGTGGGGGGACATTCACTCCTGGCCACGTGTCCCTCAGTGTCCCCAGCCCCATGGGAGGGTCACTCCTGGCCCCACAGAGGGTCATTCCTGGTCCTCAGTGTCCCCAGCCCCACAGCTGGTCACTTCTGGCCATGTGTCCCTCAGTGTCCCTGTCCCCTCACTGGGTCATTCCCTGTCCCCACACTGGGTCATTCCCAGCCCCACTGGAAGTCCCTCAGTGTCCCTGTCCCCTCACTGGGTCATTCCCTGTCCCCTCACTGGGTCATTCCCAGCCCCACTGGATGTCCCTCAGTGTCCCCAGCCCCACACTGGGTCATTCCCAGCCCCACTGGATGTCCCTGTGTCCCCAGCCCCACACTGGGTCATTCCCAGCCCCACTGGATGTCCCTCAGTGTCCCTGTCCCCTCACTGGGTCATTCCCAGCCCCACTGGATGTGTCCCTGTCCCCTCACTGGGTCATTCCCTGTCCCCTCACTGGGTCATTCCCAGCCCCACTGGAAGTCCCTCAGTGTCCCTGTCCCCTCACTGGGTCATTCCCAGCCCCACTGGATGTGTCCCTGTCCCCTCACTGGATCATTCCCAGCCCTGCTGGATGTCCCTCAGTGTCCCTGTCCCCTCACTGGGTCATTCCCAGCCCCACTGGATGTCCCTCAGTGTCCCCAGCCCCTCACTGGGTCATTCCCAGCCCCACTGGATGTCCCTCAGTGTCCCTGTCCCCTCACTGGGTCATTCCCAGCCCCACTGGATGTCCCTCAGTGTCCCTGTCCCCTCACTGGGTCATTCCCAGCCCCACTGGATGTCCCTCAGTGTCCCTGTCCCCTCACTGGGTCATTCCCAGCCCCACTGGATGTCCCTCAGTGTCCCTGTCCCCTCACTGGGTCATTCCCAGCCCCGCTGGATGTCCCTCAGTGTCCCTGTCCCCTCACTGGGTCATTCCCAGCCCCACTGGATGTCCCTCAGTGTCCCCAGCCCCTCACTGGGTCATTCCCAGCCCCACAACACCCACAGTTGCCCCTCACAGTGGCCACTCCCCTGATGTCACCCGTGTCACCTGCAGGCAGGCCCTTCCTGGTGCCACAGGGCCTGGATGGCATCGTTGGGGGCAAGAGGAAGAGGAGGGGCCCCAGGAAGCTGCAGGATTTCATGAGATGGTTCTCTGCAGCCTGTGAGTGATCCCTGCCTTTCATCCCAAAGGATTTCAAACCTGTCACAGGGCCTGAGCAGCCCTGGGGACACGGGCAGGGGTGGCCTTGGCAGAGCTGGGGGGCTCAGGGGGCTTTTCCAGCTTTGATAAATCCGTGGAATTTCCACCCAATGGTAATTCCTGGTCTGCTCCCCCCAGACAACAACGTCACGGAGGAGAAAAGCAGGAGGAAGGGCCCCAGCTTTGCAGGTGAGGGGTGGGACAGGCAGGGACACCGGGACAGCCCAGTCCTGGGGACACTGGGTCCTGCAGGGGGGCAGGAGGGAGGGGGGCACCCCAAAACCGGGGGGGACACTGGGTCCTGCAGGGGGCAGGACACCCCAAAACTGGGGGAAGGGCACCCCAAAGCCAGGCAAGGGGAGCCTGGGAAGGGGCTGGGATGTTTGGGGGGTGTGTCTCTGCTTTGGGGGGGCACAGAGGGGCCATCCCAGATCCCTGTTCCCAGATCCCCGTTCCCAGATCCCTGTTCCCAGTGTTCCAATGTTCCAATCCCCACTCCCAATGTTCCCAAAGTTCCCAATCCCCATTCCCAATGTTCCCAATGTTCCAATCCCCCATTCCCAATCCCAATCCCCATCCCCATTCCCAATGTTCCCAACATTCCCAGCGTTCCCAATCCCCCAATCCCCGTTCCCAATCCCCCAATCCCCATTCCCAAATGCCCCATTCCCAATCCCCAATGTTCCCAATACTCCCAATCCCCATTCCCCAATTCCCAATCCCCAATGTTCCCAATGCCCAATCCCCCATTTCCCAATCCCCATCCCCAATCCCCATTCCCAATCCCCATCCCCAATCCATTCCCAATCCCAATCCCCATCCCCAATCCCAATCCCCCATTCCCAATCCCAATCCCAATCCCAATCCCCCAATCCCAATCCCCATTCCCAATCCCCATCCCCAATCCATTCCCAATCCCAACCCCCCATTCCCAATCCCCATTCCCAATCCCATCCCCAATCCCGTTCCATCCCCGCAGACCTGGAGCTGCTCTACTGGCGCCACTTCAAGGAGCGGCAGGCGGCGCACAGGAAGCTGCGGAGCGCCCGGGTGAGCGGGGAGGGGGCTGGCCTGGGGGGCTCAGCACCCCCTTTTCCTGCTCTGGGGGGGCTCAGGGGGGCTCAGCACCCCCTTTTCCTGCTCTGGGGGGGCTCAGGGGGGCTCAGCACCCCCTTTTCCTGCTCTGGGGGGGCTCAGGGCTGGTTTTGCCCCAGGAGCTGCGGTGGGAGCAGGAGCAGGAGCCGGAGCTGGAGCAGGAGCTGGAGCTGGAGCAGGAGCTCAGGGCCGACAGCGAGGAAGGGGCAGGTGCTGAACACAAAACCCCAAATCCTGCCTGGGGAGCCTGTGCCCCCCTCCTGGGGGTGTCCCAGACTGTTTGGGGGTCCCAGGGGACACTGTGGGTGCCGGGGGACGCTGAGTGCTGTCCCCATCCCCGCAGGTGATGACTTTGTGGAGCACGAGGACGTGGAGCCCGAGGTGGCAGAGGAGCTGGGGGAAGGGTCCCTGGGTGAGCTGCTGACCTTCCCTCCCAGACTCCCCAATTCCTCACCTGAGGGTCCTGAGGGTCCCTGAGGGTCCCCTGGGTGCTGTCCCCCACCTCTGGTGATCCCCTTTTCCCTCAGGCCCCCCTGAATTTGGGTACGAGGAGCTGGTGCGCAGGAATGTGGTAGGTGGGGGTGTGGGGGTGTCCCCAGGGGGTGGGGGTGTCCCCATTCCCGTCCCTGTGTCCCCAGGAGTGTGGGGCGTGTCCGCAGGAATGCTGAGGGTGTCCCCAGGGGGTGGGGGTGTCCCCATTCCCGTCCCTGTGTCCCCTGGAGTGCCAGGGCTGTCCCCATTCCCGTCCCTGTGTCCCCAGGAATGCTGGGTGTCCCCATTCCTGTCCCTGTGTCCCCTGAAGTCCTGGGGGTGTCCCCATTCCCATCCCTTGTCCCCAGGAATGCTGGGTGTCCCCATTCCCGTCCCTGTGTCCTCAGGAATGCTGGGTGTCCCCATTCCCATCCCTGTGTCCCCAGGAGTGTGGGGGGTGTCCCCATTCCCATCCCTGTGTCCCCAGGAGTGCCAGGGCTGTCCCCATTCCCGTCCCTGTGTCCCCTGAAGTCCTGGGGGTGTCCCCAGGAGTGCCAGGGCTGTCCCCATTCCCGTCCCTGTGTCCCCAGGAGTGCTGGGGTGTCCCCAGGAGTGCCAGGGCTGTCCCCATTCCCCTCCCTGTGTCACCAAACCCATCACTCAGTCCCCATTCCCTTCCCTGTGTCCCCAGGAGTGCTGGGGTGTCCCCAGGAGTGCCAGGGCTGTCCCCATTCCCGTCCCTTGTCCCCAGGAGCTGTTCATGGCCAGCTCTCAGAAGTTCGTGCAGGAGACGGAGCTGTCCCGGCGCATCCGGCTCTGGGAGGAGCACGTGGGGCCTCTGCTGCAGGAGCAGGCAGGACCTGGGCTGGGCTGGGATTAACTGGGCTGGGCTGGGACCCCTGGGCTGGGCTGGGATTACCTGGAATGGACCAAGACCCCTGGGATGGGCTGGGACCCCCGGAATTGGCAGGGACCCCTGGAGTGGGCTGGGACTTCCAGGATGGGCAGGGATTACCTGGGCTGGGCACTGCTGAGCCCACTCTGCTCACACCTGAGCACCCTGTACCCACCCCAGAGTGTCCTGCCCAAATGAGCCCCCCTGCCCACCCTGTGCCCCCATCCATACCTGCAGGAATCCTGTGCCCCATTCTGTGTCCATGGCAACAGGCTGGCACTGACCAGTGTCACTCCCTGTCCCTGTGTCCCCAGGAGACCTGTGCCCCATTCTGGGTCCATGGGAACAGGCTGGCACTGACCAGTGACCCTCCCTGTCCCTGTGTCCCCAGGAGACCTGTGCCCCATTCTGGGTCCATGGGAACAGGCTGGCACTGACCAGTGACCCTCCCTGTCCCTGTGTCCCCAGGAGTCCTGTGCCCCATTCTGTGTCCATGGGAACAGGCTGGCACTGACCAGTGTCACTCCCTGACCCTCCCTGTCCCTGTCCCCAGGAGAGCCGTGCCCCCAGCAATGTCCCAGCCTGGTGGCACTGCCCAGTGACTCTCCCTGTCCCTGTCCCCAGGAGAGCCGTGCCCCCTTCGATGTCCCAGCTGGTGGCACTGCCCAGTGTCACTCCCTGACCCTCCCTGTCCCTGTCCCCAGGAGAGCCGTGCCCCCTTCGATGCCCAAGCCTGGCTGGCACTGCCCAGTGACCCTCCCTGTCCCTGTCCCCAGGAGAGCCGTGCCCCCTTCGATGTCCCAGCTGGTGGCACTGCCCAGTGTCACTCCCTGACCCTCCCTGTCCCTGTCCCCAGGAGAGCCGTGCCCCCTTCGACGTCCGAGCCTACGGCGCGGCGCTGACCGCGCGCTGTGCCGAGCCGGGCCGGTGGCACTCCCTGGCCAGCCTGGTGGCCGGCCAGCCCCCGTTCGAGGTGTGCCGCTACCTGCTGGCCTCGCTGCAGCTGGTAAGGCTTTGGGGGGCTCCCGGGGGGGTCTGTGGGCGCGCCAGCACCCCTGAGCCCCCCCGTGCCCCCCGCCCAGGCCAACGACGCGGAGGTGGAGCTGGCGCAGGACGCGGGGCTGGAGGCGGCGCTGGACACGGCGCGGCTGCGGCGCCTGGCGGCGCGCCCGGCGCACGAGAGGTTCCAGAGCTTCCAGCTGCCCTCCCAGAGCCAGCCCGGCCCCAAATAAACCCCTCCTGGATAAGGAAAGGGAAAGGCCTCTGCCGCAGGGGATGGCGGGGGGGGTCGCTTCAGTCAGCAGCACAGGGACCCCCAGCCATGGGGAGGGGTCTGGGGGGCTACAAGAGGTCTGGGGTCACTTCAGTCACCTGCACAGGGACCCCCAGCCATGGGGAAGGGGATGCAGGGGGTGGGAAAGGTTGGGGGGAGTCCCTCTGGCCACCTACCCTTTGTTCCCCTTCTTTTGGGGAGGGGTCTGGGGTCACCCCCAGCCATGGGGAAGGACCTGGGGGGCTACAAGAGGTCTGGGGGTCCCTTCAGTCACCTAAACAGGGACCCCCAGCCATGGGGAGGGGTCTAGGGGATACAGGGGGATCTCTGCCCATCTAGCCTTTGTCCCCCCTTCTTTTGGGGAGGGGTCTGGAGTCACCCCCAGCCATGGGGAGGGGTCTAGGGGATACAGGGGGATCTCTCTGCTCATCTCCCCTTTGTCCCCCTTCTTTTGGGGAGGGGTCTGGGGTCACTTCAGTAACCTGCACAGTAACCTACTTCCCTGCCCCTTGGGAAATTCCTGGGGGGCTGCAGGGGTCCCTCCTTGCCATGTGACACTGCTGGGGGACAGGCGGGGGTGTCCTTCCACCCACCCATCTTCTCCCCTTCACAGCACACACCTGAGGGTCCCTCCACCTGCCCAGCCAAAACCTCGCTCACCCCAGACCATTCCTTGGGGCTGTCAGGTGTGGGCTCTGCCCCTCCCCAGGGGACACACCTGGGGGCTGCCAGGTGTCCCTCCCTGCCATGTCACACCCCTCAGGGGGTGTGGGCTCCGTCACTCCCCATGGACACACCCGGGGGACAACAGGACACACCCAGGTGACACCGCCTGCTGCCGGCTGTCCCTCCCTCCCATGTGACACCCCTCGGGGGGTGTGGGCTCTGTCCCTTTCCTCATGGGACACACCTGGGGGGGCACTGGGGGCTGCCAGGTGTCCCTCCCTGCCATGTCACACCCTTCAGGGAGTGTGGGCTCTGTCCCTCCCCACAGGACACACCCAGGTGACACCGCCTGCTGCCGGCTGTCCCTCCCTGCCATGTCACACTCCTCAGGGGGTGTGGGCTCTGTCCCTCCCCATGGACACACCCGGGGGACAACAGGACACACCCGGGGCACACCGCCTGCTGCCGGCTGTCCCTCCCCACCACCGCAGCACCCCAAACCCCCACAAACCGCACTCCGGGCTGCGTGCCCCCCGTTTATTCCCGCCCCGCCCCGTACGTGTCCATGTGCGCCCTGACGCTCCGCGCCAGCTCCTCGGCCGTGCGCGAGCTGCCGTAGCAGTCCCGGAACGCGCCGTCGGGGTCCAGCAGGAACGTCAGCACCGAGTGATCCACCGCGTAGTCCCCGTCGGCGTCCCGCGGCCCCGCGCTCACGTACACGCGGAATTTGGCCGCCGCCTCCTTCACCTGCTGCGCCGTGCCGGTGAGGCCGAGCAGGCGCGGGTGGAAGTCGCGCAGGTATCGCGACAGCGCCGCCTCGTCGTCGCGCTCGGGGTCCACGGTGACAAAGAGCGGCCGCACCGCCGGCAGCGCCGGGTCGCGCTCCAGCAGCTCCAGCGCCCGGCTCAGCCTCTCCAGCTGCTCGGGACACACGTCCGGGCAGTGCGTGAAGCCGAAATACAGCAGCACCCACTCGCCCAGGAAATCGGCTTTGCGCCGCGTCCTCCCCGCGGTGTCGCGCAGCTCGAAGTCGCCCTGGGCCAGCGACAGCTCGCGGAGGTGGCGCAGGCGGCGGGCGCGCTGCTGCTGCTCCTTCTGCCGCCGCAGGTACAGCCAGCCCGCGCCCGCCGCCGCCGCCACCGCGCCCGCCACCGCCAGCCGCGCCCGCAGGGGGAGCCCGGCAGGGCCGGGGGGCGCGCACAGGCGGCGCTTGGGGTGGCGCAGGGCGGGGCACAGCCGGGGGAGGGGGCGCAGGGAGCGCAGCATGGCTGGGGAGGGGACGGGGGGGTCAGGGGTGGGATGCTCCCCACCCGGCAGGGGGGGTTTGGCCTCGGGATTGTCACCCAAATGTCGCCTGACCCCTCATTCCGCCCCTCCCGATGATGCTGGACAAAGGGGGGCACTTTCCCCAAAATGGCCCCTGTCCATCACCCTGTGTCCTGCTGCTCTGGGACCCCCCATTCTGTCCCCCAAATATCCCCTGACCCCTCGTCCCAACCCTCCCGATGGCCTTGGACCCCCCACTCTGTCCCCCAAATGCATCCTGTCCCTCACCCACCTCTCCTGCTGCTCTTGGACTCTCCACTCTGTCCCCCAAATATCCCCTGACCCCTCATTCTGTCCCCCAAATGCCCCCGACCCCTCATCCCACCCCTCCCGATGGCCTTGGACAAAGGGGGGCACTTTCCCCAAAATGCCCCCTGTCCCTCATCCTGACCCCCAACTGCTCCCTCATCCCACTCTGTGTCCTGCTGCTCTTGGACCCCCCAGTCTGTCCCCAAACCCCTCATCCCTTGATGCATCCCCCTCCTGCTGCTCTTGGACCCCCCACTCTGTCCCCCAAATGCCCCCGACCCCTCATCCCACCCCTCCTGCTGCTCCTGGACAAAGGGGGGCACTTTCCCCAAAATGCCCCCTGTCCCTGCTCTTGGACCCCCCACTCTGACCCTCAACTGCCCCGTCCCCCACCCTGTGTCCTGCTGCTCTGGGACCCTCAACCCTGTCCCCCAAATGCTGCCCGTCCCCCACCCTGTCCCCTTGGGACCCCCATCCCCGACCCCCACCCTGTCCCCGCTGCTCCAGGACCCCCGCTCTGCCCCCTAAATCCGCCCCCCATCTCCCCCTCCCCCCGCGGTCTCCAGTCCCCGCTGACCTCTGACCTTTGCCCTGTGACCCCACGCCCCGTCCGCCGCCGGTCCCGCTCGGAGCGCCCGCGCCGCCGCCACCGGAACAGGAAATACCGGGAAGGGGCGGGGCCACGCCGGAAGGGGCGGGATCACGGTTTGGGGGGCGTGGTCTTTAAACAGCGCGGGCAATATGGGGGGTCAAAGTGGGGCGTGGTCATAGCGGGATGGGCGTGGTCAACCAGAGGGGCGTGGCCTCCCCGCGCGCTCCCCGCTTCCGCCGCTAGGTGGCGCCCCCGCCCCGCCCCGCGCCCCTCAGGCTCGGGGGAGGATCTGAATCGCGACACGGCCGCGATATCGCGACCCTCGCGGTTTATTGTGAGTCCCGGAGGGGTCCCGAGGGCAGGATGGTTTCGGCCACGAGCGATGGGATGTCCCGGGGGGGCTCCGGGCCGAGGCACAGAGCGTCCTGCAGCTCCCGCCGGCCCTCGGCGCTGAGGGTCCCCTCATGGTGCAGCCGCAGCCAGGGCTGGCCTGAGGGGGGACACGGGGGGTGATCGGGGGGCTCTGATCCCTCAAATATCCCCCACCCCAAACGGGGTGCACCCCTAGATAGGGGTAACCTGAGGGGGGACACGGGGTGTGATCGGGGGGCTCTGATCCCCACATATCCCCCACCCAACCGGGGTGCACCCCCAAACAGGGCTGGCCTGAGGAGGGGACACGGGGGGTGATCGGGGGGGCTCTGATCCCTCAAATATCCCCCACCCAACCGGGGTGCACCCCCAAACAGGGCTGGCCTGAGGAGGGGACACGGGGACATCGGGGGGCTCTGATCCCCCCATATCCAATCCCCTAACCAAGGTGCACCCCTAAATGGGGGTAACCTGAGAGGGGGGGACACAGAGGTCATTGGGGCGCTCTGATCCCCCCATATCCCCCCACCCAACCGGGGTGCACCCCCAAACAGGGCTCGTTTGGGTGACCGGGGGGCACACGGGGTTAGCCGGGGGTCCCGGGGGTCCCCTCACCTGCCCGCAGGTGCTCCCCGCTGCTCACCAGCAGCTCGGCCCCCACACGCAGGTTCACGGGGTCCCCGGCCCGAGCCCGGCCCGCGCCCAGGCGGTGCAGGAGCCGCGCCAGGGGCAGCGCCCGCACCTGCTGCACCCAGCCTGGGGACAGGGACGGGGACATGTGGGGGAGAGGGACACGGGGCGGGACAGGGACGGGGACAGGGACATGTGGGGGAGAGGGACATGGCGGGGGGAACAGGGACACGGGGACAGGGACATGGTGGGGGGGGACAGGGACGGGGGACAGGGACATGGAGTGGGAGAGGGACACGGGGGGGGGACAGGGGCACGGGTGGGGAGAGGGACATGGTGGGGACAGGGACATGGAGGGGGACAGGGACATGGGAGGGGGGACAGGGACATGGAAGGGGACAGGGACATGGAGGGACACAGGGACATAGAGGGGGGACAGGGACATAGAGGGGGGACAGGGACATTGGAGGAGAGGGACATGGGGGCACAGGGACACGGCGGGGCACAGGGACGTGGTGGGGGGACATGGACATGGGAGGGGGTCACAGGGGCATGGGGGCACAGGGACATGGGGGGCACAGGGACATGGTGGGTACAGGGACATGGGGGGCACAGGGACATGGAGGGTACAGGGACGTGGAAGGGATCGAGGACATGGGGGTAACCCCAGCCTGGGGGTCATGTGGGGAGTAAGGGGACACGGGGAAGTGGGGAGGGGCAGGGACATTGGGGGGGAGCCCCAAATCTTGGCAGGGCACGGACATGGCGGGGATCCCCGATATGGGGGCGTCAGGGACATGGGGACACGGGGGAGAGCCCCCGGCCTGGGGGCAGTCAGGATATGGGATTCCCCCAGGGGTCAGGGACACAGGGGGACAGCCCGGGGATGTGGGGCAGGGGGTGCAGAGTGTGGGGCAGGGGGTTTGGGGACCCCCAGAACACAGGGTTGGGAATCAGGGACCCCCGAGGTGCGGGGTGTGGGGCAGGGTGACCCCCAGACTCAGGGGATGAGGGGCAGTGGGTGCAGGTGAGGACTCCCAGGGCGAGGGGAATAATCCAGGGGGGTCTTGAGCATCCCGGGAGGGGTGAGGGGTGGGAAGGGCAGGAGGGGGTGATGGATGGGGACAGAGAGAGTGGGGGGACCTCAGCCCCCCCGGAGGGATACGGGGTGAAGGGAGGGTGGGGGGTTTGGGGTGGGGTCCCCCCTGACCTTCCTGCGGCGCGGGCAGCTCCTCGCAGACCTTGGCCTCGCCCAGGAGCCGGCGGCGCTGGGCGGGGGTCCCGGCGCACAGGTCCCGGGCGGTTTCGGGGGGCACCCCCTGAGCCCCCAGCATGGCCTCGAACTTGCGCAGGGCTGAGCCATCGTCCAGAGCCCGGGCCAGGCGCTCACGGCCCTGCTCGGGCCCCTGCTCCATCCCGCACTGCCACAGCAGCACCCCGCCTGCGCCCCAAAACCGGGACAGGGCTGGGACCCCCACAGTGACCCCCAAACACCGCCCACAGCCCCCCTGCTCCATTCCGCCTGCGCCCCAAAACCGGGACACGGGATGGGACCCCCCTCACCCCCAAACACCGCCCACAGCCCCCCTGCTCCATTCCGCCTGCACCCCAAAACCGGGACACGGGCTGGGACCCCCACAGTGACCCCCAAACACCGCCCACAGCCCCCCTGCTCCATTCCGCCTGCACCCCAAAACCGGGACACGGGATGGGACCCCCAACACCGCCCACAGCCCCCTGCTCCATCCCACCTGCACCCCAAAACCGGGACATGGGCTGGGACCCCCATAGGAACCCCCAAACACCGCCCACAGCCCCCTGCTCCATACCACACTGCACCCCAAAACCGTGTCCCCGCACTGACCAGCTGTCGCAGGTCGGGGTGCTGCCCCCTCTCCGTGTCCCCCGTGTCCCCCGTGTCCCCCCGTGTCCCCGCACTGACCCAGGACAGTGACCAGCTGTCGCAGGTCGGGGTGCCACCCCCTGTCCGTGTCCCCCGTGTCCCCCGTGTCCCCCCGTGTCCCCCCGTGTCCCCCCGTGTCCCCGCACTGACCCAGGACAGTGACCAGCTGTCGCAGGTCGCGGGGGCCGCGCCCCCCCAGGCACTCGAGCGCCTCCAGCACCTCCAGCGCGTTGCCCACGGCGCGGCCCAGCGGCTGCTCCATGCGGGTCAGCAGGGCCGCGGTGCGGATGCCCAGCTGTGTGCCCACCTCCACCTGCGCGGGGACAGCAGCGGGCTGGGCGACAGCGAGCGGGAGAAGGGACAGCGCAGGGCAGGGATGGGGACACCTGGGGACAGGGACAGGGACAGCGACAGGGCAGGGATGGGGACACTTGGGGACAGGGAGAAGGGACAGGGATAGGGGCAGGGACACGGACAGGGCAGGGATGGGGCAGGGACAGGGCAGGGCAGGGATGGTGACACTTGGGGACAGGGAGAGGGACAGGGATAGGGGCAGGGATGGGGACACTTGGGGACAAGGACAGGGCAGGGATAGGGGCAGGGACACGGACAGGGCAGGGATGGGGACACTTGGGGACAGAGACAGGGCAGGGATGGTGGCACTTGAGGACAGGGAGAGGAGCAGGGATAGGGACAGGGATAGGGACACTTGGGGACAGGGAGAGGGGCAGGGATAGGGATGGACAGGGACAGGGCAGGGATAGGGACACTTGGGGACAGGGACAGGGCAGGGATGGTGCCACTTGGGGGCAGGGATGGGGACACATGGGGACAAGGATTGGGGACAAGAGGGGACAGGGATAGGAGCAGGGACAGGTAGGGACAGTGGGAAGGAGAACAGACAGGGACAGTGGGCGGGGGCAGAGGGCAGGGATGGGGACATGTGGGGACAGGGGTAGGGGACAGGCAGGGACAGGCAGGGACAGTGGGAAGGAGAACAGACAGAGACGAGGGACAGCGGGTGGCGACAGGGACAGCAGGGGGGAGAGCAGGCAGGGACAGGGCATGTGGGGACAGGTGGGGACACGAACAGGCGGGGGCAGGGTCAGGGACAGGAGCGAGGACAGGGACAGCGGGAACGGCCCGGGACAGCGGGCAGGGAGAGAGGACAGGGACAGGAACAGGGACAGCGGGAACGGCCCGGGGGTCCCGAGGTGTCACCAGGCTCCGCGCCAGCTCCCGCGCGCTGTCCTGCGTGGGGTACAGAGCTGCGCCCCCGAACTTCACATCGAGCACCAGCGCCGAGAGCTGCTCCGCCGCCTTCTTGCTGAGGATGGAGGCTGGGCCGGGGGCTGGGGGTCACCGCCTGCGCCCCCGCCCCTCTCCCCGCCTGTCCCGCGCCCCCTGTGCCCTGCGGCCGTACCGGTGATGAGGGGCAGGCTGTCCACGGTGGCCGTGACATCGCGCAGCCCGTAGAGCACGCGGTCGGCGGGCGCCAGCTCCGCGCTCTGCCCCACGATGCAGCAGCCCACCCGCTCCAGGATGTGCCGCATCTGCGGGCGCCGGGGGCACCCCAGTGACACCCCAGTGACACCCCCGAGAAACCCCAGTGACACCGCCGAGACACCACAGTGACACCCCAGTGACAGCCCCGTGACACCCCAGTGACAGCCCAGTGGCACCCCCGTGACACCCAGAACTCACGGGCACCCTCTCAGCACCCACCCCTCCCCTCCAGACACCACCAGCACCCCACGGGCACCCCACATCCCGTTGCCGCCCTGCCACTGGCACCCCACGGACACCCACACAGCCACGGGCACCCCACGGGCGCCCCCATCTTCTCCTGCGCCCTTTTGGCACCCCACAGTGCCACAACCCATTGGCACTGTACCCCACCAGCACCCCAGGGGCACCCACCCCCTCCTGGGGCCGCATGGACACCCCATGGACACCCCAGTGAGACCCTCACCACCCCGTTGTCACCGCCACCCAGCCCGGTTCTGCAGGGTGTGGGGTGCCCGGGGTGTCCCCGTCCCGCACCCCCCCGGGGTCACCTCCTCGGGGCTCTGGGACACGCGGAATCCGGGAATGGCCTCCAGCTTGTCCAGGGTGCCCCCGGTGTGGCCCAGCCCGCGCCCGCTGATCATGGGCACCTGGGGGAGGGCACAGGTGGCCGCAGGCACTCGGGGACCCCCCAGTCCCCGCCCGCACCCCGGGGTCCCGCTCACCTTGCAGCCGCAGGCGGCCAGCGCGGGGGCCAGGGCCAGGCTGACCTTGTCCCCAACGCCGCCGGTCGAGTGCTTGTCCACCAGCAGCCCGTGCCAGGCGGGCGGCCAGGCCAGCGTGCGGCCGGAGCTGGCCATGGCCTGGGTCAGCGCCAGCGTCTCCCCCGCGTCCATGCCCCGCAGGCGGATGGCCATCAGCATGGCACCTGCGGTGACACCTGCGTGTCACCTCCCGGCCCCCTCCCGTGTCCCCAAGCTGACCCATCAGCGTGGCTCCTGGGGACACGCGGGGACGCTGCAGTGCCCTCCCCAGGACCCCCACGCGGCCACATCCGCTGGCCGTGACGCTCTGCCGCGTCCTGGGGTCCCCCCGGCCGTGTCCCCTGCCCAGGAGCCCCCGGCACATCCCGGGGTTTCCCTCGCACTGCTGGGACGCCCCCTGCCCTATGTCCCCATGTCCCCCCGGCCGTGTCCCCCTCCCTGCCCCCCGCCCCCGGCTGTCCCCGCGCCCCTCCCTCCCGCACCGATCTGTCCCTGCTGCGCGGTGCCCTCGGTGACTCCGCGCACGAAGCTCCGGATCTCGGCGTCCTCCAGGCGCTCCCCGTCCCGCTTCTTGCGGATCAGGCTCGGGAGAGGGGTCGGGGCGTCCATCGCGGTCCCGGACATCTGGCACCCCGCTTTGGGGACAGCTGGCACGGCGGTGTGGCAGCGGGGACACCCCGAAGTGGCACCGGCGGCGCCCGAGCCCGCCCGGCCGCGCCCGGTTCCCGCACGGCCGCGCCTCCCCCGGAGCTGCCGGGACCTGCCCGTGCCCGTGCCCGGCCTGGCCCCGTGCCCGGTGCCCGCTGCCCGCGGGCGGCGAGGCGGCTCCGGCCGCGGACTTTGAGCCCGGGGCAACGAGCGGGGCACGGGAGAGGCCGCGGCGGGGGTGGCACGGGGTGAGGGTGACACGAGGGGTGGCACGGGGTGAGGGTGACACGAGGGGTGGCGCCCCGGGTCCCTCATTCGCCGTGGACACTCGCAGGTGATGCCCGGGGGCTCTGCCCTGCCGGGGACCGTCCCCATCCCACAGATCCCGCAGAGCGCGGGGAGTCCCCAAGGCGCGGTGCTGGCGCGTGTCCCCTCCCTGTTCGGTGTCCCCAAAGGTCCCCGAGGTCCTGGGTGGGATGGGATAATGGGATAATGATGGGATAATGGGATGGGATAATGGGATGGGATAATGGGATGGGATAATGGGATGGGGCTGGACAAGGGAGAGGGTCGGTAGCACATCCCTCACGTCCCACCCCACCGTGGGGTCCCCCCTCCGTATCCTCGCCAGGATCTCCCCCGGGATGGGCGAGGGGCGGTTTTAGGGGATCCCTGCGCCCCCCGTGCGGCGCAGCGGGACAGAAGGAGAGCGAGCGAGCGAGTGCTGCTGCTTCAGTTCGTGTTTGCCACCCGCGTCCCCGCTTCCCCTACGGGCGCAAGTCCATCACGGGGATCACGTTTTCCGAGTGCCGGACGCCGAACGTCTGTCCATTATTCTGGCCCTGCGGGGGGACAGGGGCGGTGTGAAGGAGGGGGGCCGTGGGTCCCTGTCCTGAGCCCTGTCCCCGTCCCCGTCCTCGCTCGCCTGCTTGGGGCTGTAGTCGCAGGGGCCGGGGGTGTGCAGGATCGGGCGGGGGCGGCTCCGCCCCGCGATGGTGCAGCGGGGGGCCCGCGCCATGTACACGTTGGTGTCCACGGTGCCGTATCTGCTGGGTCCTGGGGTCTGCGGGGACAGCGGCGGGTGACGCGGCTCCCTGGGCACCGGTACCCCGTGCCCTCGGTACCGGCCCCTGCACCCCAAACCCCGGCCCCCTGCACCCCACACCCTGCACCCCAACCCCCCACACCCTGCACCCCAAACCCCGGACTCCAGGCACTGCACACCCTTGACACCCCAATCCCCCACACCCTGCACCCCAAACCCCGGCCCCCCTGCACCCCACACCCTTGGCACCCCAACCCCTCACACCCCACACCCTCGGTACCCCAGCCCCCCGGGACCCCGATACCCCCTGCCCCCGGTCCCCGTCCGGCCCGGTCCCCACCATTCTCTTGTCGTCGAACATGCTGGGCGCTCTCCCTGTCATGGTGCACTGGGGGGCCGATTTCTTGATCACCTGGTTGGGGCCCATGACGGGCGGCAGCTGGTAGCTGCCAGGGCCTGGGGGGGCACACGGCTCAGGGGGCACCGGGGCTTCACCCTCGGGCGGGTGGAGAGGAGGGCTCAGCCCCGGGGTGCTGGGGGGGGGGGTCAGCCCATCCGGGGGATGTTGGGGGGCCCAGTCTGGCCCAGGGGGATGGGGGAGCCCAGCCCGAGGAGGAGATGGGGGGGCCCAGCCCAGCCCAGGGGTGATGGGGGGTCCTGGCTGAGGGGTGAGATGGGGATTCCAGCCCAGCCCCAGAAGAGTTTGGGGGGTCCCAGCCCAGGTGTGATGTTGGGGGTCCCAGCCCCAGAAGAGTTTAGGGGGTCCCAGCCCAGGTGGGATAATGGGGTCCCAGCCCCAGAAGAGTTTAGGGGGTCTCAGCCCCAGAAGAGTTTAGGGGGTCTCAGCCCAGGTGGGATAATGGGGGTCCCAGCCCAGGTGGGATAATGGGGATGCCAACCAAGGTGGGATAATGGGGGTCCCAGCCCCAGAAGAGTTCAGGGGGTCCCAGCCCAAGTAGGATAATCGGGGTCCCAGCCCAGGTGGGTCCCAGCCCCAGAAGAGTTTAGGGGGTCCCAGCCCCAGAAGAGTTTAGGGGGTCTCAGCCCAGTGGGATAATGGGGTCCCAGCCCAGCCCCAGGGAGATGACAGGTCCCACCCCGGGCTTGGCGGGGGTCCCACCACGCCCCCCTCACCTGGTGTCTGCTGGGGTTTGTTCTGGCGGGCGCGGGACGCCACCGTGCAGGCGGGGGCCGAGGGCAGGGTCATCCTGTCGGCCAGCTCGGGGGAGTAATAGGCTGCGAGGGGCGGGCGGGGTCAGCGGAGCTCGGGCTGGGCGGGGGGCTCGGGCCCGGGCCAGCCGCCCCTCGCTCACACTCACTCACTCACTCAGTCACTCGCTCGCTCACCTGGCCCAGGTGTGTCCATGGCCCGGGGCTGGCGGGCCCGGCCGCTCATGGTGAAGGCGGGGGCGCGGTCCCGGCCCCGCGCGGTGACCCCGGTGGGCACCAGGTACTGCGGGCCGGGCGAGCGCGGCTGCTCGGGGCCCCTGAGCCGCAGCCCGAAGGTGTAGCCGGGAGCGCGGAGGGCGGAGGGGTCGCGGTGCTCGCAGCCTGGGGGCGGGCAGGGGCTCGCTGGGACCTGGTCCTGCCGGCTCCGGTCCCCCGCGGGCCCCGCGCTGCCGGACTCACCGATGCCGCTGGGCAGCCCGTACTGGGGCCCGGGGCTGCGGAACCGGCCCGCCACGGGCACCCGGGGCCGGTGCGGTCTCCAGGCGCCCACCCAGCCTTCCTTTGACATCGGGGGGTTCTGCTGGTGCCGCCTCCGGCTCGCCCCTCCCCGGTGCCCTCGGGACGGGGAGATGGGCTCGGCTGCCCGGGACGGACGGGGTGGCAGCGGCGGCGCCGGCGGGCGGTGGTGGCGCTGGTGGCGGCAGCGGCGCCGCGGTGACAAGTGACACCGCCGCGGGGCCGCGGGTGGCGGCGGCGGCGGCGCGGGGGCCGCGGTGTCACAATGGCCGCGGGGTTCCAGCGTTTTGTCACCGCCGCCCCGGGGTGACAACAGCGGCAGCGCCGGGGAAGCAAGGCCGGGAACCGCGTGGATACACCCCAGAAATGCACCCCAAAATACACCCCATGGATACATCCCATAAATACACCCCAAAATACACTCCGAAAATACACCCCAAAATACACCCCATGGATACAGCACAAAAACACACCCCATAGATACACCCGAAAAATATAACCCAAAAATACACCCCATGGATAGATCCCATAAATACACCCCAAAATACACTCCGAAAATACACCCCATGGATAGACCCCAAAAATAAACCCCAAAATACACCCCATGGATATATCCCATAAATACACCCCAGAAATGCACCCCAAAATACACTCCGAAAATACACCCCATGGAGACACCCCAAAAATACACCCCATAGATACATCCCATAAATATACCCCAAAAATACATCCCATGGATATATCCCATAAATACACCCCAAAATACACCCCATGGATGCATCCCATGGATACACCCCATGGATACATCCCATAAATACACCCCAAAAATACATCCCAAAAAGACACCCCATGGGTGCACCCCCAGCCCTCCACGGACACAGCCCTGGCACCCCATATCTGACCCCCCAGAACCCCGTGGAGAGGAAACGGGGGACACGGAGACACAGGAGCACAGGGACAGAGGGACACGAGGGGACACGGGGACACAGGGACAGTGGGGGACAGTTGGGGGATATGAACGACATATGGGGACATGGGGACATTTGGGGGGACATGGGGACATCTGGGGGGACATGGGGACAGCAGGCACACAGGGACAGGGTGATATGGGACGTGGGGGTCACAGAGGGGTCGTGGGAGGACAGGGGGACACGGGGACACAGAAACTGGCTGAGACCCCAGGGGCTGCCGTGGGGACACCTGTTGGGGTCACCCCTTCTCTTGGGGTCACCTCTGTCCTGGGATCACCCCATCCCTTGGGGTCACCTCTGTCCTGGGGACACCCCATCCCTTGGGGTCACCCCATCCCTTGGGGTCACCTCTGTCCTGGGGTCACCCCTTCTCTTGGGGTCACCTCTGTCCTGGGGACACCCCATCCCTTGGGGTCACCCCTTCTCTTGGGGTCACCTCTGTCCCAGGGACACCCCATCCCTTGGGGTCACCCCTTCTCTTGGGGTCACCTCTGTCCTGGGACACCCCATCCCTTGGGGTCACCTCTGTCCTGGGATCACCCCATCCCTTGGGGTCACCCCTTCTCTTGGGGTCACCTCTGTCCTGGGACACCCCATCCCTTGGGGTCACCCCTTCTCTTGGGGTCACCTCTGTCCTGGGGTCACCCCATCCCTTGGGGTCACCTCTGTCCTGGGATCACCCCATCCCTTGGGGTCACCTCTGTCCTGGGGACACCCCATCCCTTGGGGTCACCCCATCCCTTGGGGTCACCTCTGTCCTGGGGTCACCCCTTCTCTTGGGGTCACCTCTGTCCTGGGATCACCCCATCCCTTGGGGTCACCCCACCCTCTGGGGACACCTCTGTGTCCCCCCTCCATCCCCCCGTGGGGGGCCCGGGGGTCCCCATCCCCTGTGGGTGTCACCCGTGGGGCGCAGACACAGCAAAGGGACACGGGGGGGTCCCGGTGCTTCCATCACTTTATTGGGGGGTCCTGGTGTAGGAGGGGGGCTGCGGGTGGTTCAGGGGTTGGGGGATGGGAGTTGGGGTGCAGGACAGGGTTTTGGGGCCCTGGGTTTGGGGGAGGAGGTTTGGGGGGCAGGGTTTGGGATGGGGGGCAGGGATGTGGGATTTGGGGGGCGACACAGTGGGGGCAGGACTGGGAGAAGGGTTTGGGATCGGGGATGGGGGTTTGGGGGGAAGGAGGTGGAATTGGGGTGGCAGCAGGTGGGATTTGGGGGGCAGCACAGCAGGGATTGGGGTCTGGGATGGGGTTTGGGGTCTGGGGTAGGGTTTGGGGGCGGGGATGGGGTTTGGGGTCTGGGATGGGGTTTGGGGTCTGGGTTGGGGGCAGGGATGGGGTTTGGGGTCTGGGATGGGGTTTGGGGGCAGGGATGGGGTTTGGGGTCAGGGATGGGGTTTGGGGTCTGGGATGGGGTTTGGGGGCGGGGATGGGGTTTGGGGTCTGGGATGGGGTTTGGGGTCGCTGCGGGGTGGGGTCACGCCCCAGGGGCGGGGGGCAGCCCTGGGCCCCCCTAGGCCGGGTATTTGCAGATGAAGGGTTTGCGATCCCCACAGGCCTCGCCCTCCCAGGCCATGAACCCTGCGGGGACAGGAGCCAGCGCTGGGCAGGGGACACGCGGGGAGGTGACAGCCCCGAGGCCCCCCGGCCCCCCCGGCCCCCCAACCCTTGTGTCCCCTCGCCAGCCGATCCCTCCGGCGTGGCACGGTGCTGTCCCCAGGCCATTGTCCCCAGGCCGCTGTCCCCAGGCCGCTGTCCCCCGCCCCCCTCACCTGCCGAGTCCTCCAGGGCGATGCAGGGATGTCCCTTGGGGCCATCGTCCCCCTCCCACGCCCAGTAGTGCCGCGGGGAACCGTCAGCCCAGAGCCAGCCCTGGCGCTGTGACACGGGCGGGACACGCGTGAGAGGGGACGGGGACACGGGGGGGGACAAGGGGGGACAGGGACACGGGGGGGACAAGGGGGGACAGGGACACGGGGGGGACAAGGGGGGACAAGGGGGACACATGGGGGACACTTGGGACAGGGGGGACAGGGGGGACACACGGGACAGGTGAGGTGGATGGGACAGGGGGACAGAGGGACAGGGAGGAGAGTGGGACACGTTGGACAGGGGGACAAGTGGGACACACAGGACAGGGGGACACAGGGGTGGATGGGACAGGTGGGACAGGGGACAGGTAGGACAGGTGGGACAGGTGGGACAGGTAGGACAGGTAGGACAGGTGACAGGGACAGGTCGCACGGCAGGAAGGGACAGCCAGGGGACACCGGGAAGGGACAGAAGGTGTGGCAGACAGGCGCAGACACGCACCCGCCGGTGCAGGCCGATCCAGACGCTCTCGTCCTTCTCCCTGTCCCTGTCCCTGTCCCTGTCCCTGTCCCTGTCCCTGTCCCTGTCCCTGTCCTTGTCGCCCTCCTCGTCGTCCTCTCCCCGCCGCGGCCGCCGGGCCAGGAAGGCGGCGAGCGCCCGGTGCTCCTCGGGGCTGCGCAGCGACGCCAGGTGTCCCCCGCGGGTGGCCTGGCACCACGCCTGGGGACAGCGACACGTCCGGGGGGGGGCCCGGGGGGCTCGGGGGACCCCCGGCGCCCCCCGGCACCCACCTCAGCCCTCCTCCAGCTCAGCTGCTGCCCGAAGTAGCCGTAGCAGTGTCCCTCGAAGGACAGCCAGCCCCGGGGACACCGGGTGGCCTCAGCCCCTGCGGGGACGGCGCCGTCACCGCCGCACCCCCGCGCCCCGCTCGGCTTTGGGGGGTCGGGGCACCCCTGTTTGGGGGCTGAGGTTGGGGAAAGGGATGGGGGCGGGCGCAGGGGGCGCTTTGGGGGTCTCAGGGTGTGGGCGGGGGATCCGTGTGAAATTTGGGGGTCTCTGGGCGGACTTTGGGGGTCTCAGGTGCAGTTTGGGATCTCGGGGCGCAGTTTGGGGTCTCGGGGCGCAGTTTGGGGGTTTTGGGCGCAGTTTGGGGGATCAAGGCTCAGTTTGAGATCTCGGGGCGCAGTTTGGGGTGCTCGGGGCGCAGCTGGGGGCTCGGGGCGCAGTTTGGGGGCTCAGGGCGCAGTTTGGGGGATCAAGGCGCAGTTTGGGGTCTCGGGGCGCAGTTTGGGGCTCGGGGCGCAGTCGGGGGGCTCACCCGGCAGGGAGGGGGGCAGCACCAGGCTCCCCAGCAGGCAGAGCCCCAGGAAGGCGGCGGGACCCATCCTGACCCTTCCTGCAACGGGGGGGCTGCAGGGGGCGGGGGGGGCCCCGGGGACTCTCCCCTGCCCCAGCACCGACCCCTGCCCCAGCTCCCTCACCCCAGACCCCCCCAGAACCCCCAGGATCCCCGCAGGACACCCGAAGGACCCCCAGGGTCCCCCAGGACCCCCCAACACCCCCAGGACCCCTCCCCAGCAGAACCCCCAGGATCCCCAGGATCCCCCCAGGATACCCCAGGATTCCCCCAGAACCCCCAGTACCCTCATCCCTGCACCTCCAGGACCCCCAGCACCCCCCAGGACCCCCAGAACTCCCACCCCCAGAAGCTCCCAGCATCCCCCAGGACCCCCAGCACCCCCAGAACCCCCCCAGAATCCTCACCACAGCACCCCCAGAACCTCCCAGCACCCCCAGAACCTCCCCAGAGCCCCCAGGACCTCTCCAGCAACCCCAGGACCCCCCCCAGGACCCCCCCAGAATCCTCAAACACCCCCAGGACACCCCCAGAATCCTCCAACACCCTCAGGACCCCCCCAGAATCCTCAAACACCCCCAGGACCCCCCCAGAATCCTCACCACAGCCCCCCCGGCAGCCCCCAGGACCCCCCAGGACCCCCCAGCCCCGGCACCTCGCAGCTCCCGAGCGGCCCCGGCTGAGCGGTTTTTGGGGCACCCCAAACCCTTTATAGCCCCCGAGGGGGGCGGGCCGGGGGCACCCACTCGTGGAGCCGCGTGGAGCTGGCAGCGCATCAAAGCGACAGCGACGCCGGCACCGCCCGCGCCACCCCCGGCGGGAGGGACCCCCGGGACACCGGGACTGCAGCGGGGGGTCCCCGAAATGCGGGGGTGGGGGGCACCCACCGCACACAGCTCCGTGAGAGCCCCCGGGACACGGGGGGACACGGGGGGACACGGGGGGACACGGGAGGGGACACGGGAGGGGACACCGGGGGGGACACGGGGGGACACGGGGGGACATGGGAGGGGACACGGGGGGACACGGGAAGGGACACGGGGGGACACGGGGGGGACACGGGGGGGACACGGGAGGGGACACGGGGGGGACACGGGGGGACACCGGGGGGACACGGGGGGACACGGGGGGGACACGAGGGGGACACAGGGGAGGACACGGGGGGACACGGGAAGGGACACGGGGGGGACACGGGGGGATACGGGGGGACACGGGAGGGGACACGGGAGGGGACACGGGGGGACACGGGAGGACACGGGAGGGGACACGGGGGGACACGGGAGGGGACATAGGTTGGGGACACGGGGGGGAGGGGACACGGGAGGGGACACGGGAGGGGACAGGGACCATCCTGAGTGCGGACAGGGGGGTGAAGGTGCCGGGGGGTGCCGGGTTGGGGTGCGGCCTGATCTGGGGTCTGATAAGGGAGGGGGAGCGGCCGACACGGACCGAGGGACACGGACCGAGGGACAAAACAAGGGACAGACAGACGGACACGGACCGAGGGACACGGATATGGGGTCGGGGTGATGGATGGCACCTCGATGTGGGGTCGGGGTGCAGGACACAGCCCCGGTACCGGGGGGTGACAGTGACCCCATGGGACGCTCCCGAGGCGGGGGGATGCCCGCGGGGACGGGGTGTCTGTCCCTCTGTCCCTCTGTCCCTCTGTCCCTCTGTCCCTCTGTCCCTGTGCCCAGCCTGGGCCCGGTCCCAGAGGGGTCTCTGTCCTTGTTCCCGGCCTGTCCCCTCTCCCGGGGGGATCTGTGTCCCTGTACCCGCCTGGCCCTTCTCCGGGAGATGTCCCCTGTCCCTGTGCCCGCTCTGTCCCCTCTGACGGGTGGCCTCTGGTCCCTCTCCCGAGGGTGACCCCGATCCCTGTCCCCTCTCCCGGGGGTGTCCCTGTCCCTGTCCCCGTTTCCCCTGTACCAGTCCCCGGTCCCTGTCCCCGTTCCCGTTCCCTGTCCCCGGTCCCTGTTCCCGGTCCCTGTTCCCTGTTCCCTGTCCCCGTTCCCGTTCCCGGTCCCTGTCCCCGGTCCCCCGTCCCGGTCCCTGTCCCCGTTCCCTGGTCCCTGTCCCCGTTCCCGTTCCCGTCCCGGTCCCTGTCCCCGTTCCCGGTCCCCGTCGCGTTTACCTGTTCCCTGTCCCTGGTTCCTGGTCCCCGTTCCCGTTCCCGGTCCCCGTTCCCGGTCCCTGTCCCCGTTCCCGGTCCCTGGCCCCTCGCCCGCCGGTGGCTCCGCGCTGGCGGCGCCGGGGTGGCTGAGGGGAGGGGAGGGGACGGTGCCAGCGCGGTGCCACCCGGGGCGCGGCGACCCCCAGGGCCGGGCACGGCTCAGGGACTGTGCGCAGGGCCCGCCCGTGCCGCCGTGCCCCGCTGAGCACCCCCGTCACCGGCCGGGGGTGGGCACGGGCACCGGGGCGGGCTCGGATCTCCGGGACGGGCACGGAGCAGCGGGAACGGGAACGGGCACAGATCCGGGGATGGGCAGGGGTCTGGATCACCGGGATGGGCACGGGCACAGATCCGGGATGGGCGCGGGTCCGGAGCACCGGGATGGGCACAGATCTCCGGGACGGGCACGGATCAGCGGGATGGGAATGGTTAGAGATCCGGGGACGGGCACAAATCCGGGATGGGCACAGATCTCAGGGATGGGAATGGTCAGGATTCCGGGGACGGGCACGGAACAGCGGGGTGGGAATGGTCAGAGATCCGGGGATGGGCGCGGGTCCGGAGCACCGTGGGGGGCACGGGCACCGGGGTGGGCGCGGGTCCCGAGAACCGGGGGGGGCTCGGATCTCCGGGACGGGCACGGATCAGCGGGGTGGGAATGGGCACTGATCCGGGATGGGCACGGGTCCGGGGATGGGCACAGGTCCGGAGCACCGGGATGGGCACAGGCACAGGACCGGGCACGGGTCAGCGGGATCGGGAACGGGCACAGATCCGGGATGGGCACGGACCAGCGGGAATGGGCACAGATCCGGGATGGGCACAGATCTCAGGGATGGGAATGGTTAGAGATCCGGGAACGGGCACAGATCCGGGATGGGCGCGGGTCCGGAGCACCGGGATGGGCACAGACACGGGACCGGGCACGGATCAGCGGGATGGGAATGGTTAGGGATCCGGGATGGGCACAGATCCGGGATGGGCACAAATCTCAGGGATGGGAATGGTCAGGATTCCAGGAACGGGCACGGAACAGCGGGGTGGGAATGGTCAGAGATCCAGGGATGGGCACGGATCAGCGGGAACGGGCACAGATCCGGGATGGGCGCGGGTCTGGATCACCGGGATGGGCACAGATCTCCGGGACGGGCACGGATCAGGGGGAGCGGGCACAGATCCGGGATGGGCGCGGGTCCGGATCACCGGGATGCAGTTTGGGGTTCAGTTTGGGGTTCAGTTTGGGGTGCAGTTTGGGGTTCAGTTTGGGGTGCAGTTTGGGGTGCAGTTTGGGGTTCAGTTTGGGGTGCAGTTTGGGGTTCAGTTTGGGGTGCAGTTTAGGGGATGGGCGCGGATCAGCTGGGTGGGAACGGGCACAGATCCGGGATGGGCACGGGCACAGGGGTGGGTGCGGATCAGCGGGATGGGATTGGGCACGGATCTAGGGACGGGCTCGGATACAGACCCGGGTTAGGCTCGGGCACAGATCAGCGGGATTGGCACGGGGCCGGGGATGGGCACGGATCTGGGGATGGGATTGGGCACGGATCTAGGGACGGGCTCGGATCACCGGGACGGGCACGGGGCCGGGGCCGGGGCTGGGCAGGGATCACCGGGATGGGAATGGGCGCAGATCGCCGGGATCAGACCCAGCGGTGGCGCTTTTGATGCCCTTGCAGTGCCCACCGCACCCCCCAGGACACCCCAAGGATCCTCCCGGCACCCCAAGAATCCACCCGGCACCCCAAGTATCCCCCCGGGCACCCCAAGGATCCACCCCCGGCACCCCAAAGATCCCCCCGGCACCCCAAGGATCCCCCCAGCACCCCATGGATTCCCCCAGCACCCCAAAGATCCCCCCGGGCACCCCAAGGATCCACCCAGCACCCCAAGGATCCACCCCCGGCACCTCAAGGATCCCCCCGGCACCCCAAGGATCCACCCCCAGCACCCCAAGGATCCCCCCAGCACCCCAAAGATCCCCCCGGCACCCCACGGCTGCAGCACCCCCGGGCGCCCCCAGGGTCCCCCCAGCCCGTGGCACAGCGGGGTCACACCAAGAGCGTTTATTGGGGGCAGGTTCGGGGCGGGGCCCCCCCCCGAACCCCCCGAACCCCGAACCCCGCGGCCCCCCCGTCACTTCCCGGCCGCGGGGGGCGCTTTGTCGAAGAGCCCCGCGATGTCCAGCATGGCCTGGCGGATGTTGCGGCCGAAGCGCTGCGAGTCCTGCGGGCGGCGCCGTCAGAGCCGGGGGGCGCCGGGACCCCCGGAGCGGGACCCGAACCCCAGAGCGGGACCCGAACCCCCAAGTGGGACCCGAACCCCCAAGTGGGACCCGAACCCTCAAGTGGGACCGAGACCCCCGGAGCGGGACCCGAACCCCCAAGTGGGACCCGAACCCCCGGAATGGGACCCGAACCCCCAGAGCGGGACCCGAACCCCCAGAGTGGGACCCGAACCCTCAAGTGGGACCGAGACCCCCAGAGTGGGACCCGAACCCTCAAGTGGGACTGAGACCCCCAGAGTGGGACCCGAACCCCCCCAAGCGGGACCCGAACCCCCGGAGTGGGACCCGAACCCCCCATGCCCACCCCCCTGGGGCACCCCCCGAGTTGTGGGACCCCCCCGGCACAGCCTGCAGTGGGGTGGGGGTCCCACGGGAGGGGGGGGAGGATTCAGCGACCCCACAGGTGACCCCACGGACAGCACTGCAGCTCTGGAAGAGCCCCCCGAGCCCCCCCCCCGCCCGGGGAGCCCCCCCGTGCCCCTCCCGCCCCCCACCCCCTGCCCGGGGAGCCCCCCTGCCCCCCCCCGCCCTCCCCCGCCCCCCGCACCGTCTCGGGGCTGGAGAACTTGCTGGACACGTGGAAGGTGATGAGGTTCTCCCCGGCGATGATGTAGGACACCCCATAACCATCGTCTGCCACCTGCGGGGGGCATGGGACACCTGGGGTCACCTGGGACCACCTGGGGTCACCTGGGACCCACCTGGGACCCACCTGGGACCCACCCGGTCTGTGGGGTTGGGGTCACCCCCTGCCCAATCCACGGGGGGGGGATGCAGTGCAGACCCCCAGAGCCACCCCCGCACCCCCTGCCCCCCCCCGGTGCCCCCCGAGCTCACGGGCCCGAAGCCGCCGCCGCTGGAGACGTGGTCGGGGAATTTGTTGAGGTCGAACATCTTGAGCTGCTGCTGCGGGGTCTGGCTGGTGGAGAGGCGCCAGGGCTCCGCCAGCACCTGCGGGGGCACTCGCTGCACCCCGGGGCTCCCCACGGCTCCCAGGGGCTCCCCGGGGCACCCCATAGCGCCCCATAGCGCCCCATAGCACCCCATGAAACCCCACGGAACCCCGCTGTACCCCACAGCGCCCCACGGCACCCCGGGGCTCCCCGGGGCACCCCAGGACACCCCATAGCTGTACCCCATTGCTCCCCTATAGCACCCCACTGCACCCCGGGGCTCCCCAGGGCACCTCACTGCATTCCGGGGCACCCCATTGTACCCCGCTGTACCCCATAGCACCCCACGGCCCCCCAGGGCACCCCAGGGCACCCCATTCTGTGCCCCAGCCCCGGAGCAGGACTCCAGCTCCCCCCTGGACCCCGCTGTGCCCCCCGTGCCCCCCGTGTCCCTTTGGTGCCACTCTGGGTCCCCCCCCCGTGCCCCCCGTGTCCCTTTGGTGCCACTCTGGGTCCCCCCCCGTGCCCCCCCGTGTCCCGCAGTGGCTCCGTGTGTCCCCCCGTGTCCCTCGGTGCCACCCTCGTGTGCTGCTCCTCCCATGTCCCCCCGTGTCCCTCTCCAGTGTCCCCTTCGTGTCCCTCAGCGTCCCGTGTGCTGCTCCCCTCGTGTCCTCCCCGTGTCCCTGTCCTCTCTTGTCCCTGTCCCATGTCCCTCGTGTGCTGCTCCTCCCATGTCCCGTGTCACTCGCGTGTCCCTCGTGTCCCTCTCCTGTGTCCCTGTCCCGTGTCCCCCCCGTCCTTGTCCTGTGTCCGTGTCCCTGTCCTGTGTTCGTCCCGTGTCCCTGTGTCCCTGTGTCCCCGTCCCTATCCCGTGTCCCTGCTGTGTCCCTGTCCCGTGTCCGTGTCCCTGTCCCTGTCCCGTGTCCCTATCCCGTGTCCCTGTCCCGTGTCCCTGTCCCGTGTCCCCGTATCCCGTGTCCCTGTCCCGTGTCTCTGTCCCGTGTCCCCGCTGTGTCCCTGTCCCGTGTCCCTGTCCCTGTCCCTGTCCCTTTCCCGTGTCCCTGTCCCGTGTCCCTGTCCCTGTCCCGTGTCCCTTTCCCGTGTCCCTGTCCCTGTCCCTGTCCCTGTCCCTTTCCCGTGTCCCTGTCCCTGTCCCATGTCCCTGTCCCGTGTCCCTTTCCCGTGTCCCCGTCCCTGTCCCGTGTCCCTTTCCCGTGTCCCTGTCCCTGTCCCGTGTCCCTTTCCCGTGTCCCCGTGTCCCTGTCCCGTCCGGCGCTGACCTTGGCCAGGAAGGGGCTCTGCGTGCCGAGGTATCGCGACATCAGGTAGAGGCAGAAGAGGTGGCGGTCGATGCCCGCGCCCGTCATGGCGAGCCGGTAAAGCTGCTGGTGCTTCTCGGCGGCCGCCTTGAACAGGCGCTGCCGCTCCGAGCGCTGCGGGCGAGCCCCAAATGAGCCCCAAACTGCACCCCAAACTCAGCCCCAAACTGCACCCCAACACAGCCCAACACACCCCCAAACCTGCACCTTGAACAGGCGCTGCCGCTCCGAGCGCTGCGGGAGCCCCGAACTGAGCCCCAAACTGCACCCCAACACAGCCCAACACACCCCCAAACCTGCACCCCAAACTGAACCCCAAACTGAACCCCAACACAGCCCAACACACCCCCAAACCTGCACCCCAAACTGCACCCCAACACAGCCCAACACACCCCCAAACCTGCACCCCAAACTGAACCCCAAACTGAACCCCAACACAGCCCAACACACCCCCAAACCTGCACCCCAAACCTGCACCCCAAACCTGCACCCCAAACTGAACCCCAAACTGAACCCAAACCTGCACCTTGAACAGGCGCTGCCGCTCCGAGCGCTGCGGGAGCCCCGAACTGAGCCCAAATGCACCCCAAACTGCACCCCAACACACCCCCAAACCTGCACCCCAAACTGAACCCTAAACTGAGCCCCAATGCACCCCAAACTGCACCCCAACACAGCCCAACACACCCCCAAACCTGCATCCAGCACCCCGTGAGGGACAGGAACCCGCGAGGGACGGGGACCCTCAGGAGGGTGAGGAGCCCCCGGGCTCTGGTTCCTGTGTGGGGGTCAGGGCTGTTTCCGTGTTTCCCCCTGTCCCCGCTGTCTCCGCTGTCCCCAGCGTCGCCGCTGTCCCCGTGTCCCCCTGTCCCAGTGTCCCCGCTCTCCCCCTGTCCCCGCTGTCCCTGCTCTCCCCGCTCTCCCGCTGTCCCCTATCCCCGCTCTCCCTGTGTCCCCCTGTCCCCGCTGTCCCTGTGTCCCCGCTCTCCCTGTCCCCTGTCCCCTGTCCCCGCTCTCCCTCGTCCCCTGTCCCCCTGTCTCCCTGTCCCCCTGTCCCCTGTCTCCCTGTCCCCGCTCTCACGCTGTCCCCTGTCCCCTCTGTCCCCTGTCCCCCTGTCCCCTGTCCCCGCTCTCCCTGTCCCCTGTCCCCTGTCCCCCTGTCCCCTGTCCCCGCTCTCCCCGTGTCCCCGCTCTCCCTGTCCCCTGTCCCCTGCCCCCGTGCCGCTCTCACGCTGCCGCGCGGGTCGGCCATGCAGCGCACGAACGCCGTGGACTCGGAGGTGCAGGAGCGCACGGTCTCGGTGCGGCCCTCGCGGAACAGCCGCGTCATGGACGCCTCGTACGTCAGGCAGAAGGAGCCCTTGTCCTGCGGGAGCGCCGCCGGTTGTGGGATGGCCCCACACGCATCCCGTCCTTCCCTGGCCCTGCCCCGAGCCGTGACATGGATCCCACCCCATGGATCCCATGGATCCCATGGATCCCACCCCATCGATCCCACCCCATGGATCCCATGGATCCCATGGATCCCACCCCATGGATCCCATGGGTCCCACCCCATGGATCCCATCGATCCCATCCCATTGATCCCATGGATCCCACCCCATGCCATGGATCCCATCCCATGGATCCCATCCCATGGATCCCACTCCACCCCATGGATCCCACCCCATCGATCCCACCCCATGGATCCCATGGATCCCATCCCATGGATCCCGCGGATCCCACCCCATGCCATGGATCCCATCCCATCCCATGGATCCCACCCCATGGATCCCACCCCACCCCATGGATCCCATCCCATCCCATGGATCCCATCCCACAGATCCCATGGATCTCATTCCATCCCGTCCCGTCCCATCCCATCCCACAGATCCCATCCCACGGATCTCACGGATCCTATCCCATCCTATTCCATCCCATGGATCCCATCCCATGCCATGGATCCCATCCCATCCCATCCCATCCCATCGATCCCATGGATCCCATCCCATCTCATTGATCCCATCCTATGGATCCCATGGATCTCATTTCATCCCGTCCCATCCCACAGATCCCATCCCACAGATCCCATGGATCCCATTATCCCTTTATCCCATCATCCCTTTATCCCATCCCTTTATCTCATCATCCCATCCCATCCCATCATCCCATCCCATTATCCCATCCCATCCCATTACCCCATCATCCCACCCCATCCCAGTATCCCCAGCATGCCCAGTTCCCCTGTCCCACCCGGAAGTGTGCCAGCTGCAGGGCGATCTGGATGAAGGCGTCGGGGCTGGTGCGGCAGCGCTTGATGAGCCCTTTGCCGAAGGTGGAGAAGAGGAAGCAGCAGAAATCCACGTCCTCGGCCAGAGCCCGGGCCACGCGCAGGGACGCCTCGATGGCGGCCACGCCCTGGGACACGGCACGGCATGGCAGCCTCACCTGTGCACACCTGTGCCTGTGCTACACCTGTGCTACACCTGTACCTGTGCTACACCTGTACCTGTGCTACACCTGTGCCTGTGCCACACCTGTGCCACGCGCAGGGACGCCTCGATGGCGGCCACGCCCTGGGGACACGGCACGGTACACTCACCTGTGCACACCTGTACCTGTGCTACACCTGTGCTACACCTGTACCTGTGCTACACCTGTACCTGTGCCACACCTGTGCCTGTGCACACCTGTGCCACGCGCAGGGACGCCTCGATGGCGGCCACGCCCTGGGGACACGGCACGGTACACTCACCTGTGCACACCTGTACCTGCGCCACAGCTGTACCTGTGCTACACCTGTACCTGTGCTACACCTGTGCCTGTACCACACCTGTGCCACGGGCAGGGACGCCTCGATGGCGGCCACGCCCTGGGGACACGGCATGGCAGCCTCACCTGTGCACACCTGTGCCACACCTGTACCTGTACCACACCTGTACCTGTGCACACCTGTACCTGTGCACACCTGTGCCTGTGCTACACCTGTGCCACACCTGTACCTGTACCACACCTGTGCCTGTACCACACCTGTGCCACGCACAGGGACGCCTCGATGGCGGCCACGCCCTGGGGACACCGCACGGCATGGCAGCCTCACCTGTGCACACCTGTGCACACCTGTACCTGTACCACACCTGTACCTGTGCTACACCTGTGCCACACCTGTACCTGTACCACACCTGTACCTGTGCTACACCTGTACCTGTACCACACCTGTGCCTGTGCCACACCTGTACCTGTACCACACCTGTGCCACACCTGTACCTGTACCACACCTGTACCTGTGCCCACACCTGTCCCTGTCCCCCCCGCCCCGCCCTCGCCCACCTCGGCCGGGATGTCCCACTGCAGGCGCTGGGGGGGGGGCTCAGCTGCGTCCTGGGGTCCCCCTTGCAGTGCCCCCCCTCGGTGTAGCCCAGCTGGAACGTGTCCGTGGCCAGCATGAACTGGGGGGACAGGGGGCATTGGGGGGCAACGACCCGGGCCCCCAAAACCCCCCTGCAACCCCATAACCCCCAGAGCCCCAATTCCACCCAAACCCAAACCCCAGAGCCCCCCAAAACCCCCCCTGCAATCCCATAACCCCCAGAACCCAAATTCCACCCTGCACCCAAACCCCAAACCCCAGAGCCCCCCAAAACCCCCCTGCAATCCCATAACCCCCAGAGCCCCAATTCCACCCTGCACCCAAACCCCAAACCCCAGGGCCCCCCAAAACCCCCCTGCAATCCCATAACCCCCAGAGCCCCAATTCCACCCTGCACCCAAACCCCAAACCCCAGGGCCCCCCAAACCCCCCTGCAACCCCATAACCCCCAGAGCCCCAATTCCACCCTGCACCCAAACCCCAGGGCCCCCCAATTCCATGATCACCCTAACCCCAAATCCCAAGATCCCAGATTGCCCAATTCTGCACCCCCAGACCCCAAATCCCTTGGCCCCCCGACCCCCCAGTTCCATGACTGTCCCAACCCCAAATCCCTTGGCCCCCCGACCCCCCAATTCCCAAGGTCCCTGGCCCCCCAATTCCATGACCCTCCAACACCCAAATCCCCCATCCCTGAGCCCCCCGAGCCCCCAATCCTTGGGCTACCCACACCCCAAATTCTGTGACCCCCAAGTCACCTCCAGCCCCCCCCAAACTCCTCGAGCCCCCCTGTCCCCCAAACCCCCTGAACTCCCCACCCCCCCAATTCCAAGCCCTCAGAGCCCCCCAAAATCCCAACCCTCACCCCACAGCCCCAGCCAGACCCTCCCCAATATCTTCCCCTCCACCCCACCCCAAATGGGGGTCCCCAAATGGGGGTGCCTGACAGGGGTCCCAAGCCCTTGGGGTCCCCAGCTGGGGGTGTCCCCACTCCAGGGGTGCCCTGTGGGGGGTGTCCCCATTGTAGGGTACCCAGATTCTGGGGGTGTCCCCAGTGGGCATGTCCCAGTGAGGGTGTCCCCATTGTGGGGTGCCCCTATTCTGGGGGTGTCCCCACTCCAGGAGTGCCACACTGGGGGTGTCCCTGTTCTGGGGGTGTCCCCACTCCAGGGGTGTCCCCAATGGGGGTGTCCCCGTTCTGGGGGAGCCCCAGTGAGGGTATCCCCATTCTGGGGGTGTCCCACTGGGGGTCCCCCCACTCTGGGGGTGTCCCCGTTCTGGGGGTGTCCCCATTCTGGGGGTCCCCCCATGGGGGTGTCCCCGTTCTGGGGGTGTCCCCACTCTGGGGGTCCCCCCACTCTGGGGGTGCCCCCGTCGGTACCTCCCAGAGGTGCCCCACGATGGGGGTGTTCCCACTCTGGGGGTGTCCCCACTCTGGGGGTCCCCCCACTCTGGGGGTGTCCCCGTCGGTACCTCCCAGAGGTGCCCCACGATGGGCGCGTCCGCCCACGAGTGCTCGGCGTTGGCGCCGACCTTGCCGTTCTTGTAGACCACGAGCGTGAAGGACTTGTCGAACCAGCTGGGGGGATTGGGGGAAATTTGGGGGGTTTGGGGGAAATTTGGGGGGTTTGGGGGAAATTAGGGGGGGATTTGGGGGGAATTTGGGGGGTTTGGGGGAAATTAGGGGGGGATTTGGGGGGAAATTTGGGGGGTTTGGGGGAAATAAGGGGAAAATTAGGGGGAAATTTGAGGGGTTTGGGGGGATTTGGGGGGTTTGGGGGGAATTTGGGGGGAATTTGGGGGGGTTTGGGGGGAATTAGGGGGGAATTGTCGAAGCAGCTGGGGGGCAGCAGGATTTGGGGGGTTGGGGGGGGTTGAGGGTAATTAGGGGGGACTCGAGGGGAATTGGAGGAAGTTTAGGGGGATTTGAGGGGATTTGGGGGGGCTGGGGGGGTTTGGGTGATTTCGGGGGGATTTTGTTGGGATTGGGGGGATTGGAGGGGCACTGGTGGGATTTTGGGGGGATGGCACAGGAGGGGGAGGGGAGGGGGCGCTTGGGGGGTCTGGTCACAGCAGCGCCGGTGCAGCAGGGACAGGGCGGGGCGGGATTTGGGGTGTCTGTGGGGATTTGGGGTGTCTGTGGGTACTGGATGGGGTTTTGGGGTACGGGGCTGATTTTGGGGTGCCCACCGGTCATAGCATTGTCCATGCAGCAGGGATTGGGCTGGGTGGGGGTTTGGGGTGTCTGTGGGAGTTTGGGGTGTCTGTGGGTACTGAGGGGAGGTTTTGGGGTATCTGTAGGGTTTTGGGGTGTCTGTGTGTACTGGATGGGGTTTTGGGGTGTCTGTGTGTACTGGATGGGGTTTTGGGGTACGGGGCAGTTTTGGGGTGCCCACCGGTCGTAGCAGCGGCCGTGCAGCAGCGATTTGGCTGGGTGGGGATTTGGGGTATCTGTAGGTACTGGATGGGGTTTTGGGGTGTCTGTGTGTACCGGGTGAGGATTTGGGGTATCCGTAGGTACTGAGGGGATGTTTTGGGGTGCCGGGCAGTTTTGGGGTGCCCACCGGTCGTAGCAGCGGCCGTGCAGCAGCGATTTGGCTGGGTGGGGGTTTGGGGTGTCTGTAGGTACTGGATGGGGTTTTGGGGTACCGGGGGATGTTTTGGGGTATCTGTAGGTACTGAGGGGATGTTTTGGGGTACGGGGCAGTTTTGGGGTGCCCACCGGTCGTAGCAGCGGCCGTGCAGCAGCGATTTGGCTGGGTGGGGATTTGGGGTATCTGTAGGTACTGGATGGGGTTTTGGGGTGTCTGTGTGTACCGGGTTGGGTTTTGGGGTGCCGGGGGATGTTTTGGGGTGCCGGGCAGTTTTGGGGTGCCCACCGGTCGTAGCAGCGGCCGTGCAGCAGCGATTTGGCTGGGTGGGGGTTTGGGGTGTCTGTGTGTACCGGGTTGGGTTTTGGGGTGCCGGGGGATGTTTTGGGGTACGGGGCAGTTTTGGGGTGCCCACCGGTCGTAGCAGCGGCCGTGCAGCAGCGATTTGGCGTAGGCGTCCATGCAGCCGGGCCGGGCGGGCTCCTGGCCCTGCTCCTCCTCGTCCAGCGTCAGGAAGAACGCGGCGCGCTCGATGGCGTCCAGCGACGCCTTGTTGGGGCCGCGGCTGAAGAACCGCGCCCGGGCCTCGGCCCACGGCACCCTGCGGACCCCGAGATCCCACAGCGGGGCACCCCGAGACCCCGAGCCGCAGCGGGGCACCCCGAGATCCCACAGCGGGGTACCCCGAGACCCCGAGCCGCAGCGGGGCACCCCGAGATCCCACATTGGGGGCACCCCGAGATCCCACAATGGGGTACCCCGAGACTCTGACCCCACATTCGGGGCACCCAGAGATCCCCGACCCCACAATGGGGGCACCCCGAGATCCCCCCCGACCCCACAATTGGGGCACCCAAATACCCCCAATCCCACAATGGGGGCACCCAGAGCCCCCCGACACCACAGTGGGGTACCCAGAAATCCCTGATCCCACACTGGGGGCACCCCGAGATCCCACAATGGGGTACCCCGAAACTCTGACCCCACATTCGGGGTACCCAGAGACCCCCGACCCCACAATGGGGGGTGTGTCCCTGGGCCTGCAGTGCGAGACTGGGGCAGGATGGGGACGGGGATGGGGACGGGGATGGGGACGGGGACGGGGACGGGGACAGGGATGGGGACGGGGACAGGGATGGGGACGGGGATGGGGACGGGGACGGGGACAGGGATGGGGACAGGGATGGGGACAGGGATGGGGATGGGGACAGACACCCTGGTGACCCCGGCTCCCCAGTGCTCCCGGAGTTCCCAGGAGCACATCGTGCCCAGCATCCCAAGAATTCCCAGTATGGCCATTATCCCACTATCCCCAGTATTCCCGCTATCCCCATTACCCCACTATCCCCATTATCCCACTATCCCCATTACCCCACTATTCCCATTACCCCATTACCCCACTATCCCCAGTATCCCCAGTATCCCCAGTATCCCCACTATTCCCATTACCCCAGTATCCCCATTATCCCCATATCCCCACTATCCCCAGTATCCCCATTATCCCCATTACCCCATTATCCCCATTATCCCCACTATCCCCATTATCCCCACTATCCCCATTACCCCACTATCCCCAGTATCCCCAGTATCCCCAGTATCCCCAGTATCCCCAGTATCCCCATTACCCCACTATCCCCATTATCCCCATTATCCCCATTATCCCCACTATCCCCATTATCCCCACTATCCCCAGTATCCCCAGTATCCCCATTATCCCCATTATCCCAGTATCCCCAGTATCCCCGCTCCCCCGGCCCTCCCCCACCTCTCCCCGGCCGTGAGCGCCGCCAGCCGCTCCTCTCCGGGCTGGGGGGGGGAGGGGTCGTCCAGGATCCTCTGGAACTGCATCTCCAGGTCTGCGGGGGGGAGCAGCTGCCCCCCGTAGTAGAGCCACACCTTGTAGTAGCGGCCCTTGTGGTACACGGCCAGGTGCTTGCTGTCCGCCAGGTGCAGCAGCGTGTCTGGGTGGGACGGGGCGGGGACAGGGCGGCGGTGTCACCTCCGAGCGGTGTCACCTGCCCCCGGAGCGGTGTCACCCCTAGAGAGGTGTCACCTCCCCCCCACCCTCTGGAGCGGTGTCACCTCCTCCCGGAGCGGTGTCACATCCCCCGGGAGCGGTGTCACCCCTAGAGAGGTGTCACCCCTAGAGCGGTGTCACCTCCGAGCGGTGTCACCTCCCCGCGGAGCGGTGTCACCCCTAGAGCGGTGTCACCTCCCCGCGGAGCGGTGTCACATCCCCCGGGAGCGGTGTCACCTCCCCCCGGAGCGGTGTCACCTCCCCCCGGAGCGGTGTCACCCCCCACTCTGGAGCAGTGTCACCCCTCCCCGAGCGGTGTCACTCCCCTCTGGAGCAGTGTCACCCCCCTAGAGCGGTGTCACATCCCCCTAGAGCGGTGTCACCCCCCGAGCAGTGTCATCTCCCACTCTGGAGTGGTGTCACTCCCCGATCGCTGTCACCCCTCTATCGCTGTCACCCCCTCCTATCGCTGTCACCCCCTCTATCGCTGTCACCCCTCTATCGCTGTCACCCCCCCCGATTGCTGTCACCCCCCAGGACCGCTGTCACCCCCTCTATCGCTGTCACCCCCTCTCTATCGCTGTCACCCCCTCTATCGCTGTCACCCCCTCTCTATCGCTGTCACCCCCCATGATCGCTGTCAACCCCTCTATCGCTGTCACCCCCTCTATCGCTGTCACCCCCTCTCTATCGCTGTCACCCCCTCTATCGCTGTCACCCCCTCTCTATCGCTGTCACCTCTCTATCGCTGTCACCTCTCTATCGCTGTCACCCCCTCTATCGCTGTCACCCCCTCCCTATCGCTGTCACCCCTCTATCGCTGTCCCGTACCCCTCTATCGCTGTCACCCCCCTATCGCTGTCACCCCTCTATCGCTGTCACCCCCTCTCTATCGCTGTCACCCTCCTCTATCGCTGTCACCCCCTCTATCGCTGTCACCCCCTCTCTATCGCTGTCACCCCTCTATCGCTGTCACCCCTCTATCGCTGTCACCCCCCAGGACCGCTGTCACCCCTCTATCGCTGTCACCCCGTCTATCGCTGTCACCCCCTCTATCGCTGTCACCCCTCTATCGCTGTCACCCCTCTATCGCTGTCTTATAGCTTGCTTTCTCCCCTCTATCGCTGTCACCCCCTCTATCGCTGTCACCCCCTCTATCGCTGTCACCCTCTCTATCGCTGTCACCCCCCGATCGCTGTCACCCCCCCTCTCTATCGCTGTCACCTCTCTATCGCTGTCACCCCCCTTTATCTCTGTCACCCCTCTATCGCTGTCACCCCTCTATCGCTGTCACCCCTCTATCGCTGTCACCCCCTCTCTATCGCTGTCACCCCCCTTTATCTCTGTCACCCCTCTATCGCTGTCACCCCTCTATCGCTGTCACCCCTCTATCGCTGTCCCGTACCCGTCTCCTTGCCCGGGATGCGGGTGGTGTTGAACATCCGCTCCGACTGGTACGAGCACATGGGGACCACGCCCAGCGCCATCATCTGGGGGGGTCGGGGGGGTCGGGGGGGTCACGGGGGGCGGTGTCCCCATCGCTGTCACCCCCCTGCCCCACGGGGACACCGCCCTGCTTCTGTCCCGCAGAGTTCTAACCCTGCTGCCCCAGGATCCCCAAAATTCAGGGGACCCCCACAGCTCCCTCAACCTCATGGGATCCCTCAAAACCCCTCCAGCCCCGTGGGATCCCCCCCGAGTCCCATGAGATCCCCCAAACCCCCCCAGCCCCAATGAGATCCCCCAAACCCCCCAGCCCCATGGGATACCCCAAACCCCCAGCCCCCAAGGGATACCCCAAATCCCCAGCCCCAATGGGATCCCCCAAACCCCCAGCCCCATAGGATCCCCCAAATCCCCTCAGCCCCAATGAGATACCCCAAATCCCCAGCCCCAATGGGATCCCCCAAACCCCCAGCCCCATGGGATACCCCAAATCCCCAGCCCCCAAGGGATACCCCAAATCCCCAGCCCCCTGGGGATACCCCAAACCCCCAGCCCCATGGGACTCCCCAGGTCTCCCAACCCCCTGGGATCCCCCAAATCCCTCAGTCCTATGGGATCCCCCAAACCCTTCAGACCCATGGGACCCCCAAGACCTCCCAATCCCCTGGTATCCCCCAGACCCCCATCCCCCTGGGATCCCCTAAACCCCTCAGTCCCATGGGATCCCCAAGTCCCCCACTGGACCCCCCAAACCCCTCAGTCCCATGGGACCCCCAAGTCCCTCATACAACCCCCAAAA
This sequence comes from Oenanthe melanoleuca, assembly GCF_029582105.1. Taxonomy (NCBI): domain Eukaryota; kingdom Metazoa; phylum Chordata; class Aves; order Passeriformes; family Muscicapidae; genus Oenanthe; species Oenanthe melanoleuca. The sequence continues at coordinate 69,068,113 of NC_079334.1, read as the reverse complement.
CGCCCCAGTCCCCTGGGACCCCCCTAAATCCCTCGGTTCCCTGGACTCTCAGCCCCCCATCCCCATGGGACCCCCTCCAAGGACAGAGCTCCCCATCCCCATGGGACCCCCTCCCCGGTCCCCCCAGCCCCCCGGTCCCCCCAAACCGCCGACCGGGGGGATCTCGCCGCGGTCCAGCCGCCGCCGGTACAGGATCACGGCGTGCACCACGTTGGCCGCCCGCGCGGCCTGGATGGGGCTGGGGGTCACGTACAGGAAATCCTGGCGACAAGCGACACGGCGCGGCTCGCGGGGGGGGCCGGGGGTCCCCGGGGACGGGTTTGGGGGTCCCCCAGCGCCCCCTTACCATGGCGTAGTAGTTGCTGTTGACCATGAGGGGGCTGCGGCCGCGCAGGTAAATGTACTCCTCCCACCAGTCACTGACCTGCGCGGCGGGACGGGGACAGGGACAGGGACAGGGACAGGGACAGGGACAGGGACGGGGACAGGGACAGGGGATGGGGGATGGGGACAGGGACGGGGACAGGGGATGGGGAAACGGGACAGGGGACGGGGGACAGGGACAGGGACAGGGATGGGGACAGGGACAAGGGACAGGGACAGGGGATGGGGAAACAGGACAGGGACAGGGGACAGGGGATGGGGACAGGGGACAGGAGACGGGGGATGGGGACAGGGGATGGGGACAGGGGACAGGGATAGGGATGGGGACAGGGACAGGGGATGGGGAAACAGGACAGGGACAGGGATGGGGACAGGGACAGGGGACGGGGACAGGGACAGGGACAGGGGACGGGGACAGGGGATGGGGATGGGGACAGGGGATGGGGGATGGGGGATGGGGACAGGGACAGGGGAAAAGGGAACGGGGACAGGGGATGGGGACAGGGACAGGGGATGGGGACAGGGACAGGGGAAACGGGGACAGGGGATGGGGACAGGGACAGGGGATGGGGACAGGGACAGGGGAAACGGGGACAGGGGATGGGGACAGGGGATGGGGAAACGGGACAGGGGATGGGGACAGAGGACAGGGAAAATGGGGACAGGGGATGGGGACAGGGACAGGGGAAAGGGACAGGGGATGGGGACAGGGACAGGGGATGGGGAAACGGGACAGGGGAAAAGGGAACGGGGACAGGGGATGGGGACAGGGACAGGGAAAACGGGGACAGGGGATGGGGACAGGGGAAACGGGACAGAGGATGGGGACAGGGATAAGGGAGAGGGGACAGGGACAGGGGACAGGGACAGGGGACAGGTGATAAGGTATAAGGATGAGGGGACAGGGAGTGGGGGACAGGGACAAGGGTTAGGAGATAGGGACAGGGGACAGGGACAGGGGACAGCAGGAGGAAGAGAGCCCAGGGATGGGGATAGAGAGAGGGAACAGGGAAAAGTGACAGGGAGGGGGACATGGGACAGAGGACAGGAGACAGGGAAACGGGACAGAGAAAAGGGACAGGGATAAGGGTGAGGGGACAGGACAAGAACAGGGGACAGGGACAGAATAGGGATGGGGACAGGAACGGGAATGGTGACAGGGATAGGAATAGAGAACAGGAATGGGGGACAGGGACAAGGACAGGAAACAGGGCGAAGGGACAGGGATGGGGACAAGTGAAAGGGACAGAGATGGGACAGGAAAGAGGGACAGAAACGGGACAGTGACGGGCACAGAACCCTCTGCCCCTCCCGCCCCGGGAGATCCCAAATCCCTCCTCATGCTGCCGGGGGGACACGCCAGCTCCAAGGTCCCCAGGGGGTCCCTACGGTGTCCCCAGGCTGTCCCCAGACTGTCCCCAGGCTGTCCCCCAGCTGTCCCCAGGGCTGTCCCCGGCTGTCCCCCGGCTGTCCCCGGCTGTCCCCAGGGTGTCCCCCGGCTGTCCCAGGCTGTCCCCAGGCTGTCCCCGGCTGTCCCCACGGTGTCCCCAGGCTGTCCCCGGCTGTCCCCAGGCTGTCCCCAGGCTGTCCCCAGGCTGTCCCCGGCTGTCCCCAGGCTGTCCCCAGGCTGTCCCCAGGGTGTCCCCAGGGTGTCCCCTGGGTGTCCCCCGGCTGTCCCCCGGCTGTCCCCCGGCTGTCCCCACGGTGTCCCCAGGCTGTCCCCCGGCTGTCCCCGGCTGTCCCCAGGCTGTCCCCAGGCTGTCCCCACGGTGTCCCCCGGCTGTCCCCGGCTGTCCCCGGCTGTCCCCACTCACGTAGTTGGTTGTCCACCAGGACTTGAGGCGCAGGTAGCGCTGCAGACGCGGCGCCGTTTTCTCCTGGAACTCGCGGGCCAGCGCCGCCATCTCGGCGAACTTGTCATCGTCCAGGAGCGGCCGCACCGACTCCAGGTACTGCGGGGACACGGGACACGGGACACGGGGACAGGGGGATATGGGGACAGGGGGACATGGGGACATGGGGACAGGGGGACACGGGGACATGGGGATATGGGGACAGGGGGACATGGGGCACGGGGACACGGGGATATGGGGACACGGGGACATGGGGACATGGGGACATGGGGACAGGGGGACACGGGGACAGGGGGACACGGGGACACGGGGACACGGGGATATGGGGACATGGGGACATGGGATTATGGGGACATGGGGATATGGGGATATGGGGACATGGGGACAGGGGACAGGGGGACACGGGAACATGGGGACACGGGAACATGGGGCACGGGGACACGGGGACATGGGGACACGGGGATATGGGGACATTGGGGACATGGGGACAGGGGGATATGGGGACATGGGGATATGGGGACACGGGGACATGGGGACATGGGGACAGGGGGATATGGGGACAGGGGACAGGGGGACAGGGGACACGGGGACACGGGGGACAGAGGGACATGGGGCACGGGGACACGGGACACGGGGACATGGGACAGGGGACAGGGGGACATGGGACAGGGGGACACGGGACAGGGGGACATGGGGACAGGGGGACACGGGGACACGGGAACATGGGGCACGGGGATATGGGGACACGGGGCATGGGGACATGGGGACACGGGGACACGGGACATGGGGACAGGGGGACATGGGGACACGGGGCACGGGGACATGGGAACATGGGGACACGGGACATGGGGACAGGGGGTCACCCTGCCGCTGCCACCTCATTGCCACCTCATTGTCACTGTCATCTCACTGTCACTGCCACTGCCATCTCACTGTCACCCCTGTGTCACTCACTGCCATCTCATTGCCACTGTCACCTCACTCTCACTGCCACTGTCACCTCACTGTCACCACCACTGTCACCTCACTGCCACCCCATTGCCACTGCCACTGTCACTGCCACTGCCATCTCACTGTCACCCCTGTGTCACCCCTGTGTCACTCACTGCCACCTCGTTGTCACCTCAGTGCCACTGTCACCTCAAGGTCACCTACTGCCACCCCAGGGCCATCCCTGTGTCACTCACTGTCACTACAAATGCCACCCCACTGCCACCTCACTGTCACCACCATTCCCACTCCAGTGCCACCGTCACCACCACGGCCACTGTCACCTCACTGCCCCCAGTGCCACCCCAGTTCCATTGTCACATCACTGCCACCACCATTACTACCCCACTGCCACCACCACTGTCACCACCACTGTCACCTCACTGCCACCCCAGTGCCACTGCCATCACTTCTGCCACCCCAGTGTCACTGCCACCCCAGTGCCACCGCCACTGCCACCCATTGCCACCTCACTGCCACCTCACTGCCACCCCAGTGTCACCCAGTGCCACTGCCACTGTCACCTCACTGCCACCCCAGTGCCACTGCCATCGCTTCTGCCACCCCAGTGTCACTGCCATGCCAGTGCCACCGCCACTGCCACCCCTGTGTCACCCCAGTGTCACCCAGTGCCACCGCCACTGTCACCCACTGCCACCCCAAGGCCGCTACCACTGTCACCTCACTGTCATCCCACCGCCACTGTCACCACCACTGTCCCCTCACTGCCACTCCAGTGCCACTGCCATTACTTCTGCCACCCCACTGTCACTGCCACCCCAGTGCCACCGCCACTGCCACCCCTGTGTCACCCCTGTGTCACCGCCACTGTCACCTCACTGCCACCCCAGTGCCACTGCCATCACTTCTGCCACCCCACTGTCACTGCCACCCCAGTGCCACCGCCACTGCCACCCACTGCCACCCCATTGCCACCTCACTGCCACCCCAGTGTCACCCAGTGCCACTGCCACTGTCACCCCACTGCCACCCCAGTGCCCCCAGTGCCGTACCCGGGCGATGGTGGCTTTCACGGGGGGCACGGGCAGCTTGGGCAGGGAGCTCTGGAAGCTGTAGAGGAGCGGCTTGCGGATGGACACGACCTTCATCAGCATCTGCGAGGAGGAGGAGGGGAGGGAAAGGAGGGAAAGGAAAAGGAGGGAAAGGAAAAGGAGGGAAAGGAAAAGGAGGGAAAGGAGGGAAAGGAGGGAAAGGAGGGAAAGGAGGGAAAGGAGGGAAAGGAGGGAAAGGAGGAAAAGGAGGGAAAGGAGGAAAAGGAGGGAAAGGAGGGAAAGGAGGGAAAGGAGGGAAAGGAGGGAAAGGAAGAGGAGGAGGAGCTGCGGCTCACACAGATCCCACAGAACTCCAGGTACCCGCGGATCCCGAAGCACCCGTGGATCCCAAACCACTCCCAGAGCACCCACAGCTCTCGAGGCACCCATGGGTCCCAAAAAACTCCAGGTACCCAAAGGTCCCAAAAAACTCCAGGTACCCAAAGAACTCCCAGGGCACTCAGGGCTCCCAAAGGACTCCAGGCACCCACAGCTCCCAAGAATCCCAGGGCTCCCGCAGCACCCACGGCATCCAAAGTTCTCACATCTCCACATCTCCCACATCTGCTCATCTCCCATGCTTCCCACAACTCTCACATCTCCTTCATCTTCCCCACCTCCCACATCTCCCACATTTCCACATCTTTACAACTCCTACATTTCCCACATCTTCCCCATCTCCCACATCTCCCACATTTCCACATCTCCCCCATCCCCTCCATCTCCACCATCTCTCACATCTCTTCCATCTCCCCCATCTCCACCTCTCCATGTCCCCATCTCCTCCATCTCTATCTCTCCATCTCTATCCTATGTCTCCATCTCCCCATCTCCATCTCCCCCATCTCCCACATTTCCTACATCTCCCCATCTCTCCATCTCCCCCATCTCCATCTCTCACATTTCCATCTCCCCATCTCTCCCATCTCCATATCTCCATCTCTCCATCTCCCCATCTCCTCCATCTCTCCATCTCCCCCATCTCCATCTCTCCATCTCCCCCATCTCTCACATTTCCATCTCCCCTATCTCTCACATCTCCATCTCTCCATCTCCCCATCTCCCCATCTCCCCCATCTCCTCCATCTCCCCATCCCCCCGCCGCTCACGATCCAGAGGCGGGTGCTGCGGCTCATGTGTCCGTGCGGCTCGAACATCCAGCCGTGGTAGGAGAGCAGCAGGCGCAGCGCGGCGCGGAACAGCAGCACGGCCGCGAGCCACGCCCCGGTGGAGAACAGCACCGTGCTGACCGCGCTCCGCGCCCGCGGGGTCAGCGCCTCGCTGCGGACACGCGTGGGGTCACGGGGCGGGTCCCCAGACTGTGCCCGCGCGGGGGTCCCTGGGGATGTCCCCGAGTGGGGCTGTGCCCGTGGGACACCCCCGGGGAATGTCCCCGAGTGGGGCTGGGGCTGTGGGACACCCCCAGGGAATGTCCCCGAGTGGGGCTGTGCCCGTGGGACACCCCCAGGGAATGTCCCCGAGTGGGGCTGGGACTGTGGGACATCCCCAGGGAATGTCCCCGAGTGGGGCTGGGCGTGTGGGACACCCCTCATTCCCAGTGCCCACCCCACTGTGCCCACCCCAGTGTCCCCATCCCAGTGTCCATCCCACTGTCCCCAACCCAGTGTTCATCCCTGTGTCCCCATTCCTGTGACCCCATCCCCGTGTCCTATTCCTGTGTCCCCATCCCTGTCCCCACCCCAGCGTCCCCATCCCCGTGTCCCCATCCCTGTCCCCACCCCAGTGACCCCATCCCCGTGTCCCCATTCCTGTTGCCCATCCCAGTGCCCATATCCCAGCGTCCCCATCCGTGTGCCCCCATCCCCGCTGTCCCCACCCCTGTCCCCATCGCTGTCCCCATCGCTCCCCCATCCCTGTGTCCCCATCCCAGTGTCCCCACCCCTGTGTCCCCCACCCCAGTGTCCCCATCCCAGTGTCCCCATCCCACTGTCCCCCTTCCTGTTGCCCATCCCGGTGGTCCCATCCCGGTGTGCACATCTTTGTGTCCCCATCCCCGTGCCCCCATCCCCGTGTCCCCACACCAGTGCCCCCACCCCGCTGTCCCCGCCGCTGTCCCCGCGCCCACCCGCGGGGCAGCCAGTGCTGGATGCGGCCGATCAGCCCCAGGGACGGGTCCACCTGGCAGTAGCAGGAGCCGGCGGTGGCCACGACCACCACGAGCCAGCTGGACGGCGACGCGGGGTACACGCCCGTCAGGAAGCTGTTCTGTGGGACAGGGGTCAGCGGGGGGCACTGCCAGGGAGGGGACACTGCGGGGAGGGGACACTGCCAGGGGAGGGGACACTGCCAGGGGAGGGGACAGGGCCCAGGAGGGGACACCGCCAGGGGAGGGGACACTGCCGGGGAGGAGACACTGCCAGGGGAGGGGACAGGGCCCAGGAGGGGACACCGCCAGGGGAGGGGACACTGCCGGGGAGGAGACACTGCCAGGGGAGGGGACACCGCGGGGATGGGACAGGGCCCAGGAGAGGGGACACCTTCGGGGAGGGGACACCGCCCGGGGCAGGGGACACCGCCCAGGGAGGGGACACCGCGGGCCCAGCCCACCTTGGCGCGGACCAAGCGCTTTTTCCAGGAGTGGACGGCGGCCAGGTAGAGCTGGCGCACGGCCTCGCGGCTCAGGTGGAAGTCCAAGCCCTCGGGGGTGACCGTGAACTGGAAGGCCACCGCCTGGTGAGCCTCCGCCATCCTGGCGACGCGCTGCTGGCACCTGCGGGGGACACCGGGCCGATGGGCGCGGCCGCCCCCGGACCCCCGACACGAGTGGGCCGGTGGGTGTCCTCCTGGCCGGTGTCACCCGGTGTCCCTCGGGACCCCCCCCGCCCGTGTCCCCGCGGTGGCACCGCAGCGTCACGTGGCGCTGGCCCGCTGCCCACTGAGGGAAGGGTCAGCGCTGTCACCGCCGCCAGCGCCGGCCCCGGGGGCGACATCGGGGGGACATCGGGGGGGACATCGGGGGGGACATCGGGGGGGACATCGGGGGGGACATCGCAGCCCCTGCCCGGGGCCGGACCCCAGCACCGCCCCCGCGAATGGCACGCGCTGTCCCCTGCCCCGTGTCCCCTGCGGGAGAGGCGGCACGGACACATTTCGGGAGACTTGGGGTGCCACAAAGTCACTGTCACCGCGGGGGTGGCACAGCCGGGGACCCTGGGGTGTCACAAAGTCACCGTGTCACCGCGGGGGTGGCACAGCCGGGGACCCTGGGGTGTCACAAAGTCACCGTGTCACCGCGGGGGTGGCACAATCGAGGGGTCACTGTCACCATGGGGGTGGCACAGCTGGGGGCCCTGGGGTCCTACAAAGTCACCGTGTCACCAGGGGGTGGCACAGCCGGGGGGGGGGCGGCACTGTCACCATGGGGGTGGCACAGCAAGGGGGACCCTGGGCTGCCACAAAGTCGCTGTCACCATGTCACACCATGTCCCTGGAGACCCTCCCCGGTCCGAGGGTGCCCCGGAACCCCCCAGCTCTGGGGGACGTGGGCACAGCCAGTGCCAAGCCCCGGGAGCCGCGGGGCCGGGGGGAGGTGACACTGCTGTCCCCAGCACCGGGCACGCCGGGGCGCCTTTCCCACGGGTGGCCTTGGGCTGAGGGTGACGGTCACGGCCGGGCAGGACCCGGTGACACCGGGGTGGCCGTGCCCCCGTGGCATCACCCGGTGCCACCGCGCGGGGTCCCCGTCCCCCAGCCCCGCAGGGCGAGCGCCACCGCCCCGTGTCACCCCGCATGGCACGCGCGGCGTGGCACTGCCCACCCTGTCCCTGTCCCTGTCCCTGTCCCTGCCCCGCGTGTCCCCCCGCGGTCACCGCCCCGGTGTCCCCCCCGTGTCCCGCCCCGCCCAAGGTCACCGCGCGTGGCCGGGCCCTGCTCCGGGTGGGGGGCGGCGGGGCCGGGACCCCCGCGGGGACACCCCGAGGGGACACCTCGAGGGGACACCCCGAGGGGACCCCCGGCCACGCGGCGGGGCGGGGGGCGCGGGGGGTCGCTCCCCACGGACACGCGTGGGGGTCCCGGCACAGGGAGGGACACCGCGGGGAGGAACGGGGGGTGCCGGTTCCGGGGGTCCCCGAGCGCGCCCCCTCCCCGGGCCCGGTACCTGCGTGGGGGGCGCGGGGGCTCCGCGGGACGGCGGCTCCTGCGGCCGGGGCAGCCCCAGCCGGTAACCGGACACCGGCGGCACCGGGAGGGACCGGGCGGAGGCTGAGACAGCGCCCCGCCCTCGGGGGGACCGCCACACGCGGGGGGACCCCGACACCCCGGGATGGGGACAGTGACACCGCGACACGGACCGCGACACCGGGACAGGGACCGCGAGACGCGGGGGGAACGCGACACTCCGGGACGGGGACAGTGACACCGCGACAGGGACCGCGACACGTCGGGACAGGAACCCCGACCCTCCGGGATGGCGACAGTGACACCGGGACAGGGACCGCGTCACCGGGACGGGGACAGTGACAGCCGGGGGGACCGCGACACTTCGGGACAGGGACAGTGACACCGGGACAGGGACCGAGACACACCGGGACGGGGACAGTGACACCCGAGGTGACCCCGAGACACCGGGATGAGGACAGTGACAGCGGGACAAGGGACTGCAACACTCCGGGATGGGCACAGTGACACCCGGGGGGACCCCGACACTCCGGGACGGGGACCGAGACACCGGGACAGGGATCGTGACACTCCGGGACAGGGACAGTGACACCAGGACAGGGACCGCGACACCCGGGGGGATCCCGACACATCGGGACAGGGACCGCGACACCTCGGGATGGGGACAGTGACACCGGGACAGGGACCGCGACACACCGGGACGGGGACAGTGACACCCGAGGTGACCCCGACACCTCGGGATGGGGACAGTGACACCCGGGACAGGGACCCCGACACTCCGGGACGGGGACAGTGACACCGGGACAAGGACCGCGACACCGGGACAGAGACCGCAACACATCGGGATGGGGACAGTGACACCGGGACAGGGACCGCGACACACCGGGACGGGGACAGTGACACCCGAGGTGACCCCGACACACCGGGACGGGGACAGTGACACCCGGGGGACACCCGGACCCCGGAGCGGTGCCCCCGGGACAAGCGACATGCGCGGCAGGACAGGAATGGCCGGGCCTGGGGACAGCGACATGTCGGGACAAGGAGCGGCCAGCCCCGGACACGGAGCGCGACATGGCCCGGGGGTTCCTGTCCCGGGACAAGGATGGATATTCCGGGACAGGGACGGACATTCCGGGACAGGGACGGACATTCCGGGACAGGGACGGACATCCCGGGATAGGGACGGACATCGCGGGATAGGGACGGACATCCCGGGATAGGGACGGACATCCCGGGACAGGGACGGACATCCCGGGATAGGGACGGACATCCCGGGACAGGGACGGACATCCCGGGACAGGGACGGACATCCCGGGATAGGGACGGACATTCCGGGACAGGGACGGACATCCCGGGATAGGGACGGACATCCCGGGATAGGGACGGACATCCCCGAGGATGGGGCGTCATCAACAGCCCGGACCGAGGAGCGTCACTGGGGGGGACAGCGGGGACACCGAGGGACAGAAGGGACACCGAGGGGGAGAGTGGCAGTCCCGAGGGGATCCCGATATCCGCGGGGGGATTCACATCCCGGGACAGGGATCCGGGACAGGGACATGCACAGGGACAGGGACACGCACAGGGACAGGGACACACACCAGGGACAGGGACACTCACAGTGACAGGGACACGCACACGCACAGGGACAGGGACACACACCCGGAACAGGGACACACACCAGGGACAGGGACACGCACAGGGACAGGGACACACACCCGGAACAGGGACACACACCAGGGACAGGGACACGCACAGGGACAGGGACAAGGGACACACACCCAGAACAGGGACAGGGACACTCACAGGGACAGGGACACGCACAGTGACAGGGACAGTGGCTCTGCCACGGGCTCTGTCTGTCCGTGCCCAGCACAGTGGCTGCTGTCCCTGTCCCCGTGCCCGGCCTGGCACCTGTTTGTCACCTGTTTGTCACCTGTTTGTCACCTGCCCGACCTCTGGCCCCTGTCCCGGTTGTCACCTGCCTGTCACCATGAGTGTCACCTGTCTGTTCCCTGAGTGTCACCTGCCTGTGCTCTGCCCATTCCCTGCCCGGTGTCCTGGCTGTCCCCTGTCCCTTTGTCCCCATGCCCTGGCTGTCCCTTGTCCCCTGTCCCCAAGCCCCGTGTCCTGGCTGTCCCCTTGTCCCCTGTCCCCAAGCCCCGTGTCCTGGCTGTCCCCTTGTCCCCTGTCCCCCTGCCCTGGCTGTCCCCTGTCCCCACCCTGGAGGGGTCCCCAACACCCAAAGATTCCCCCCCGCACCCCAAGGTCACCCCCCGTGTCCCCCCCCAGCCCCTCCCTCCCTCTGCCCGACGGCGACTGCGGGGTCGGGGGGGATTTGGGGGCGGGAGGATTTGGGGACGGGATTTGTGGGGCGAGATTGGGGGGTGGGATTTGGGGAGGGGCGATTTGAGGGGGGATTTGGGGAGGGGCGATTTTGGGGTGGGATTTGTCGGGTGGGATTTGGGGAGAGGGATTTGGAGGTGGGATTTGAGGGGGGTGAGATTTGGGGGGTGGGATTTGGGGAGGCGGCGATTTTGGGGTGGGATTTGAGAGGGGTGAGATTTGGGGATGGATTTAGGGTGGGATTTGGGGAGTGGGATTTGAGGGGGCGATTTGGGGGGTGGGATTTGTGGGGTGGGGTTTTGGGAGGGGCGGTTTGGAGGGCGGGATTTGGGAAGGGGGAATTTGAGGGGATGGGATTTGGGGCGGGATTTGGGGCGGGGGGAGTTCGAAGGGATGAATTTGGGGATGGGATTTGGGAAGGGGGAATTCGGGGGCGGGATTTTGGGGTGGGATTTAGGGAGGGGAAATTTGAGGGGGTGGGATTTGGGGGTGGATTTGGGGAGATGGGAATTTGAAGGGGCGGGATTTTGGGGTGGGATTTAGGGCCGGATTTTAGGGCGGGATTTTGGGACGGATTTTGGGGTGGGATTTGAGAAGAGGGAATTTGAAGGGGCGGGATTTAGGACTGGGATTTTAGGGAAGGATTTGGGGCAGGATTTTGGGGCTGGGATTTTGGGGAGGGGAAAATTTGAAGGGCTGGGATTTAGGGGCAGGATTTTGGGGTGGGGGAATTTGAAGGGGGGGAATTTTGGTGCAGGATTTTGGGGCGGGGATTTTGGGGTGGGATTTTGGGGAGATGGGAATTCGAAGGGGCGGGATTTAGGGCTGGGATTTTGGGGTGGGATTTTGGGGAGGGAGGAATTTGAAGGGGCGGAATTTTGGGGTGGGATTTAGGGCGGGATTTTAGGGCAAGATTTTGGGGAGGGGGAATTTGAAGGGGGGGAATTTGAAGGGGCGGGATTTTGGTGCAGGATTTGGGGTGGGATTTGGGGCAGGGATTTGGGGGCAGGATTTTGGGGCGGGAATTTTGGGGCAGGAATTTTGGGGCTGGGATTTGGGGCTGGGATTTGGGGCTGGATTTGGGGCTGGGATTTGGGGCTGGGGATTTAGGGGCTGGGATTTTGGGGCTGGGATTTTGGGGCGGGATTTGGGGATGGGATTTTGGGGCGGGATTTTGGGGCTGGGATTTTGGGGCGGGGATTTTGGGGCTGGATTTGGGGCGGGATTTCGGGCGGGGAAGCAGAACTGAAGCGCCGGCCCCAGCGCGGCTTTATTGGTCTGAGTTTTACATTCTGCCGTCGAAATTTGGGGGGGCCCCGCGAGCCCCCCCGGCCCCAGAGCTGCGGGGGGGGGGGAGGGGCAATGAGGTACAAACAGCACCCCCCACCCCCTCTGCGACACCCCAAAAACCCCCAAAAAACCCCCCAAAAAACCCCGTTACTGGCCAGGGGTGCGGATTTGGGGACCCCCCACCCCAAAATCCCACCCATCCCTTCCCGGGGGGGTCCCACCTCTGCTGCCGAGTCCTGGGGTGCGGGGGGGGCGCGGCCCCCCCAAAACCGTTGTGGTGCCCCCCCCAAAACCGTTATCAACCCCCCCAACCGTCCCAACAGCCCCCCCAAAGTGCCGGGGGGGGGGTCGGGAATTTTGGGGGACCCCTCAGGAGCAGCGAGCCTTGTGCTGGAAGTAAGCCTGGAAACGGCTCTGGGCGTAGTCCTGGGGATGGGGAAAATGGCGAAAAATGGGGAAAAATGGGGAAAAATGGGAATAAATGGGAAAAAATGGGGAAAAATGGGGGGAAAATGGGGGAAAAATGGGGAAAAATGGGGGGAAATGGAGGAAAAATGGGGAAAAATGGGGAAAAAAAGGGGGAAATGGGGAAAAAATGGGGGAAAAATGGGGGAAAAATGGGAATAAATGGGGGGAAAATGGGGGGAAAAGGTGGGGGGGAAATGGGGGAAAAATGGGAGAAAATGGGGGGAAAAGGGGGAAAAATAAATGGGGAAAAATAAATGGAGGGAAATAAATGGGGAAAATAAATGGGGGAAAAATGGGAAAAATGGGAAAAAGGGGAGGAAATGGGGAAAAAATAAATGGGGGGAAATGGGGGAAAATGGGGTGAAAAATGGGGGGAAATGGGGGAAAAAATGGGAAAAATGGGGGGAAATAAATGGGTGAAAAATAAATGGGGGAAAATAAATGGGGGAAAATAAATGGGGGGAAAATGGGGGGAAATGGGGGGAGAAAAATAAATGGGGGGAATAAATGGGGAGAAAAATAAATGGGGGGAAAAATAAATGGGGGGAAAAATAAATGGGGAAAAAATAAATGGGGGAAATGGGGGAAAATAAATGGGGAAAATAAATGGGGGGAAAAATGGGGGAAAATAAATGGGGGAAATAAATGGGAAAATGGGGGGAAATAAATGGGGGAAAAATAGGGGAAAAAATAAATGGGGGAAAAATAAATGGGGGAAAATGGGGGGAGAAAAATAAATGGGGGGAAATAAATGGGGGGAAAAATAAATGGGGGAAGAAAAAGGGAGAAAATTGGGATAGAAATGGGGGAAAAAGGGGAAAAAAGGGGGGAAAAATGGGAGAAAAGCAGGGGAAATAAAGGGGAAAACAGGTGAAAAAGGGGTTAAAAAGGGGTTAAAAAGGGGTTAAAAAGGGGGTCAGGGGGTGTGGAGCCCCCAGACCCCCAAAAAGGGGACCCCAGGACTCACCAGGTAACCGAAGTGGATGGTGGAGATCTTGGCCTGCACCATGGACCAGAGACCCCAAAAAAAGTGTGAGGCCAGAGCAAAGCTGGGGGGGAAAAAGGGGGGTGAGACCCCAAAAATCCCCCCCTGAGCACCCCAAAAATAGCCACGGGAGAGGGGGGGGGGGGCAGGGGGGGTCTGGTGGGCACAGGGAGCCCCAAAAGTGGCAGAAAGACCCCAAAATGGCACAGAGACCCTAAAAGAGACAGAAACCCCAAAAGTGACACAGAGACCCCAAAAAATGGCACAGGGACCCCAAACAGAGGAACAGAGACCCCAAAAAGACCCCAGGATTGTCCCAGAGGACCCCAAAGGGGACCCCACCCCTCCCATAAACAGCACAGAGACCCCCCAGGGTGCCCCCCAGACCCCCCAAACCCCCTAAACCCCACCCCCCCCCCAGACTCCCCCTAGCCCCCCCAAACCCCGAAACCCCCCAGATCCCCCAAACCCCCCAAACCCCCCAAATCTCCCCCCCAAACCCCCAATCCCCCCAGACCCCCCAAACCCCTCAGACCCCCTCCGACACCCCAAACCCCCCAGATCCCCCAAACACCTCAAATCCCCCAAACCCCCAAACCCACCCAAAACCCCCAGACCCCCCAGACTCCCCAAACCCTTCAAACCCCTCAGACCCCCCAAAACCCCCCCAAACCCCCCAAACCCCCGAAGCCCCCCAACCCACCCAAACCCCCCAGATCCCCCAAACCCCCCAAATGCCCTCAAACCCCCCAACCCACCCAAACCCCCCAGATCCCCCAAACACCTCAAATCCCCCAAAGCCCCCAACCCCCCTCACACCCCCAGCCCCCCAAACCCCCCAGGGTGCCCCCCAAACCCCCCCAGCCCCTCAGACCGGTCGATCTCCCGCAGCATCTCCTCCTCCTCCTCCTCCTCCTCCTCCTCCTCCTCCTCCCGCCGCCGCCCGCGCTGCTGCGCCAGGTAGTGCCGGATGAAATGGAGCTGCGGGGAGGGCGGGGGTGGGAGGGGGCCGGGACCCCCCGGGACCCCCTCGAACCCCCTCGGGATCCCCCGGGACCCCCCGCGCCACCCGGGACCCCCCCAGGACACCCCCGGGACCCCCCGGGACCCCCCGCGCCCCCCGGGACCCCCCGGGACCTCCCCAGGACCCCCTGGGAGCCCCCCGGGACACCCCCGGGACACCCGGGACCCCTCTGGGACCCCTCGGGACCCCCCGCGCCATCCGGGATCCCCCCTGGGACACCCCCGAACCCCCTCGGGACCCCCCCCGGGACCCCCCGGGACCCCCGGGACCCCCCCGCGCCCCCCGGGACCACCCCCCGCGCCCCCCGGGACCCCCCCCGGACCCCCCCCGGGACCACCCCCCGCGCCCCCCGGGACCCCCCCCGGACCCCCCCCGGGACCCCCCCGCGCCCCCCGGCCGCACCTGCTGCTGGCGGCTCGGGTAGTGCTCGGGCCGCGCCCGGAAGAACGGCCACGAGTCGTGGCTGTAGCTGTAAACCCACTCGCAGAAGTGATTGCCCAGGTCAAAACCTCTGAAATGGGGAGGGGGCGTCAGCAGGGACCCCAAAACCAGCGGGGACAGACCCTAAAAACAGCGGGAGGGACCCCAAATCCCACAGGGAGAGACCCCAAAAACTGCGGGAGAGAGAAACCCCAAAACCAGCGGGGACAGAGCCCAAACCCACTCGCAAAAGTGATTGCCCAGGTCAAAGCCCCTAAAACAGGAGGCGGTGTTAGCAGGGACCCCAAAACTGCGAGATCAGATCCCAAAAACACCGGGGACAGACCCCAGAAACCAGCGGGAGGGACCCCAAAAACTGCGGCAGAGAAAACCCAAAACCAGCAGAGACCCCAAACCCACTCGCAGAAGTGATTGCCCAGGTCAAAACCTCTGAAATGGGGAGGGGGCGTCAGCAGGGACCCCAAAACCAGCGGGGACAGACCCTAAAAACAGCGGGAGGGACCCCAAATCCCACAGGGAGAGACCCCAAAAACTGCGGGAGAGAGAAACCCCAAAACCAGCGGGGACAGACCCCAAACCCACTCGCAAAAGTGATTGCCCAGGTCAAAGCCCCTAAAATGGGGAGGGGGCGTCAGCAAAGACCCCAAAAACAGCGAGATCAGACCCCAAAACCAGCGGGGACAGACCCTAAAACCAGCGGGAGGGACCCCAAAACCAGCGGAGAGAGAAACCCCAAAACTGCAGGGACAGACCCCAAACCCACTCGCAGGAGTGACTGCCCCAGGTCAAAGCCCCGGAAATGGGGAGGGGGCGTCAGCAGGGACCCCAAAACAGCAGGGACCCCAAATCCCACAGGGAGAGGGACCCCAAACACTGGAGAGAGGACAGGGAGAACCCCAAATCTCTCCGGGAGAGGAGACAGGGGGACCCCAAATCCCAGCGGGATTGTGGAGTGTGAGGGGCAGCAGGGACCCCCCAAACTCCCCCAGGGACCCCCAAACTCCCCCAGGGACCCCAAAAATCCCTCAGGGTCCCCCCAGGACCCCCAAACCCCCAGAGACCCCCCAGGAGCCCCCCAAAACCCCCCTAGGGATGCCCCAAACTCCCCCTGGGCCCCCCAACCCCCCCCAGGACCCCCTCAAACCCCTCCAGGACCCCCTCAGACCCTCCCAAACCCCCCAAACTCCCCCTGGGACCCCCCAAATCCCCCCAGGACCCCCTCAAACCCCTCCAGGACCCCCCCAGACCCTCCAAAACCCCCAGGGACCCCCCCAAAACCTCTCAGGGACCCCCCAAACCTCTCCAGGACCGACCCAAACACCCCCCTGGGACCCCCCAAAACCTCCTCAAACTCCCCCAAGGACCCTCCAAACCTCCCCAGGACCCCCCCAAATTCCCCAAACTCCCCCTGGGACCCCCCAAACCCCCCTCAGAGACCCCCCAGGACCCCCCAAAACCCCTCAGGGACCCCCCGGACCCCCCAGGATCAGGGACTTGTGGGGGGAGCCCCAAAGACCCAGCGGGATCGTGGAGTGTGAGGGGCAGCAGGGACCCCCAAAACCGCCCAGAGACCCCCCAAAATCCCCTGGGACACCCCAGGGACCCCCCCAAACCCCCCCAGAGACCCCCCAAAACCCCTCAGGGACCCCCCAAAACCCCTCAGGGACCCCCCAAAACCTCCTCAAACTCCCTCAGGGACCCTCCAAACCTCCCCAGGACCACCCCAGACCCCCCCAAATCCCCCTCAGAGACCCCCCAGGACCCCCCAAAATCCCTCAGAGGCCCCCAGGACCCCCCAAACTCCCCCAGGGACCCTCCAAACCTCCCCAGGACCCCCCCAAATCCCCCAAACTCCCCCTGGGACCCCTCAAACGCCCCTCAGAGACCCCCCAGGACCCCCCAAACCCCCCCAAAACCTCCTCAAACACCCCCAGGGACCCTCCAAACCTCCCCAGGACCACCCCAGGACCCCCCCAAATCCCCCAAACCCCCCTCAGAGACCCCCCAGGACCCCCCCCAACCCTCCCAGGACCCCCCCAAACCCTCCCAGGACCACCCCAAATCCCTCAGAGACCCCCCAGGACCCCCCAAACCCCACCTGTAGTTGTAGCTGCTGTACTCGAAGTCGATGAGCATGAGCTGGTCCGAGCAGCCCTCGCGCCCCGCCAGCAGCAGGATGTTCCCTGGGGGGTTTGGGGGGTTTTTTGGGGTTTTGGGAGGATTTGGGGGGATTTTGGGGGGTCCTGGGGGGTCCTGGGGGGTTTAGGGGGGATCTGGGGGGGTTTTGGGCGGATTTTGGGGGGATTTTTGGGGGATTTTGGGGGGATTTTAGGGGGGATTTGGGGAAATTTGGGGGATTTGGGTGGATTTTGGGGGATTTGGGGGATTTTGGGGGGATTTGTGGGGTTTCGGGGGCGGTTTGTGGGTTTGGGAGGAATTTTGGGGGATTTTGGGGGGGCTGGTTGTGAGTTTGGGGGGAATTTTGGGGAATTTGGGGGGATTTTGGGGGGATTTTGGGGAATTTTGGGGGATTTTGGGGGATTTTCGGTGGATTTTGGGTGGATTTTGGGGGATTTGGGGGATTTTGGGGGGATTTGTGGGGTTTCGGGGGCTGGTTGTGAGTTTGGGGGGAATTTTGGGGAATTTGGGGGGATTTTGGGGGATTTTGGGATGGGATTTTGGGGAATTTTGGGGGATTTTGGGGGATTTTGGGATGGATTTTGGGTGGATTTTGGGGGATTTGGGGGATTTTGGGGGGATTTTGGGGATTTTGGGGGATTTGTGGGGTTTCGGGGGCGGTTTGTGGGTTTGGGAGGAATTTTGGGGGATTTGGGGGGATTTTGGGGGGGCTGGTTGTGGGTTTGGGGAGAATTTTGGGGAATTTGGGGGGATTTGGGGGGATTTTGGAGAATTTTGGGGGATTTTGGAGGGATTTTGAGGGGTTTGGTGGGTTTTGGGGGGATTTGGGGGGTTTTTGGGGATTTTGGGGGGTGTGGGGGCGCTCAGGGGACAGGGCCACCCCCCCCGGGTGACACTCACCCTCCTGCACGTCGTTGTGACAGAAAACCACCGGGGATGGGGTGGCCTCGAGCAGCTCCCTGGGGACACGGAGGGGTCAGGGGGACACGGAGGGGACACGGAGGGGACAGAGGGACACAGAGGGGACAGGGGGACATGGAAGGGACAGAGGGACACGGAGGGGACAGAGGGACACGGAGGGGACAGAGGGACATGGAAGGGACAGGGGGACACGGAGGGGACAGAGGGACACGGAGGGGACAGAGGGACACAGAGGGGACAGAGGGGACACGGAGGGGACACGGAGGGGACAGAGGGACACAGAGGGGACAGAGGGACATGGAAGGGACAGGGGGACACAGAGGGGACAGGGGGACACGGAGGGGTCAGGGGGACACAGAGGGGACAGAGGGACAGGGGAGGGGACAGAGGGACACGGAGGGGACAGGGGGACACAGAAGGGACAGGGACAGAGGGACAGAGGGACACAGAGGGGACAGAGGGACACGGAGGGGACAGGGGGACACGGAGGGGACAGGGGGACACAGAAGGGACAGGTGACAGACAGGTGACAGACAGGTGACAGGGACAGTGACAGGTGACAGGGACAGGTGACAGGGACAGTGACAGGTGACAGTGACAGGGGACATGGGACAGGTGACAGTGACAGGGGACAGGTGACAGACAGGTGACAGGGACAGGGACAGGACAGGTGGCACCACCTGAGGCTCCTCATCTCCTGCTCCAGGTTGTAACCCCGGAGCTGCTCCAGCTGCTCCAGCTGTGCCTGATCCGGGAACGTCAGCTCGGAGATCTGCTGCAGGTACCTGGGGACATGGGGACAGGGAGGGGACATGTGGGGACATCTGGGGACATGGGGACACTGTGGGGACATGGGGACAGCTCGGGGATCTGCTGCAGGTACCTGGGACAGAGAGGGGACATGGGGACATCTGGGGACATGTGGGGACAGAGAGGGGACATGGGGACACGGGGACAGCTCGGAGATCTGCTGCAGGTACCTGGGACAGAGAGGGGACAGAGAGGGGACATGGGGACATGGGGACAGCTCGGAGATCTGCTGCAGGTACCTGGGACAGAGAGGGGACAGAGAGGGGACATGGGGACATGGGGACAGCTCGGAGATCTGCTGCAGGTACCTGGGGACATGGGACAGAGAGGGGACATGGGGACATGGGGACATGTGGGGACATGGGGACATGTGGGGACATGGGGACATGGGGACAGCTCGGGGATCTGCTCCAGGTACATGGGACAGAGAGGGGACAGAGAGGGGACATGGGGACATCTGGGGACATGGGGACAGTGAGGAGATCTGCTGCAGGTACCTGGGGACATGGGACAGAGAGGGGACATCTGGGGACATGGGGACATGGGGACACAGGGACAGCTCAGAGATCTGCTGCAGGTACCTGGGACAGGGGACAGGGAGGGGACAGAGAGGGGACATGGGGACATGTGGGGACATGTGGGGACATCTGGGGACATCTGGGGACATGTGGGGACATGGGGACAGTGAGGAGATCTGCTGCAGGTACCTGGGACAGCAGGGACAGAGAGGGGACAGCATGGGGACATGGGGACAGAGAGGGGACATGGGGACAGAGAGGGGACATGGGGACATCTGGGGACAGCTCGGGGATCTGCTCCAGGTACATGGGGACATGGGGACAGCGTGGGGACAGTTTGGGGACAGCCCCCAAAGCCCCCAGGGTCACCCCAAGGTCAGCCTGTGACCCCTCAGTGCCGCGGGACCCGCTGGGGGCGGCCAGGAGAGTCCCGGGGTTCTGGGCCTGGTGGGATTTGGGGTCCCCATCCCCTGATCCCAATGGGATTTGGGGTCCCCATCCCCTGATCCCAGTGGGATTTGGGGTCTCCGTTCCCTGATCCCAGTGGGATTTGGGGTCTCCATCCCCTGATCCCAATGGGATTTGGGGTCCCCATTCCCTGATCCTAGTGGGATTTGGGGTCCCCATTCCCTGATCCCAGTGGGATTTGGGGTCTCCGTTCCCTGATCCCAGTGGGATTTGGGGTCTCCATTCCCTGATCCCAATGGGATTTGGGGTCCCCATCCCCTGATTCCAGTGGGATTTGGGGTCTCCGTTCCCTGATCCCAGTGGGATTTGGGGTCCCCATTCCCTGATTCCAGTGGGATTTGGGGTCCCCATTCCCTGATCCCAGTGGGATTTGGGGTCTCCCACCCTATTCCCTGTTCCCAGTGGGATTTGAGTTCTCCCACCCCACTCTCTGCCCCCATTAGGATTTGGGGTCTCCACTCCCCACTCCCTGCCCCCATTAGGATTTGAGGCACCCATTCCCCATTCTCACTGGGATTTGGGGTCCCCACTTCCCATTCCCCACTCCCATTAGGATTGGAGCTCTCCCACCCCATTCCCCATTCCCATTAGGATTCGGGGCACCCTCACCCCTCCATGGTCCCACAGGGATTTGGGGCTCCCACTCCCCATTCCCCACTCCCATTAGGATTTGGGATCCCCATCCCTTACTCCCATTAGGATTCGGGGCGCCCTTCCTCACCCCCATCAGGATTCGGGGTGCCCTCACCCCTCCATGGTCCCATTAGGATTTGGGGTCCAACTCCCTTACTCCCATTAGGATTTGGGGCGCCCCTCACCCCTCCATGGTCCCATTAGGATTGGAGCTCTCCCACCCCATTCCCTGCCCCCATAAGGATTTGGGGTCCCCATCCCTTACTCCCATTAGGATTCGGGGTGCCCCTCACCACTCCATGGTCCCAATGGAATTTGGGGTCTTCCCTCCCCATTCCCCACTCCCATTAGGATTTGGGGTCCCCATCCCTTGACCCCATTAGGATTTGGAGCTCTCCCACCCCATTCCCTGCCCCCATTAGGATTTGAGACACCCATTCCCCATTCCCATTAGGATTCAGAGTGCTGCTCACCATTCCATGGTCCCATTAGGATTTGGAGCTTTCCCATCCCATTCCTCGCCCCCACTAGGATTTGGGGTCCCCATCCCTTACTCCCATTAGGATTTGGGGTGCCCCTCACCCCTCCATGGTCCCATTAAGATTTGGAGCTCTCCCACCCCATTCCCTGTCCCCATTAGGATTTGAGACACCCATTCCCCATTCCCATTAGGATTCGGGGCACCCGCTCCCTTACTCCCATTAGGATTCGGGGTCCCCCTCACCCCTCCATGGTCCCATTAGGATTTGGGGTCCCCCTCCCCGCCCCCATTAGAATTCGGGGTACCCCTCACCCCTCCATGGTCCCATTAGGATTTGGGCATCCATTCCCCATTTCCATTAGAATTTGGGGTGCCCCCTCTCCGCCCCCATTAGGATTTGAGGCACCCATTCCCCATTCCCATTAGGATTTGGGGTCCCCATCCCTTGCTCCCATTAGGATCTGGAGCTCTCCCACCCCATTACCCGTCCCCACTGGGATCTGGGGCTCTCCCACCCCATTCCCTGTTCCCATTAGGATTTGGGGCACCCGCTCCCTTACTCCCATTAGGATTCGGGGTCCCCCTCCCCGCCCCCATTAGGATTCGGGGTCCCCCTCACCCCTCCATGGTCCCATTAGGATTTGGGGCACCCATTCCCTACTCCCATTAGGATTTGAGTTCTCCCACCCCATCCCTTACTCCCATTAGGATTCGGGGTCCCCCTCACCCCTCCATGGTCCCATTAGGATTCGGGACACCCATTCCCCATTCCCGTTAGGATTTGGGGCTCTCTCACCCCATTCCTCGCTCCCATTAGGATTTGGGGTCCCCCTCCCCGCCCCCATTAGAATTCGGGGTGCCCTCACCCCTCCATGGTCCCATTAGGATTTGAGCTCTCCCACCCCATTCTCTGCCCCCATAAGGATTTGGGGTCCCCATCCCTTACTCCCATTAGGATTCGGGGTACCCCTCACCCCTCCATGGTCCCATTAGGATTCGGGGCACCCATTCCCATTAGGATTTGGGGTGCCCTCACCCCTCCATGGTCCCATTAGGATTTGGGGCACCCATTCCCTACTCCCATTAGGATTTGAGTTCTCCCACCCCATCCCTTACTCCCATTAGGATTCGGGGTCCCCCTCACCCCTCCATGGTCCCATTAGGATTTGGGGCACCCATTCCCTACTCCCATTAGGATTTGAGTTCTCCCACCCCATCCCTTACTCCCATTAGGATTTGGGGTCCCCCTCACCCCTCCATGGTCCCATTAGGATTCGGGACACCCATTCCCCATTCCCATTAGGATTTGGGGCTCTCTCACCCCATTCCTCGCTCCCATTAGGATTTGGGATCCCCATCCCTTACTCCCATTAGGATTTGGGGTGCCCTCACCCCTCCATGGTCCCATTAGGATTTGGGGCACCCATTCCCCACTCCCATTAGGATTTGAGTTCTCCCACCCCATCCCTTACTCCCATTAGGATTTGGGGTCCCCCTCCCCGCCCCCATTAGGATTCGGGGTCCCCCTCACCCCTCCATGGTCCCATTAGGATTTGGGGCACCCATTCCCCATTCCCATTAGGATTTGGGGTCCCCATCCCTTGCTCCCATTAGGATCTGGAGCTCTCCCACCCCATTACCCGTCCCCACTGGGATCTGGGGCTCTCCCACCCCATTCCCTGTTCCCATTAGGATTTGGGGCACCCATTCCCTTACTCCCATTAGGATTTGAGTTCTCCCACCCCATCCCTTACTCCCATTAGGATTCGGGGTCCCCCTCACCCCTCCATGGTCCCATTAGGATTTGGGGCACCCATTCCCCACTCCCATTAGGATTTGAGTTCTCCCACCCCATCCCTTACTCCCATTAGGATTCGGGGTCCCCCTCACCCCTCCATGGTCCCATTAGGATTCGGGACACCCATTCCCCATTCCCGTTAGGATTTGGGGCTCTCTCACCCCATTCCTCGCTCCCATTAGGATTTGGGGTCCCCCTCCCCGCCCCCATTAGAATTCGGGGTGCCCTCACCCCTCCATGGTCCCATTAGGATTTGAGCTCTCCCACCCCATTCTCTGCCCCCATAAGGATTTGGGGTCCCCATCCCTTACTCCCATTAGGATTCGGGGTACCCCTCACCCCTCCATGGTCCCATTAGGATTCGGGGCACCCATTCCCATTAGGATTTGGGGTGCCCTCACCCCTCCATGGTCCCATTAGGATTTGGGGCACCCATTCCCTACTCCCATTAGGATTTGAGTTCTCCCACCCCATCCCTTACTCCCATTAGGATTTGGGGTCCCCCTCACCCCTCCATGGTCCCATTAGGATTCGGGACACCCATTCCCCATTCCCATTAGGATTTGGGGCTCTCTCACCCCATTCCTCGCTCCCATTAGGATTTGGGATCCCCATCCCTTACTCCCATTAGGATTTGGGGTGCCCTCACCCCTCCATGGTCCCATTAGGATTTGGGGCACCCATTCCCCACTCCCATTAGGATTTGAGTTCTCCCACCCCATCCCTTACTCCCATTAGGATTTGGGGTCCCCCTCCCCGCCCCCATTAGGATTCGGGGTCCCCCTCACCCCTCCATGGTCCCATTAGGATTTGGGGCACCCATTCCCCATTCCCATTAGGATTTGGGGTCCCCATCCCTTGCTCCCATTAGGATCTGGAGCTCTCCCACCCCATTACCCGTCCCCACTGGGATCTGGGGCTCTCCCACCCCATTCCCTGTTCCCATTAGGATTTGGGGCACCCATTCCCTTACTCCCATTAGGATTTGAGTTCTCCCACCCCATCCCTTACTCCCATTAGGATTCGGGGTCCCCCTCACCCCTCCATGGTCCCATTAGGATTTGGGGCACCCATTCCCCACTCCCATTAGGATTTGAGTTCTCCCACCCCATTCCTCGCTCCCATTAGGATTTGGGGCACCCGCTCCCTTACTCCCATTAGGATTCGGAGTCCCCCTCCCTGCCCCCATTAGGATTCGGGGTCCCCCTCACCCCTCCATGGTCCCGAAGAGCCACTTGGGCTCCTTGTTGAAGGGCATCACCATCCCGTGGAACCGCGACATCTTGGCGGCGATCTCGGCCGAGACGCGCGGCTCCCGCAGCTCCTCGGTGCGCAGCCGCCGGCTCTGGGGGGCGCCGTGAGTTTTGGGGTGTCGGGGGGGGCGGGGAGGGGGCCGGGGGACCCCCCGATCCTACCGGGATGTACTGCTCCAGGCGGCCCTGCGGGAACACGCCGAAGAGCCGCGGCCCCAGCGCCCGCTCGGCCAGGATGGCGAACATGACGCTCTCCAGCACCAGCGAGTCCACGCCCTGCGGGGATTTGGGGGGGGTCAGGGGGAGCCCCGAAAAATGGGGGTGCGGGAAAATGGGGGTGCGGGAAAATGGGGGTGAGAAAAAATGGGGGTGCGAAAAAACGGGGTTAAAAGAAACGGGTGTGAAAAGAAACGGGGGCAATAAAAAATGGGGGTGAGAAAAAATGGGGGTGCGGAAAAATGGGGGTGAGAAAAAATGGGGGTGTAAAAAAAATGGGGGTGAGAAAAAATGGGGGTGAAAAGAAACGGGGGTGAAAAAAAACAGGGATTAAAAAAACCGGGGGCAATAAAAAATGGGGGTGCGAAAAAATGGGGGTGCCGAAAAATGGGGTGCGGAAAAGTGGGGGTGAGAAAAAATGGGGGTGCGGGAAAATGGGGGTGCGGGAAAATGGGGGTGTAAAAAAAATGGGGGATGCTAAAAAATGGGGGTGAGAAAAAATGGGGGTGAGAAAAAATGGGGGTGCGGGAAAATGGGGGTGCCAAAAGATGGGGGTGCGGAAAAATGGGGGTGTAAAAAAAATGGGGGTGAGAAAAAATGGGGGTGAAAAAAAATGGGGGTGCCAAAAAATGAGGGTGTGAAAAAATGGGGGTGCCAAAAGATGGGGGTGCCAAAAGATGGGGGTGCAAGAAAATGGGGGTGAAAAAAAATGGGGGCGCCAAAAAAATTGGGGGTGCCAAAAAACGGGGAAGCCAAAAAATGGAGGCACGAAAAATTGGGACGCCATAAAAAAATGGGGGCGCCAAAAAAATGGGGGTGAAAAAAAACAGGGGTGCCAAAAAAAACGGGGTGCCAAAAAAAACGGGGTGCCAAAAAAAAAATGGGGGTGCCAAAAAAAACGGGGGTGCCAAAACGGTGTTTGGGGTTCGGGGTCTCGGGGGGTTCCCTTGGGATTTGGGATCTCAGGGGTTCCCGTGGGGTTGGGGTTTCTGTGGGGTTCCCGTGGTATTTGGGGTTCCCTTGGGATTCCCTTGGGATTCCCATGGGGTTCCTGTAGGGTTCCCGTGGTGTTTGGGGTTCCCATGGGGTTCCCTTGGGGTCCCCATGGGGTTCCCATGGAGCTCCCATGGGGTTTGGGGTTCCTGTGGGGTTCCCGTGGTGTTTGGGGTTCAAGGTCTTGGGGGGTTCCCTTGGGATTTGGGGCTCCCATGGAGTCTGAGGTCTCAGGGGGTTCCCATGGGATTGGGGCTCCTGTGGGGTTCCCGTGGTGTTTGGGGTTTCCATGGAGCTCCCATGGGGTTTGGGGTTCCTGTGGGGTCCCTGTGGTGTTTGGGGTTCCTGTGGGGTTCCCTTAGGGTTCCTGTGGGGTTCCCGTGGTGTTTGGGGTTCCTGTGGGGTTCCCTTAGGGTTCCTGTGGGGTTCCCGTGGTGTTTGGGGTTTCCATGGAGCTCCCGTGGGGTTTGGGATCTCGGGGGTTCCCGTGGGGTTCCCATGGAGCTCCCATGGGGTTTGGGGTTCCTGTGGGGTTCCCATAGTGTTTGGGGTTCAAGGTCTTGGGGGGTTCCCTTGGGATTTGGGGCTCCCGTGGGGTTTAGGATCTCGGGGGTTCCCGTGGGGCTCCCGCGGTGTTTGGGGTTCCCGTGGGGTTCCCGTGGGGTTCCCGTGGTGTTTGGGGTTCCCGTGGGGCTCCCGCGGTGTTTGGGGTTCCCGTGGGGTTCCCGTGGGGCTCCCGTGGGGTTCCCGTGGGGTTTGGGGTTCCCGTGGGGTGTCGCTGTCCCTCACCTGCAGGATGGCCCCGTAGACGCGCAGCAGAACCTGCCGGGGCTCGTCCCCCTCGCTCGGGATGTGCTCGGGCAGCGCGCACTTGTACAGCAGGTTACTGAGCCCCCCGCTGGGGACACGCGTGGGACAGGAGGGGACACGGGGGGACAGGAGTCACGCACTTGTACAGCAGGTTACTGAGCCCCCCGCTGGGGACACGCGTGGGACAGGAGGGGACACGGGGGGACACGAATCACGCACTTGTACAGCAGGTTACTGAGCCCCCCGCTGCGGACACGCGTGGGACACGGGGGGACACGAGTCACGCACTTGTACAGCAGGTTACTGAGCCCCCCGCTGCGGGATTTGGGGTTCAGGGGACATCGGGGGGACACAAAGGGGACAAGAGGGGACACGGAGCCACGCGCTTGGGAGGTTCCCGAGCCCCCCACTGAGGGATTTTGGGGGTCAGGGGGCACCGGGGGACACGAGGGGACAGCGACACCCCCGCTCGGGATGTGCTGGGGCGCCTGGCAGGGGACACTGGGGACACTGGGGACACTGGGGACACTGGGGACACTGGGAGGGGCATTGGGCTACTGGTCCGAGGGGCGACTGGGGACACTGGGAGGGGGACAGGGACACTGGTCCAGAGGGGACAACAGGTGGAAATTGAGGGACAGGGACGCTGGTCCAAGGGGCAACTGGGAGGGGACACTGGGAGCAGCTGGGGACACGGGGACAGGGACACGGGGACAGGGACACGGGGACAGGGACA
This sequence comes from Oenanthe melanoleuca, assembly GCF_029582105.1. NCBI lineage: Eukaryota > Metazoa > Chordata > Aves > Passeriformes > Muscicapidae > Oenanthe > Oenanthe melanoleuca. The sequence continues at coordinate 69,041,361 of NC_079334.1, read as the reverse complement.
CTGGTCTGGGTGGGGCAACTGGAGACACTGGGAGAGGGACAAGGGTCAGGGAAGGCAGCTGGGAAAGGGACAGGGACACTGGAGGGGGACAGGGACACTGGTCTAGGGGGCAACTGGGGACACTGGAGGGGGACAGGAACACTGGTTCGGGGGCAACTGGTGACACTGGGGACGGGGCCACTGGTCCAAGGGGCAACCGGGGCTACTGGGAAGGGGACAGGGACACTGGTCAGGGGGGCAACTGGGGACACTGGGAGGGGGACAGGGAGGGGACAGGGACACCACTCCGGGGGGCCACTGGGGACACTGGGAGGGGACAGGGACACTGTTCCGGGGGCAACTGGGAGGGACACTGGGAGGGACACTGAGAGAGGGACCGGGACCCTGGTTCGGGGGCAACTGGGGACACTGGGGACGGGGCCACCGCTCGGGGGCAAGCGGGGCCACTGGGTGGGTGACACGGACGGGGCCGAGCCCCGGGACGAAACCACCGCGGAGAGCGCGGGGGGGGGGGCGCGCCTCTCGCCGGTTCCGCTTCCTACCTGACCGGCCAGATGCCGAACTCCTCCGGGCTGATGATCTTCCAGGAGCCGGCCAGGAACTCCCGGCACCAGGCGTAGGCCTGCAGGCGGGTGGCGGCGGGGACATCGCCGTCCTCACCGCCGCCGCCCCGGCCCCCCGCCGCCGCCGCCATGGTCGCCCCCGCCCCGTCCCGCTCGGCCGGGGCGGCACCCGCGCGGCTTCTAACCAATAACAGCTCGGCTCGCTGATTGACGGCTTAACCAACCAATAGCGAGGCGGATCGGGGAGGCGGCGCGTGCGCCGCAGCCAATGAGCGCACTCGGCGGGATGCGGCGGAACGTGGAGGTGAAGGCGCGGCTGAGGGCGCGGGAGGAAGCGCTCGGGGCGGCCCTCAGGCTGCTGGGACAGGTGTGCCCCGGTGAGGGACAGGTGTGCCCCGGTGAGGGACAGGTGTGCCCCGGGGCGGGGCAGGTGTGCCCCGGGGCGGGGCAGGGCCCCGGTGAGGGACAGGAGCTGCCCCAGGTGTGCCCCGGGGCGGGCCAGGTGCTGCTCCAGACCGACACGTTCTTCCGGGTGCCGCGGGGGCGGCTCAAGCTGCGCAGGACGCAGGTGAGGGGTGGCTGCAGGGGCTGGGCTTGGACCTGGCCCTGTGCGTACTTGTCCCTGCCTGTCCTTGTGTCCTTGTCCTCACCTGTCCATGTGCTCACCTGTCCCTGTGTCCCTGTTCTCACCTCTGTACACCTGTCCCAGTGCTCACCTGTCCCTGTCCTCACCTGTACCTGTGTCCCTGCCCTCACCTGTCCTCACCTGTCCCTGTCCCTACCTGTGCCTGCCCTCACCTGTGCCTGCCCTCACCTGTCCCAGTCCCTACCTGTCCCTGTCCTCACCTGTCCCTGTGTCCCTGCCCTCACCTGTCCTCACCTGTCCCTGTCCCTACCTGTCCCTGCCCTCACCTGTGCCTGCCCTCACCTGTCCCAGTCCCTACCTGTCCCTGTCCTCACCTGTCCCTGTGTCCCTGCCCTCACCTGTCCTCACCTATCCCTGTCCCTACCTGTGCCTGCCCTCACCTGTGCCTGCCCTCACCTGTCCTCACCTGTCCCTGCCCTCACCTGTGCCTGCCCTCACCTGTCCCTGTGTCCCTGCCCTCACCTGTGCTCACCTGTCCCTACCTGTCCCTGTCCCTGCCCTCACCTGTCCCTGTGCTCACCTGTGCTCACCTGTCCCTGTGTCCCTGTTCTCACCTCTATACACCTGTCCCTGCCCTCACCTGTGCTCACCTGTCCCCACCTGGCCCAGGACGGTCGGGGGGAGCTGATTTTCTACGAGCGCCCCGACAGCACCGGCCCCAAACTCTCGAGTTTCAGCATCACCCCCACGGCCGACCCCGAGGGGCTGCAGGTGAGGGGGCTGGGGGTGTCCCTGTCACCTCCTGTCACATCCCTGTGCCACCCTGTCACCCCTGTCACATCCCTGTGCCGCCCTGTCACATCCCTGTGCCACCCTGTCACCCCTGTCCCCAGGCAGTGCTGTCCCGGTCCCTGTGTCACCCCTGTCCCCATTGTCCCCCCTGTCCCCAGGCCGTGCTGTCCCGGTCCCTGTGTCACCCCTGTCCCCTGTGTGTCCCCTGTCCCCAGGCGGTGCTGTCCCGGTCCCTGTGTCCCCATTGTCCCCTGTCCCCAGGCGGTGCTGTCCCGGTCCCTGTGTCCCCATTGTCCCCTGTCCCCAGGCCGTGCTGTCCCGGTCCCTGTGTCACTCCTGTCCCCATTGTCCCCTGTCCCCAGGCGGTGCTGTCCCGGTCCCTGTGTCACCCCTGTCCCCTGTGTGTCCCCTGTCCCCAGGCGGTGCTGTCCCGGTCCCTGTGTCACCCCTGTCCCCTGTGTGTCCCCTGTCCCCAGGCGGTGCTGTCCCGGTCCCTCGGTGTCCTGGGCACGGTGCGCAAGGAGCGGCTCCTGCTGCTGCTGGGCCAGACGCGGCTGCACCTGGACCGGGTGCAGGGCCTTGGGGACTTCCTGGAGCTGGAGGTGAGGGGACAGGGCTGGGGACAGTCCCGGGGGGGGGGTGGCACCCCCGGGTGACCCCCGGGTGACCGCAGGTGGTGCTGCGGCCGGAGCAGAGCGAGCAGGACGGGCAGCGCGTGGCGCGGCGGCTGCTGCGGGAACTGGGGATCCCGGAGGGAGATCTGATCTGCGGGGCCTACCTGGATCTGCTGCTGGCGCGGGGACAGCGCGGGGACAGCGGGGACAGCGCCCCGTGCCACCCCTGAGATGGGCGGGGACAGCGGGGACAGCGGGGACAGCGCCCGGTGCCACCCCTGAGATGGGCACAGGGACAGCGGGGACAGCGCCCCGTGCCACCCCTGAGATGGGCGGGGACAGCGGGGCTGAGGGGGGTTGTGTCAGGGATGGGATGTGTCCACCCCATAAACACCCTGAATCATGTCCCACCCCATAAACACTCTGTGCCCACCCTATAAATGCCTTGTGTCTTATTCTGCCCCATGGACACCCTGTGCCCACCCTATAAACACCCTGTGCCCACCCCATAAACACCCTGAATCTTGTACCACCCCATAAACACCCTGTGCCCGCCCCATAAACACCCTGTGCCCCCATAAACACACTGTACCCCCTACTGACACCTTAAACCCCTCCAGGGACACTTTGTGCCCTGTGCCCACCCCATAAACACTTTGTGCCCACCCCATAAACACACTGTGCCCACCCTATAAATGCCTTGTGTCTTATTCTGCCCCATGGACACCCTGTGCCCACCCCATAAACACCCTGAATCTTGTTCCACCCCATAAACACCCTGTGCCCACCCCATAAACACTTTGTGTAGTGTTCTGCCCCATAAACACCCTGTGCCCACCCTATAAACACCCTGAATCATGTACCACCCCATAAACACCCTGTACCCACCCCACAAACACCCTGTGCCCACCCTATAAACACTCTGTGCCCCTGTGGACATCGTGTGCCTTGTCCCACCCCATAAACCCTCTGTGCCCACCCCACAGACACCCCAGAAACCCCATAACTGCCCCCAGGGCCCCCTTTGGTCACCAATAAACTCTGAGCCCCCCGTGCCCGTGTCCAGCTCTGTCCGTTCCGATGGCCTCGGGCCACCAGGGCCATCCCCCGTGTCACCCCCCCCGTGTCACCCCCCGTGTCACCCTCCCCGTGTCACCCCCCGTGTCACCCCCCGTGTCACCCCCCCGTGTCACCCCCTCCTCGTGTCACCCCCCCGTGTCACCCCCCGTGTCACCCCCCGTGTCACCCCCCCGTGTCACCCCCCCGTGCCCGTGTCCAGCTCTGTCCGTTCCGATGGCCTTGGGCCACCCAGGGCCACCCCCCGTGTCACCCCCCCCGTGTCACCCACCCCGTGTCACCCCCTCTTCGTGTCACCCCCCCGTGCCCGTGTCCAGCTCTGTCCCTTCCGATGGCCTCGGGCCACCAGGGCCACCCCCCGTGTCACCCTCCCCGTGTCACCCCCCGTGTCACCCCCCGTGTCACCCCCCGTGCCCCTGGTGACAATGGGGACATCCCCGGGGGGGTGGCAGCGATGCCCAGCCCTGAGCCCGGATTATGTCGGGCACCATCCGGAGCCTGGGATGTGCCAGAGGTGACAGATGGGTGACAGGGGGGTGACAGGGGGGTGACACGGGGGTGGTGGCATCTGTGCCAGCTGCTGTGCCACCCCCAGCCTGCCCGGGATGGGGAATCCAGGCTGGAAAATCCCCCGGGATCCACCCGTGTGTCCCCAAGTGTCACATCTGCCCTGGGAATCCCAAACCTTTCCAGGGGATTTCCCGAATTTTCCACCTGGAATTTTGGAGAGTCCTGGAAGGGGCTGGAATGGGGCCAGGGATGGGAATGGAGCTGGGAAAGGGATGGGGAATTCTGCGGGGATTGGGGAATGGCTGGAAAAATCTGGGATTGGGGAATGGACTGGAAAACTCTGGGATTGGGGAAGGGACTGGAAAAATCTGGGATTTGGGAATGGACTGGAAAAATTCAGAGGGATTTGGGAATGGCTGGAAAACTGGGATTGGGTAATGGCTGGAAAACTCTGGGGTTTGGGAATGGCTGGAAAACTCTGGGATTTGGGAAGGAACTGGAAAACTCTGGGATTGGGGAAGGGACTGGAAAACTCTGGGATTTGGGAAGGAACTGGAAAAATCTGGGATTTGGGAATGGACTGGAAAAATCCAGAGGGATTTGCGAATGGCTGGAAAACTCTGGGATTGGGGAAGGGACTGGAAAAATCTGGGATTTGGGAAAAACTGGGAAACCCTGGGATATGGGAATGGCTGGAAAATTCTGGGATTTGGGAATGGGGCTGGAAAACTCTGGGGTTTGGGAAAGGCTGGAAAACTCTGGGATTGGGGAATGGCTGGAAAACTGGGATTGGGGAATGGACTGGAAAAATCCAGAGGGATTTGGGAATGGCTGGAAAACTCTGGGATTGGGGAATGGCTGGAAAACTCTGGGATTGGGGAATGGCTGGAACTGGGGTTTGGGAAGAGCTGGGAAACTCCAGAGATGTTTGGGAAAGGTTGGAAAAATTCTGGAGAGATTTGGGAATGGGGCTGGAAAACTCTGGTGGGATTTGGGAAGGGCTGGAAAACTCCAAAGGGATTTAGGAATTGGGCTGGAAAACTCTGGGATTGGGGAATGGTTGGAAAACTCTGAGATTTGGGAAGTAACTGGAAAACTCTGGGATTTGGGAATGGCTGGAAAACTCTGGGATTTGGGAAGGAACTGGAAAACTCTGGGATTGGGGAATGGCTGGAAAAATCCAGAGGGATTTGGGAATGGCTGGAAAATTCTGGGATTGGGGAAGGGACTGGAAAACTCCTGGGGGAATTGGGAAAGGGCTGGAAAACTCCAAAGGGATTTAGGAATTGGGCTGGAAAACTCTGGAATTTGGGAATGGCTGGAAAACCCTGGAGGGATTTGGGAATGGCTCTGGGACAGGATTTTTGGGATCATTTTTCCATGGGGGGTCAGACAGCCCGGGGGGAGCTCCTGAAACCCCAAAACTCCAAAGGAATGAAGAGGGGAATGGGAATGTTGGGATGGAAACTGGGAATGTTGGGATGGATGAATGGGAATGGGAATGTTTGGTTTGGGATGGGACTGGGAATGTTGGGGTGAAGATAAGATTGGGAATGTTGGGATGGAAACTGGGAATTTCGGGAAGGAGCACAGACAGGAACAGGCCACGGGGGTGGCACTGAGGGATTTGGGGACACGGGGGGGACACTGAGGGATTTGGGGACACACAGGGGACAATGAGGGGTTTGGGGACACGGGGGTGGCACTGAGGGGTTTGGGGACACACAGGGGGACAATGAGGGGTTTGGGGACACACGGGGGGGACACTGAGGGATATTTGGGGACACTGAGGGATTTGGGGACACTGAGGGGTTTGGGGACACACGGGGGGGACACTGAGGGACCCCACACCCCGCGGGTGGCACGTGGGGGTCCCACGCCCGCCCCCCAGGCTGGGGCTGTCTCTGGTGTCGCCTCCCCGTCCCCGCGGCCACCAGCGGCTGTCGCTGTCCCGTCCCCGGTCAGCACCAGGGACAGCTCCGGTCACCGGGCTGCGGCTCGGGGCCGCGGGGACCTGTGGGGACATATGGAGACCCTATGGAGACCTATAGAGACCTATGGAGACCCTATAGAGACCTATAGAGACCTATGGAGACCCTATGGAGATCCTATAGGGACCTATGGAGACCCTATGGAGACCCTATAGGGACCTATAGAGACCTATAGAGACCCTATAGGGACCTATAGAGACCTATGGAGACCTATGGAGGCCTATGGAGACCCTATAGGGACCTATGGAGACCCTATGGGGACCTATGGAGACCCTATAGGGACCTATGGAGACCCTATAGAAACCTATGGAGACCTATGGAGACCATATAGAGACCTATGGAGACCCTATAGGGACCTATGGAGACCCTATAGAGACCCCTATAGGGACCCCTATAGGGACCCCGAGCCCCTATAGTGACCTGTGGAGACCTATGGAGACCTATGGAGACCTATAGGGCCCCTATAGAGACCCTGAGCCCCTATAGAGCCTTGAGCCCCTATAGAGCTTCGAGACCCTATAGAGCCCTGAGCCCCTATAGAGCCCTGATCCCCTGTAGAGCCCCCATAGAGACCCTGAACCCCTATAGAGACCCTATAGAGACCCTGAGCCCCTATAGTGCCCCCCATAAGTGCCATGATCCGCTAGAGAGACCAGAGCCCCTATAGAGCCCCCCGAGCCCCTATAGAGTCATGACCTCTATAGAGGCCCCGATCCTCTATAGTGTTCTCTGGTCCCCTGTAGAGTCTTCCGATCCCCTATAGAGCCGCAGATCCCCTATAGAACCCCCGACCTCCTCTATACCCCCTCGATCCCCTATAGAGTCCCCCAGAGGGCCCTGATCTCCCTATAGAGCCCCTGATCCCCTATAGAGCTCCCCGATCCCCTATAGAGTCGCAGATTCCCTATAGAGCCCCTGATCCCCTACAGAGCCTCCCATAGGGCCCAGATCCCCCATAGACCCCTGCAGACCCCCCCCGATCCCTTACAGAGCCTCAGATCCCCTATAGACCCCCTACAGACCCCCTACAGATCCCCTACGGATCCCCTACGGATCCCCTACAGATCCCCTACAGATCCCCTATAGATCCCCTATGGATCCCCTGCTCCCCTGTGCTCTGTCCCCACACGGCTCCTGTCCCCTCTTACTGACCCCATAGACCCCCTGAGCCCCTTATGGATCCCTCAGCACCCCTATAGAGCTCCGGCATGTCCTACAGACCCCCTGGGCCCCCTATGGACCCCCCGTCCCCCCATACACCCCCCTGTCCCCCCCCATACATCCCCGTCCCCTTCTCCCGCCTTCAGCACCGCGGACAGCTCCCTTCCCTTCCCTTCCCTTCCCTTCCCTTCCCTTCCCTTCCCTTCCCTTCCCTTCCCTTCCCTTCCCTTCCCTTCCCTTCCCTTCCCTTCCCTTCCCTTCCCTTCCCTTCCCTTCCCTTCCCTTCCCTTCCCTTCCCTTCCCTTCCCTTCCCTTCCCTTCCCTTCCCTTCCCTTCCCTTCCCTTCCCTTCCCTTCCCTTCCCTTCCCTTCCCTTCCCTTCCCTTCCCTTCCCTTCCCTTCCCTTCCCTTCCCTTCCCTTCCCTTCCCTTCCCTTCCCTTCCCTCTCTCCCCTCTGGAGATTTCCCGAGCCCCCTCCCCTCCAGGACCACTCCCCATTCCCGTAACTCCCCCAGTCCCATCCCACACCCCCAGACCCCTCCTTCCCTAGACACCCCCAGGACCACCCCCCTTCCCACCCCACGGATTCCATCCCATGGATCCCATCCCACCCCATCCATTCCCGCCCCGTTTCATCCCATCCCACGGATCCCATGGATCCCACCCAATCCTATCCCATCCCATGGATCCATTTCAATCCCATCCCATCCCATCCCATCCCATCCCATCCCATCCCATCCCATCCCATCCCATCCCATCCCATCCCATCCCATCCCATCCCATCCCATTATCCCATCCCATCCCATCCATTATCCCATCCCATTATCCCATCCCATTATCCCATTATCCCATCCCCATAACCCCCCGCCCCCAGACCCCTCCCCCTCCTCTCCCTTTTCCCCCCTCCCTCTCCCCCCTCTCCCTCCCTCCCTCCGCCCCCGCCCCTCCCGGCTCCTCCCTCTCCCCCCGTTCTCCCGCAGCTCCTCCTCCCTCTCCCCCCGCTCCCTCCCCGCTCCCGCAGCTCCTCCCGCCCCTCTCCCCCCGTCCCCGCGGCTCCTCCCGCCCTCTCCCCTCCCTCTCCCCCCGCTCTCCCGCAGCTCCTCCCGCTCTCCCCCCGCGCTCCCGCAGCTCCGCAGTCCGGCGCAGCCCCGGCCGGAGAAAATGGCGGATCGCGCCGAGATGTTCTCGCTCTCCACCTTCCACTCGCTCTCCCCGCCCGGCTGCCGGTGAGCGGGGAGGGATGCGGGGGGGATGCGGGGGGGATGCGGGGGGGATGCGGGGGGGATGCGGGGTCTCGCTGCCCTTCCCCTCCCGCAGCACCGCCCGTTCCCCCCCGGCCTCCCCCCCCCGCCCGTTCACCTTGGGATGCGGGACCGGGAGGAGGGTGGGGGGCTCCTCCCGCACCTCCCCCGCCTTTGCGGGGCCTTTCCCGGGATTGCCCCCGGAGCACGGGGCGGGGGGCTCGGGGGGCTGCTCCGCCGCCTCTCCCCGCACCGGGGCTCGCAGCCCCCCCGCCCATCCCGCGGCCGCTGCGGGAGGAGCCGCCGCCGCCTCTTTGTCTCTCCCGAGGCGCCGCAGCGGCCCCGGGATGGGGACGGGGACGGGGATGGCGACAGCGGGGCCGGGCCCGGAGCGGGGGGCGGCGGCTCAGCCCCCCCCGAGGGGTTCCCGGGGGGTTCCCGGGGGGTTCCCGGGGTCGGTCACCTTCCCGCAGAGCCCCCGCGGGTCCCTGACCTTGGCCGGGTGCGGGGGATGCGGGGTCGGGGTGCGGGGTCGGGGTGCGGGGTGCGGGCCGGGCTGGCGCAGTGCGGGGCCGAGACTCCTGGAAATGGGAATGGGAACGGGAACGGGAACGGGAACGGCAGGAGGGTGAGGGGCACCGGGGGGCTCCGGGGATGCGGAGAGAGGAGCAGGGGGACAGCGGGGATGTGGGACGTGTCCTTGCGTGGCTGTGGCCTGTGCTGGGCAGGGCTCCCCTTCTCTGGGTGTCCCCTCGGCCGGGATGTCCCCTTGGCCGGGATGTCCCCTCGGCCAGTCTGTCCCCTTCCCCGAGCATCCCCTTCCTCGGACTGTCCCCTCCCTCAGCATCCCCGTCCCCAGGATGTCGCCTCCTCTGAGCATCCCCGTCCCCGGCCTGTCCCTGTCCCCAGTCTGTCCCCAGTCTGTCCCCAGTCTGTCCCCTTCCCCGAGCACCCCTGTCCCCTTCCCCCGCCTGTCCCTGTCCCCAGGATGTCGCCTTCTCTGAGCATCCCGTCCCTTTTCCCGAGCATCCCCACCCCCGGCCTGTCCCCTTCCCTGAGCATCCTCGTCCCCAGAACGTCCCTGTCCCTCCGTCCCCGGCCTGTCCCCGTCCCCAGGATGTCCCTGTCCCCAGGATGTCCCCGTCCCTGTCCCCGTCCCTGTCCCCGTCCCTGTCCCCAGGCTGTCCCTGCCCCCGGTGGCGCAGGGAGGGGACGCCACAGCCTCGCTGGGCCGCGGGCCCAGTCCGGGGAGCGGCAGCTTTGCCCGGAGCCATCCCAAAAAAAACAGAGCCGACCCCAGGGGATCCCTGGCCGCGCTCGGGTCTCCCTGAGCACCCCGAGATCCACCCGGGAGCGGTGACAGAGACCCCAAACCCGGCTGTGCTTCCCTGAGAACCGCGGCGAGGGAGGGAGGGAGGGAGGGGGTGCCCAGCCCGGCTTTGGGGTGTCCGGGGGGGTGGGAGAGGCCGAGCCGTGGGGCAGGGCTGGGATTGCTCGAGGTGGGAATTCACGGTGTGGGAATGCTGGATATGGGAATTCTCGGTGTGGGAATTCTCGGTGTGGGAATTCTGGATATGGGAATTCTCGGTGTGGGAATTCACGGTGTGGGAATGCTGGATATGGGAATTCTCGGTGTGGGAATTCTCGGTGTGGGAATTCTCGGTGTGGGAATTCTGGATATGGGAATCCTCGGTGTGGGAATTCACGGTGTGGGAATGCTGGATATGGGAATTCTCGGTGTGGGAATTCACGGTGTAGGAATGCTGGATATGGGAATTCTCGGTGTGGGAATTCTCGGTGTGGGAATGCTGGATGTGGGAATTCTGGATGTGGGAATTCTCGGTGTGGGAATTCTCGGTGTGGGAATTCTGGATGTGGGAATTCTCGGTGTGGGAATTCTCGGTGTGGGAATTCTGGATATGGGAATTCTCGGTGTGGGAATTCTCGGTGTGGGAATTCTGGATGTGGAAATACTCGATGTGGGAATTCCAGCCGCACACGCAGCCGGGCCTTGGGGCGGCTCCCACCCCCCGCTCGGGCCGTGGCACCCCCGGGTGCCCAATTCGGGGTGACCACAGGCTCAGACCCGCTCCGGCCGTGCAGGGATCGGGGTCCCGGCCGTGCAGGGATCGGGGTCCCGGCCGCTGTTGGGTCCCTTCCCGGGCAGGGATCGGGGTCCCGGCCGCTGTTGGGTCCCTTCCCGGGCAGGGATCGGGAGCGGCGCTGGCAGCGATGAGGAAATTCCATCGGCCCGCGGCTCCCCGGGGAGCCCGGCCCGGGCGGCGCTGCCACCGCCGGTGTCCCCTCCCCTCCCGTCCCCAACCCTGCCCGCCCCTCCTGGGTCCCCTCCGGCCCATCCCGGCTCGGGATGGTGGCACTGGGGTCACTGGGTGGGTCCTGCCCTGTGCCTGCGCTCGGCGCCGCTCCTGTCCCTCGGTCCCAGCCTGTCCCCGGAGTGTCCCCGAGGCGGGACGGGCACTGTCCTTGTTCCTGCTGCTCGGCCCCGGGGCGCTGCTTTTGGGGTCCCAGCGGGGAGGTTGTGGGACTGGATTGGTTCCATCCCATCATAGTGTCCCCATCCCACTGTGACCATCCCATCCCAAAGGAGCGTCCCCATCCCATAATCCCTGTATCCCGGTATCCCTGTATCCCTGTATCCCTGTATCCCATCCCAAATTCCATCCCATCCCATCCCATCCCATCCCATCCCATCCCATCCCATCCCATCCCATCCCATCCCATCCCATCCCATCCCATCCCATCCCCTCTCAGGACGGTCCAGGGGTGCAGGAGCAGTCCCGGGGTCCCCCCCCCCCAGGTCTCCGGGCCCCACTGTCCCCTCCTGTCCCCCCAGGTGGCCACGGGACCCCCTGAGAGCCCTGGGAGAGTCTTGGGGTTCTTCCTGCAGGGGGGCAGCCCCCGATATTGTGGGGGTTGAGGAGATGGGTCTGCACCCCATAGGGCTGTGCACCCCAAAATCCTGGGGCTGTGCACCCCAAAATCCTGGGCTCTGCTCCCCAATATCCTGGGTTCTGCTCCCCAACACCTCTGGGATCTGCACCCCAATATTTGGGGCTCTGCACCCAAAACCATCCTGGGCTCTGCTCCCCAAAATCCTGGGCTCTGCTCCCCAATATCCCGGTGCTCTGCTCCCCAGCATTTTGGGATCTGCACCCCAATATCTGGGGCTGTGCACCCCAACATCCTGGGATCTCCTTCCCAGCGTCCTGGGGCTCTGCACCCCAAAAGGTTCTGCTCCCCAACATCCCAAAGGTCTCTGTTCCCCAACACCATGGGGCTCTGCACCCCAAAATTGCTCCCTGACACCCCAAGACTGCTTCTCAGCATGCTGGGCTCTGCACCCCAACATCCCAGAACTCTTCTCCCTGTCACCCTGGGGTTCTGCACCCCAAAACCCGGGGGCTCTGTGCCCCAATACCCCAGGCTCTGACCCCTGTAACCCAATAGGCTCTGCACCCCAAAGGGTTCTGTACCCCAATACCCCAAAAGGCTCTGCACCCCTATACCATGGGGCTCTGCACCCCAATACTCTGGGGCTCTGCATCCCAAAAATATTCTGCACCCCAACACCCCGGGGTGAGTCCTGCACCCCGAAACCCCAAAGGGTTCTGAACCCCAAAAGGTTCTGTGCCACAGCTCTGCACCCCAAAGGCTTCTGAACCCCCCAATTTCTGCTGCCCTACACCCCAAAGCACTTTGTACCAACATCCCAGCGCTCTGCACCCCAAAACCTCCCACCCCATCACCAGGGACCCCTCCCCCCACAGCCCCGGGGCTCCCCTGTCCTTTGGGGTTTTGGGGCCGGGGGCTCCCCTGTCCTTTGGGGTTTTGGGGTCCCCTTCCCCCCACAGCCCTGGGGCTCCCCTGTCCTTTGGGGTTTTGGGGTCCCGTTTTCCCCTCCCCGGGGCTCCCCTGTCCTTTGGGGTTTTGGGGTCCGGTCCCCCCCACAGCCCCGGCCCCGTTTTTTGCCGCTTTTGCCCCAAATCTGCGCGGATTCGGCGCGGCCGTGCCCTACTTGTGGGAATTATGGGATTAGGGGAATCTTCCTGCCGGGGGATCGGCAGCAGGCGCGGGGCCCGGGAGGGGGACGGGGGACACGGGGAACGCGGGGGACACGGGGGACGCGGGGGGCGCGGGGGATGCGGGTGACACGGGGGACACGGGGGACATGAGGGACACGAGGGACACGGGGGGCACGAGGGACATGAGGGACACGGGGGACACGGGGGACGCGGGGGACAGCCCTGACCCCCTTTGGGCTCCCACACACCTGCAGGAGCCCACCCGGGGGTCCCCAACCCCACGGAGAGTGGGCACAGGGTCCTGGTGGCACCTGGGTGCTGTCACACCCCCCTGGGGACAAACTGGGGGTTCCTGGGTGTCCCCAACCCCACGGAGGGTGGGCACAGGGTCCTGATGGTGACAGGGGGTTGTCACCACCCCTGGGGACAAGCTCAGGTTCCTGGGTGTCCCCAACCCCACGGAGGGTGGGCACAGGGTCCTGGTGGCACCTGGGTGCTGTCACACCCCCCTGGGGACAAACTGGGGGTTCCTGGGTGTCCCCAGCCCCACGGAGGGTGACCTGAGGGTCCCAGTGCCCCCCAGCCCGTATCTCCCCCCTCACCGAGCCCCCCAAACCCCGATTTCTGTTTTCCCACCCAAATCCCGGATTTCTCTCCGTTCCCGTTGTTCCCGCGGGAGCCGCCGGTTTCCATGGCAGCCGGGAGTGCGCCGGGGGTGTCACAGCCCGGGTCCCCTTTGTCACCCCCCTGTGACACCCCAGCGCCCCCCAGCAGCTCAGCTCGCCCCCAGGCTGGCGCTGGTGACTGTCCCCTCCCCAGCTCGGCTCCGGGGATTTGGGACATGTGGTGGCTTTGGCACCTCCCCCAGCCGGTGCCACCGCCTGGTGACAGCAGCGGGGTGACGTGGCACGGTGCTGTCCTGTGCCAGCACCCAGGGGTGACAGGGTTTGGTGACATGTGCGTGTGACACTGGGGGGTGACAGAGTTGTGGTGCCATGTCTGTGTGGCACCCGGGGGTGACAGGGTTTGGTGACATGTCTGTGTGGCATTCAGAGGTGACAATGTCCTGATGCCATGTCTGTGTGGCACCCAGGGGTGACAGAGTTGTGGTGCCATGTCCGTGTGGCACCAGAGGTGACAATGTCCTGGTGCCATGTCTGTGTGGCACCAGAGGTGACAATGTTCTGGTGCTGTGTCCATGTGGCACCAGGGGTGACAGGGTTATGGTAACATGTGCATGTGTTGTGGTAAAATGTCACTGTGGTTGTCCTGTGCCAGGACCCAACGGTGACAATGTCCTGGTGCTATGTCCGTGTGGCACCTGAGGTGACAGTGTCCTGGTGCCATGTCTGTGTGTCACTGGAGGGTGACCGTGTCTTGGTGCCATATCCAAGTGGCCTTGGGAGGTGACAGCTGTGCCATGTCCATGTGGCACCAGAGGTGACAGAGTTGTGGTGCCATGTCCATGTGACACTGGGGGTATGACAGGGCTGAGCCATGTCCGTGTGGCATCCAAAGGTGACAATGTCCTTGTGCCATGTCCTTGTGACACTGGGGGGTGACAGGGCTGTGCCATGTCCATGTGGCACCAGAGGTGACAGAGTTGTGGTGCCGTGTCCATGTGGCACCTGAGGGTGACAATGTCCTGGTGCCACGTCCTGCTGCCTTTTGCCCTCCCGGCCGCGCTGTCCCTGAGCTGTCCCCGCTGTCCCCGCTGTCCCCAGGCCCCCCCAGGACATCAGCCTGGAGGAGTTCGATGACGAGGACCTGTCGGAGATCACGGACGATTGCGGCATCGGCCTCAACTACGACTCGGACCACTACGAGAAGGTGCAGGAGGAGCCCGGTGGCCCTTGGGGACACCGCGGGGACACCGTGGGGACACGGGGCTGGCACGCAGCTCCCCCCCGGCGCCGTGCTGGCTCTGCCGGCTGCTGCGGCAAACCTGGCGAGCCCGGGCGCCCCTTGTCCCCTCTCGGGGGGGGGGTGGTGTTGGGGACACTGCCACCCCGGGGTGTCCCCACCGCTGTCCCCGCGGCCCTGACGCGGCGCCACCCGCAGGACTGCCTGGTGCTGGAGCGCGGGGAGCAGCCGCACCCCGTCTGCACCTTCCAGGACGACTTCCAGGAGTTCGAGATGATCGACGACAACGACGACGACGAGGAAGAGGAGGAGGAGGAGGAGGAGGAGGAGGAAGGCAACGAGCTGGAGGCGCCGCCGTCCCCTTCGGCCTCGCCCATCCCCTCGCCAGCCCTGGAGGACACGCAGAAGCTCCGGCCCACGACCCTGGACCTGACGGCGCCGGGCACGCAGGTGAGCGGGAGCGCCCGCAGGTCCCTGTCCCTGTCCCTGTCCCCGGGGCGCGGGGTCGCCTTGCCCCGGGGTCGCCGTCCCCTCCCCTCCAGTGTCACCGTCCCCTCCCCTCCAGGGTCATTGTCCCCTCCCCTTCAGTGTCACCGTCCCCTCCCCTCCAGGGTCATTGTCCCCTCCCCTTCAGTGTCACTGTCTTTTCACCCCGGGGTCGCTGTCCCCTTCCCTTCGGGGTCATTGTCCCTTCAGTTCCAGTGTCGCTGTCCCCTCCCTTTCAGGGTCACTGTCCCTTCACCTCCAGTGTCACCGTCCCCTCCCCTCCAGGGTCACCGTCCCCTCCCCTTCAGGGTCACTGTCCCTTCTCGTTTGGGGCCACTGTCCCCTCACCCCGGTGTCACTGTCCCCTCCCCTTCAGGGTCACTGTCCCCTCCCTTTCATGGTTATTGTCCCTTCACCCCGGTGTCACTGGCCTCTCCTCTTCAAGGTTACCGTCCCTTCACCTCCAGTGTCACTGTCCCCTCCCCTTCAGTGTCACTGTCCCTTCTTCCCCGGTGTCACTGTCCCCTGCCCTCCAGTGTCACTGTCCATTCCCCCTGGGTCGCTGTCCTGTCCCCCCCTCCAACGTCACTGTCCCCTCCCTCCCTCTCCTGTCGCTGTCCCTTCCCCCCTGGAATCACTGTCCCTTCCCCCTCAGTGTCACTGTCCCTCCTCCTCAGTTTCACTGTCCCTCTCCTCGTCCCTTGTCCTCCTCCCCCCGTCAGTGTCACTGTCCCTCCCCCGCGGTGTCACTGTCCCTCTCCCCCTCCCCACCGTGTCCCCCTTTCCCGCTCTCGGGGCTCCCCGGGGGTCTCTCCCCGTCGCTGTCCCCCTCCCCACCGTGTCCCCCTGGGGCTGCCGGGGTGTCCCCGGCCGGTGGCCGCAGGGATGTCCCGGTGTCGCCGCGCAGGCTCCGCCGCAGTGTGTGGGATGTGCCGCGGCTGCGGCCGCCGGCGTTGCCAGGGAACCGCGGCCCTCGGGAATTTCGGGGGGCCCCTCCTTTTCCCGGGGGGGCACCGCGCTCAGCTGGGCTGGAGGGGGTGGCGGTCACAGCGAGGGGACAAAGGGACAAAGGCCAGGGGGCTGGGCGGGCCGGGTCCCCGCGTTGCTCCCTTGGGAGGGGGGGTGGAGCCCCTGGATCCCCCCGGATCTGCCCCATGGGGGGGCCCGGCAGGAGGTGACATCCTGGTCCCTGTGTCCCTGTCCCCCAGAATCCATCCCAGTGTCCCCTGGAATCCGTTTGTGTCCCCCTGCAGCCTTCCCCTCCAGTACCCATTCCCAATCCCCCATTCCCAATCCCCCATTCCCAATCCCCCATTCCCATTCCCCATTACCATTCCCCATTCCCAATCCCCCATTCCCAATCCCTCATTCCCAATCCCCCATTCCCATCTCCCCCCATTCCCATGTCCCCATTCCTAATCCCCCATTCCCAATCCCCCATTCCCATTCCCATTCCCCATTCCCAATCCCCCATTCCCAATCCCCCATTCCCCATTCCCATTCCCAATCCCCCATTCCCCATTCCCATTCCCCATTCCCAATCCCCCATTCCCCATTCCCATCTCCCCATTCCCATTCCCCATTCCCATTCCCATTCCCATTCCCATTCCCATTCCAAATCCCCCATTCCCCATTCCCATTCCCATTCCCCATTCCCATCCTTCCATCTCCCCATTCCCATTCCCCCATTCCCATTCCCCCATTCCCAATCCCCCACTCCCCATTCCCCCCCTCCCCGTCCCTCTCCCCTCCGTGCCCACCCCCGCCCGCCCCGGTCGGTGCCCGGCGGCTCCGGCCGCGCTCCCTGATCCCTCCCTGATCCCTCCCTGATCCCTCCTCCCGCCGGGATCCGCCGGGATTAGCGCTGCCGCTTCCCGGCGGGACAGTCCTCAGCCGCCGCCGCCACATTCCCCAAAATCCCGGCACTTCCCGAACATTCTGAGGGCTCCCGAAATCCCGGGGGCTCCCGAACACCCGGGGTCCCTCCGCCGGGCGGGGCAGCGCTCCCGGGGTGTCGCACGGGTGTCCCCGGGGTGGGCGCGGTGCCACCCGTGCCGAGCCGAGCCGAGCCGAGCCGGGAGGGGATGCGGGGCTGGATCCGTGCCCTGATCCGGATAAACCCGGCGCACGTGGCACGGGGGCTGCCAGGCGCCTCCCAGGCCCCCCGCCACACCCCCGGTGTCCCCTGTCCCCTCGGGGGTCACCCACTGAGCCCCCGGTGTCCCTCTGGTGTCCCCAAACTCTCCCTTGGGTCGGGGTCCCCCACTGAGCCCCTGGAGCCCCCAAACTCTTCCTGGGGTGGGGGGATCTCCCACTGATCTCCCGGTGTCACCCTTGTGTCCCCAAACTCTTCCTGGAGTCGGGGGTCCCCCACTGAGCTCCCGTGTCCTCCTGGTGTCCCCAAAATCTCCCCGGGGTATGGGGTCCCTCACTGAGCTCCCGGTGTCCCCCTGGTGTCCCCAAACTCTCCCTTGGGTCGGGGTCCCCCACTGAGCCCCTGGAGCCCCCAAACTCTTCCTGGGGTGGGGGGACCTCCCACTGAGCCCCCAGTGTCCCCCTGGTGTCCCCAAACTCTTCCTGGAGTCGGGGGTCCCCCACTGAGCTCCTGTGTCCTCCTGGTGTCCCCAAAATCTCCCCGGGGTCTGGGGTCCCTCACTGAGCTCCCGGTGTCCCCCTGGTGTCCCCCTGGTGTCCCCAAACACTTCCTGGGGTCAGGGGTCCCTCACTGAGCCCCCAGTGTCCCCCCTGGTGTCCCCAGCTGCCCCCAGGGTCTGGGGTCCCCCACTGAGCCCCTGTTGTCTCCCCTGGTGTCCCTAAACTCTCCCTGGGGTCTGGGGTCACCTCACTGAGCCCCTGGTGTCCCCCTGGTGTCCCCAAACTCTCCCTGAGGTTGGGAGTCACCCACTGAGCCCCTGTCACACCCCGGTGTCCCCAGAGGTCCCCTGGGGTCGGGGGTCCCCCATTGACCTCTCAGTGTCACCCTTGTGTCCCTAAACTCTCCCTGGGGTCGGGGGTCCCCTCTGAGCCCCCTCCCCGCTCCGCTCTCCCCCCAGGATTCCCTCAACAACAACGGCGGCTTCGCTCCGGCCGCGCCCCGGCCCAGCTGGCAGGACGCGCTCCTGCACTCCTCCTCCTCCTCCTCCTCCTCACACACCGGTGAGCCACAGGCTGCCACAGGGGGAGGGACAGGGGGGTGGGACAGTGACACTGGGTGGGACAGAGGGGTGGGACAGTGACACTGGGTGGGACAGGGACACTGGGACAGGGGGGTGGGACAGAGGGGTGGGACAGTGACGGTGGGACAGTGACACTGGGTGGGACAGCAGGGTGGGACAGTGACGGTGGGACAGTGACACTGGGTGGGACAGAGGGGTGGGACAGTGACACTGGGACAGTGACATTGGGAGGGACAGGGGGGTGGGACAGTGACACTGGGACAGAGGGGTGGGACAGTGACACTGGGTGGGACAGTGACACTGGGTGGGACAGAGGGGTTGGACAGTGACACTGGGACAGTGACACTGGGTGGGACAGCAGGGTGGGACAGTGACACTGGGTGGGACAGTGACACTGGGTGGGACAGTGACACTGGGACAGGGGGGTGGGACAGGGACACTGGGACAGCGGTGCAGGACAGTGGGAGGGGAAAGTGGAGGGGGACATTGACACTGGGACAGTAGGAGGGGACAGTGGGGCTGTGACAGTGTGGGTGTGACATCTGGGTGGGACAATGACACTGTGGCAGCGGGCAGGGACAGTGGGGCTGTGACAGTGACAGTATGACAGTGGGGCGTGAAGTGACACTGAGACAGCAAGGTGTGACAGTGGGAGTGTGACACTGGGGGTGTGGCAGTGACGCCGTGACAGTGAGCTGTGCCAACGTGGGTATGCCAGTGGGCTGTGACAGTCGGGCTGTGGCAGTGGGGTGTGACAGTGACACTGTGACAGGCTGTAGCAATGGGCTATTACAGTAACACTGTAACAGTGACAGTGTGACAGTGGGCTGTGACAGTGACACTGTGACAGTGACACTGTAACCATGACACTGTGACAGTCAGGCTGTGACAGTGACAGTGTGACAGTGAGGTGGGACACTGACACTGTGACAGACTATGACAGTGATGCTGTGACAGTGACACTGTAACTGTGACACTGTAATCGTGACACTGTGGCAGTCGGTCTGTGACAGTGGCAGTTTGACAGTGAGACCTGGACAGTGACAGTGTGACAGTCGGGCTGTGACAGTGACATTGTAACAGTGACACTGTGACAGTCAGGCTGTGTCAATGACAGTGTGACAGTCAGGCTGTGACAGTGACATTGTAACAGTGACACTGTGACAGTGGGGCTGTGTCAGTGACAGTGTGACAGTGACATTATAACAGTGACAGTGTGACAGTCGGGCTGCGACACTGACAGTGTAACAATGACACTGTGACAGTAGGGCTGTGTCAGTGACACTGTGACAGTCGGGCTGTGACAGTGGGGCTGTGTCAGTGACATTGTAACAGTGACACTGCGACAGTCGGGCTGTGTCAGTGACAGTGTGACAGTCCGGCTGTGACAGTGACATTGTAACAGTGACACTGTAACAGTCGGGCTGTGTCAGTGACAGTGTGACAGTGACAGTGTGACAGTCGGGCTGTGTCAGTGACAGTGTGACAGTGACACTGTGACAGTGGGGCTGTGTCAGTGACAGTGTGACAGTGACATTATAACAGTGACAGTGTGACAGTCGGGCTGCGACACTGACAGTGTAACAATGACACTGTGACAGTAGGGCTGTGTCAGTGACACTGTGACAGTCGGGCTGTGACAGTGGGGCTGTGTCAGTGACATTGTAAAAGTGACACTGCGACAGTCGGGCTGTGTCAGTGACAGTGTGACAGTCCGGCTGTGACAGTGACATTGTAACAGTGACACTGTAACAGTAGGGCTGTGTCAGTGACAGTGTGACAGTGACAGTGTGACAGTCCGGCTGTGGCAGTGACATTATAACAGTGACACTGTGACAGTCGGGCTGCGTCAGTGACATTGTAACAGTGACACTGTGTCAGTGACATTGTAACAGTGACACTGCGACAGTCGGGCTGTGTCAGTGACAGTGTGACAGTGACATTATAACAGTGACAGTATGACAGTCGGGCTGCGACACTGACAGTGTAACAATGACACTATGACAGTGGGGCTGTGTCAGTGACATTGTAACAGTGACACTGTGTCAGTGACATTGTTACAGTGACACTGCGACAGTCGGGCTGTGTCAGTGACATTATAACAATGCCACTGCAACAGTCAGGCTGAGACAGTGACATTGTAACAGTGACACTGTGACAGTCGGGCTGTGTCAGTGACATTGTAACAGTGACACTGCGACAGTCGGGCTGCGCCGCGGGCTCACCCGCCCCGTGTCGCCCTCCCCGCAGGACACTCGTCCCCCCACGCCTGCATCCTGGACGGACCCTGCCTGGAGAGCCCGCCGGGCCCCGGGGGGGCCCCCCCCTCGCTGCCGCCCTCCCCCCTGGACTCGCAAGGCAACAGCCCCGAGTCCCTGGCACATGGTAACCCATCGCCCCCGAGAGCCGCGCCCGATTTTAACATGAACCTCATCTCCGCTGCGCTCCGAGCTCCGCTCTCCCCGCCGCGCCCCCGCCAGCCGCCCCCGCCTCACCCCTGTCTCTCTCCAACAGGGCCCGCCGCTCCCCACGGCGCCCCCGACGCTGCCCCCCCGCCCCAGGCCGCCCCCCAGGCCCCCACGCAGCCCCGGGGCGGCGACAGCCCGGGGTCCCCCCGCCCGCAGCCGCCGCCGCCGCCGCCGCGGCCGCAGCCCCGGCCGGAGCGGGACGGGGCTCCCGCGGAGCCGCTCAGCTCCGACGGGGAGGGTGCCCGGTCCGGCCGGGCCGCCAGCGTGCGCGGCCACCCCTCGGGCTCCTCGGAGACCACCTCGCCCTCCTCGGACCCGGGCATCGAGGCCGACCTCACCAGCCGCACGGCCAAGCCCTTCCTGCCCGGCGGGCGGCGAGGGGACGAGCTGAGCTCGCCCGGCTCCGACTCGGACGTGGACGGGGAGCTCGAGGCGGCTTTCGCCGGCGGGCGCCTGGTCAGCAACATGATCTCGTCCATCTCGGAGACCGAGCTGGACCTGAGCAGCGACAGCAGCAGCGGCCGCTCGTCGCACCTGACCAACTCCATCGAGGAGGCGAGCTCGCCCGGCTCCGAGGGCGAGCTGGAGCCCGAGCTGGAGGCGCCCGGCCTGCTGGGCATCAAGGACTCGCTGCTGCTGGACAAGGGCAAGGAGGACGAGGAGGAGCCGGCCGAGAGGGGCCCGCCGGAGCGCGGCGTGGTCAGGAGGGAGAGCCTGGCCGAGCTGAAGATGGACGCCTACTACGACAGCCTGGACCCGGCCGACGGCCCCGCGCCCGAGGGCCAGACCGACGTGTCCAGCGCCAGCCCCCTGGACCTGAAGATCGACCCCGACCACAGCCTGGAAAGCATCCGCCGCTCCTTCTACCTGCCCGTGGGGCCCAAGCTGATGCCCGAGGCGGACGAGGAGGACAACAGCGAGTACGACTCGGACTCGGAGTCGGAGCCCGACCTGAGCGAGGACTCGGACTCGCCGTGGCTGCTCAGCAACCTGGTGAACAAGATGATCTCGGAGGGCTCGTACCCCATCAAGTGCCCGGACGAGTGCTTCCAGAACAGCCACTCGCTGTGCGACACCATCTCGCCCGCCTCCGACCTGGAGCCCGAGATCCTGAGCGAGGCTTTGGACGAGGAGCCGCGCCCGCGGGACTCGCCGGTGGCGCTGGGGGACGCGGCGGCGGCGGCGGCGGTGCCGGCGCGGTGCCAGCGCGGCGCCATCGAGCTGGTGGACATGGAGACGCTGCGCAGCTCCCTGGCCGAGGCCGAGCACGCGGCCGCCGAGCCGCCGCCGGAGCCGCCGGCCGAGGAGCCGGGGCCGTTCCTGCTCCTCAGCAACCCCACCAACGACACCATCGCGCCCGTCTGCCCCGCCGCCCTCGGCCGCCTGGACGCCTCCGAGGTCCTGGCCACCTTGGGCTGCCGCCCGGCCGCCCCGCCGCGAGTGTCCCCCGGCACCGAGCCCGCTGCCACCGTCCCCGCCGGCCCCCGGCGCTGGGCCCTCGGCGGGGAGCCGGACTCGGGCGTGCTGGAGGCCGACTCCATGATCGACGACGTCCGGTTAGCGCCCGACGGCGACCCCGCCGCGCTGGACGCGTCCACGGCCAAGACCAACCGCGGCTTCGCCATGGCCCTGCAGGAGGAGCCCGAGCCGCCCTCGGGGCCGCCGGAGCCGCTGGACGAGTCGCTGGCCTACGACTCGGTCAAGTACACGCTGGTGGTGGACGAGCACACGCAGCTGGAGCTGGTCAGCCTGCGGCGCTGCACGTCCGTGCTCAGCGACGACAGCGACATCCTGCGCGCCTGCGACGACGAGGCGGCGTTCGGCGACGGGCTGGCGGCGCCCGGCGCCCGCAGCTCCTCCGAGGACTCGTCCCCCGAGGCCGACCTGCACTTCTCCAAGAAGTTCCTCAACGTCTTCGTCAACAGCACCTCGCGCTCCTCCAGTAAGTGTCGTGACGTGTCGGGACGTGTCGTGGCGTGTCGGGGCGTGTCGGGACGTGTCACGGTGTCCTGGGATGCGCTGGTGCCCTGCCCCGGCCTTTCCTGTTGTGGCGTGTCACGATACGCCGCGGGATGTCGCGATATGCCACAGAATGTCACGATATGTCACCGGACGTCGTGATGTGCCACGGGATGTCGCGATATGTCATGTCATGTCACGATATGTCATGGGATGTCACGATATGTCACGGGATGTCGCGACATGTCGTGCCATGCTGTCCTGGCTCTTCTCATGCCAGCTGCCCTCCCCGTCCTGTCCCAGCCATCCTGGCCATGGCACCATTCCCCTGTGCCATATCATGTCATGACATGTCACAGGGTGTCACAATATGTCATGTCATGTCACGATATGTCACTGGATGTCGCGACATGTCGTGCCATGCTGACCTGGCTCTTCTCACACCAGCTGCCCTCGCTGTCCTGGCCATGGCACCATTCCCTGTGTGCCATGTCATGTCACAATATGTCATGGGATGTCACGATATGTCACTGGATGTCGTGACATGTCTTGCCATGCTGACCTACCTCTTCTCACACCAGCTGCCCTCCCTGTCCTGTCCCAGCCATGGCACCACTCCCCTGTGCCATGGCACGTCACGATATGTCACGATAAGTCTGGGATGTCACGGCATGTCGTGACATGTCACGGGAGATGGGGCAGGCTCACGGTGACCGCAGGGGTCCCCAGCCCTGCTCCCCAGGAGCGTTCTGACCCCACGGGTGCCCCTCAGGGACATCGTGGGGTGTCCCCTGTCCCCACGGGTGTGACACTGTCCCCAGTGTCCCCTGGCACGGCTGTCCCTGCCCCGTGGGGTGTCCCCAGTGTCCTCTGTCCCCGTGGGGTGTCCCCAGCTGTCCCCAGTGTCCCCTGGCACGGCTGTCCCTGTCCCTGTGGGTGTCCCCAGTGTCCCCTGTCCCCGTGGGGTGTCCCCTGGCACGGCTGTCCCTGTCCCCGTGGGGTGTCCCCAGCTGTCCCCAGTGTCCCCTGGCACGGCTGTCCCTGTCCCCGTGGGTGTCCCCAGTGTCCCCTGTCCCCGTGGGGTGTCCCCAGCTGTCCCCAGTGTCCCCTGGCATGGCTGTCCCTGTCCCCGTGGGTGTCCCCAGCTGTCCCCAGTGTCCCCTGGCATGGCTGTCCCTGTCCCCGTGGGGTGTCCCCAGCTGTCCCCAGTGTCCCCTGTCCCTCTGTCCCCACAGGCACAGAGTCCTTCGGGCTCTTCTCCTGCATGGTGAACGGTGAGGAGCGGGAGCAGACCCACCGCGCCGTCTTCAGGTGAGGCCACCCCAGGTGACACCCACAGCACCTCAAGGGACACCCAGAGCCCCGCAGTGCCACCCCAGGGCCCCCAGTGTCACCCCAGGGCCCCCAATGTCACCCCAGTGTCACCCCAGGGCCCCCAGTGCCACCCCAGTGTCACCCCAGGGCCCCCAGTGCCACCCCAAAGCCCCCCAATGCTACCCCAAAGCTCCCCAATGTCACCCCAGGGTCTCACAGTGTCACCCCAGGGCCCCAGTGTCACCCCAGGGCCCTCAGTGTCACCCCAGTGTCACCTCAGGGTCCCCCAGTGCCATCCAAAAGATCCCCAGTGTCACCCCATGGCCCTGCAGTGCCACCCCAGGGCCCCCAGTGCCACCTCAGGGTCCCCCAGTGCCACCCCAGGGCCCCCTGTCACCTCCTGGTGCCCCTGGCGTGGCTGTCCCGGGGCTCTGGGGGTGTTGTGTCCCCCCAGTGTCACAGGGTGGGTTTGGGGGTGACCCTGACATCGGGGGGTTTGGGGTCTGAGCGGGGGGGGGGTGAGGAGGTGATGGGGGACACAGGGGGGTGGGATTTGGTTTGGGGGTGACCAGGATATTGGGGGTGTGGGTCTGGGTTTGGGGGTGATGAGGAGGTGAAGGGCTGTGGGGTTGAGTTTGGGGGTGACCAGGAGATCGGGGGTGTGGGGTTGGGTTTGGGGTGACCAGGAGGTGAAGGGAGTGGTGGTCTGGGTTTTGGGGTGATCAGGAGATGAAGAGGGGCACACAGGTGTGGGTTTGGGGGTGACCAGGAGATGAGCGGAGTGGATTTGGGGATGACCAGGAAGTCAGGAATGTGGGTTTGGGGGTGACCAGGAGACTGGGGGTGTGGGGCTGGGTTTAAGGGTGACCAGGAGGTGAAGGATGGTGTGGTGTGGGTTTGGGGGTGACCAGGAGGTCAGGAATGTGGGTTTGGGGTGACCAGGAACTTTGGGGGTGCTGATGACCTGAGGGGTGCTGAGCCATGGCTTTGAGACTGACCACGAGGTCAAGGGAGTGGCTTTGGGACTGACCAAAAGGTCAGGGCAGTGATTTGGGGTCACCAGGAGCTCAGGGCAGTGATTTTGGGGTCACCAGGAGCTCAGGGCAGTGATTTTGGGGCTGAGCAGGATCTCAAGGGGGTGGCTTTGGGTCACCAGGGGATCATGACAGTGACTTCAGGGTCGCCAGGAGCTCGGGGCAGTGACTTTGGGGTCACCATGAGCTCAGGACAATGTTTTTGAGGTGACCAGGAGTTCAGGGCAGTATCTTTAGGGTCACCAGGAGCTCGGGGAGGTGGCTTTAGGGTCACCACGAGCTCGGGGCAGTGTCTTTGGGGTCACCAGGAGCTCAGGGCAGTGACTTTGGGGTCACCAGGAGCTCAGGGAGGTGACTTTGGGGTCACCATGAGCTTGGGGCAGTGACTTTGGGGTCACCAGGGAGGTGACTTTGGGGTCACCATGAGCTCGGGGCAGTGACCTTGGGGCTGAGCAGGATCTCAAGGGGGTGGCTTTGGGGTCACCAGGATCTCAGGGCAGTGACCTTGGGGTCACCAGGAGCTCAGGGCAGTGACTTTGGGGTCTCCAGGAGCTCAGGATAGTATCTTTGGGGTCACCAGGGAGGTGACTTTGGGGTCACCATGAGCTCAGGGCAGTGACCTTGGGGCTGAGCAGGATCTCAAGGGGGTGGCTTTGGGGTCACCAGGATCTCAGGGCAGTGACCTTGGGGTCACCAGGAGCTCAGGGCAGTGACTTTGGGGTCTCCAGGAGCTCAGGATGGTATCTTTGGGGTCACCAGGGAGGTGGCTTTGGGGTCTCCAGGAGCTTGGGGCAGTGACTTTGGGGTCACCAGGAGCTCAGGACAGTGACTTCAGGGTCACCAGGAGCTCAGGGCAGTGACCTTGGGGTCACCAGGAGCTCGGGGCAGTGACTTTGGGGTCACCAGGAGCTCAGGACAGTGACTTCAGGGTCACCAGGAGCTCAGGGCAGTGACCTTGGGGTCACCAGGAGCTCGGGGCAGTGACCTTGGGGGTGCTGATGACCTGCCGGGTGCCGAGCCGTGTCCCCGAGCCCCACCCCGTCCCCACCCCATCCCTGCCCGCGCCCCCCAGGTTCATCCCGCGCCACGAGGACGAGCTGGAGCTGGACGTGGACGACCCCATCCTGGTGGAGCTGGAGGAGGACGATTACTGGTACCGGGGTTACAACATGCGGACGGGCGAGCGCGGCATCTTCCCCGCCTTCTACGCGCACGAGGTGGTGGGGCAGGCCCGCGACGCCATCGGTGCGAGCCCGGGCGCCTCGGGGGCTGGGGAGGGGCTGGGGGGCTTGGGGGGCTTGGGGATACGGGATTCGCTGGTTGTGTGGGTGTGTGGTTGGTTGTGTGATTGGTTGTGTGATTGACTGTGTGATTGATTGTGTGATTGTGTGATTGTGTGATTGTGTGATTGATTCTGTGATTCCGTGATTGTGTGATTGTGTGATTGTGTGATTGTGATTGATTCTGTGATTGTGTGATTGATTATGTGATTGTGTGATTGTGTGATTCTGTCATTGATTGACTGTGTGATTGATTCTGTGATTGTGTGATTGATTGTGTGGTTGTGTGATAGATCCTGTGATTGTGTGATTGATTGTGTGATTGGTTGTGTGGTTGATTGTGTGATTGTGTGATTGGTTCTGTGATTGTGTGATAGATCCTGTGATTGTGTGATTGATTGTGTGATTGATTGTGTGATTGATTGTGTGATTGTGTGGTTGATTCTGTCATTGATTGTGTGATTGTGTGATTGGTTGTGTGGTTGATTGTGTGATTGATTGTGTGACTGATTGTGTGATCGTGATTGATTCTGTCATTGATTGTGTGATTGATTCTGTGATTGATTGTGTGATTGTGTGATTGATTGTGTGGTTGATTCTGTGACTGTGTGATTGATTGTGTGATTGTGTGATTGGTTGATTGTGTGATTGATTGTGTGATTGATTGTGTGATTGTGTGATTGTGTGATTGTGATGTGTGATTGTTTGATTGATTGTGTGATTGATTGTGTGATTGATTGTGTGATTGGTTGTGTGATTGTGTGATTGTGTGATTGATTGTGTGATTGGTTGTATGATTCTGTGATTGTGTGATTGTGTGATTGATTGTGTGATTGATCGTGTGATTGATTGTGTGATTGTGTGATTGATTGTGTGATTGTGAGATTCTTTGATTGTGTGATTCATTGTGTGGTTGTGTGATTGATTCTGTGATTCTGCAATTGTACGATTCTGTGATTCTGTGATTTTGTTATTCTGTGATTCTTTGTGTGATTCTGTGATTGTGTGATTGTGTGATTGATGCTGTGATTTGGTGATAGTGTGATTCTGTGTGATTCTGTTATTCAGTGATTGATTGTCTGATTCAGTTTGATTGTGTGTGATTCTGTGATTGATTCTGTGATTCTTTGGTTGCATGATGTCACGATTGTGACCCCGTGATTGTGCGATGGTGACCCCGTGATTGTGCGACTGTGATCCTGTGATTGTGATCCTGCGATTGTGTGATTGTGAGCCTGTAATTGTGCGATTGTGATCCTGTGATTGTGTGATGGTGATCCTGCGATTGTGTGATTGTGATCCTGTGATTGTGTGATGGTGATCCCTCGATTGTGCGATTGTGATCCCGTGATTGTGTGATTGCAATTCCGTGATTTTGTGATTGTGATCCCATGTCTGTCTGATTGTGATCTCATGACTGTGATTGTGATCTTATGACTGCGTGACTGTGATTCCACGATTGTGTGACTGTGACCCCATGACTGTGCGATTGTGATCCCATGATTGTGCGACTGTAATTCCACGATTGTGTGATTGTGATCCCACGATTCTGCGATTGTGATCCCACAATTGTGTGACTGTGATCCCGTGACTGTATGACTGTGATCCTGTGACTGTGTGACTGTGACCCCATTGTTGTGTGACTGTGATCCCATTGTTGTGCGATTGTGACCCCACTATTGTGTGATTGTGATCCCATAGCTGTGAGATTGTGATACAATTGCTGTGCGATTGTGATCCCATTGTTGTGTGATTGTGATCCCACAATTGTGTGATTGTGACCCCATGATTGTGTGATTGTGATCCCATGACTGTGAGATTGTGACCCCGTGACTGTGTGATTGTAATCCCATTGTTGTGTGACTGTGATCCCATTGTTGTGTGTTTGTGACCCCACGATTGTGCGATTGCAATCCCATGATTGTGTGATTGTGATCCCATTGTTGTGTGACTGTGATCCCGTGACTGTGCGGTTGTGATCCCATTGTTGTGTGACTGTGCTCCCATGACTGTGTGACTGTGCTCCCGTGACTGTGCGGTTGTGATCCCATTGTTGTGTGACTGTGATCCCATGACTGCGCGGTTGTGACCCCATTGTTGTGTGACTGTGCGGTTGTGACCCCATTGTTGTGTGACTGTGCTCCCGTGACTGCGCGGCTGTGATCCCATTGTTGTGTGACTGTGATCCCGTGACTGTGTGACTGTGATCCCATTGTTGTGTGACTGTGATCCCGTGACTGTGTGACTGTGCTCCCGTGATTGTGTGATTGTGATCCCATTGTTGTGTGACTGTGCTCCTGTGACTGCGCGGCTGTGATCCCATTGTTGTGTGACTGTGCTCCCGTGACTGCGCGGCTGTGATCCCACGACTGTGCGATTGTGACCCCATTGTTGTGTGACTGTGCTCCCGTGACTGTGTGACTGTGACCCCGTGACTGCGCGGCTGTGCTCCCGTGGTTTTTAACCCTCTCCCCGCCCGTTCCCCGCAGGCCTGAAGCGGAACCCGTGCTGGGTGGAGCGGTTCAACGTGCAGTTCCTGGGCTCCGTGGAGGTCCCGTACCACCAGGGCAACGGGATCCTGTGCGCGGCCATGCAGAAGGTGGGGAGGGGGCGGCGGGAGCCCCGCCCGGGCCCCCCTGGGACCCCCCTGACGCCGCTGTCCCCCCCAGATCGCCACCACCAGGAAGCTGACGGTGCACCTGCGGCCCCCGGCCAGCTGTGACCTGGAGGTGACACTGCAGGGCATCAAACTCATCCTGACCGTCACCGAGTACAGCCCCGAGCACGAGGTCAGGGGGAGGAGGGGCCGGGGGAGTGGGAGGGGTCGGTCTGGGGGTGACCAGGAGTGTGGGGGAGCTCAGGGTTCTGGACCTGGGGGTAAAAAGGAGATTTGGGGGTGACCAGGAGTGTGGGGGAGCTCAGGGCTCTGGGTTTGGGGGTAAAAAGGAGATTTGGGGGTGATCAGGATTGTGGAGGGGCTCAGGGCTCTGGGTTTGGGGGTAAAAAGGGAGATTTGGGGGTGACCAGGATGTAATGAGGGGCTCAGGGTTCTGGATTTGGGGGGAAAAGGAGATTTGGGGGTGACCAGGAGTGTGGAGGAGCTCAGGGATCTGGGTTTGGGGGTAAAAAGGAGATTTGGGGGTGATCAGGATTGTGGAGGGGCTCAGGGCTCTGGGTTTGGGGGTAAAAGGGGATTTGGGGGTGACCAGGAGTGTGGAGGGTGCAGGAGTCTGGGTTTGGGGGTGACCAGGACAGGTGGCATGTGGGGGGTGGGTTTTGGGGGTGATGAGGGTTTCAGGGGGCTGGGTTTGGGGATAAAAAGGAGATTTGGGGGTGATCAGGAGTGTGGAGAGTGAAGGGCTGTGGGTTTGGGGGTGACCAGGATTCAGGGGGTGACCACAGGATGGGAGAGGAGAAAGTTTGGGGGTGACCAGGATGTGATGAGGGGCTCAGGGCTCAGGATTTGGGGAGAAAAAAGGAGATTTGGGGGTGACCAGGAGGTGAGGAATGTGGGGTGGGTTTGGGGGTGATGAGGGGCTCGGGGGGTTTGGGGGTGACCAGGAGGTGAAGAACGTGGAGTGGGTTTGGGGGTGATGAGGGGCTCAGGGCTCAGGATTTGGGGAGAAAAAAGGAGATTTTGGGGTGACCAGGAGGTGAGGAACGTGGAGTGGGTTTTGGGGGGTATGAGGGGCTCGGGGGGTTTGGGGGTGACCAGGAGGGGTGTGGAGCAGATTGGGGGTGCCCAGCAGGTGAGGGGCCGAGGGGCACAGATTTTGGGGGGTTCTGGGCACCCAGAGCTGACCCAGGGGCTCCTCTCTGCCCTGCCCCCCCCCCAGTTCGAGCGCTGCAGCCACTTCTTCCAGATGAAGAACATCTCCTTCTGTGGGTGCCACCCCCGGAACAGCTGGTGAGCCCCCCGAGGGACCCCCACCACCCAGGGGCACCCCAAGGGACCCCCTACCCACCTGAGGACACCCCAAGGGATCCTCACCAAATTCAGGGGCACCCAAGGAAACCTCAGCCCACCTAAGGACACCCCAAAGGACCCTAACCTTGACAGGGACACCCCAAGGGACCCTCACCAAATTTAGGGGCACCCCAAGGGCTCCCCATGATCTATGGACAACCCAAGGGACCCCAGCCCTGCCAGGGACACCCCAAGGGACCCCCAACCCACCTAAGGACTCTCCAAGGGACCCTCACCCTGCCAGAAGCACCCCAAGGGACCCTCAGCAAATTCTGGGGCACCCCGAGGGACCCCCATGATCCATGGACATCTCAAGGGACCCCAACCCTGCCAGGGACACCCCAAGGGACCCTCACCAAATTTAGGGGAGCTTCAAGGGACCCCCACCAAATTTAGGGGCACCCCAAGGGACCCTCACCCCACCCTGGAGCACCCCAAGGGACCCCCACCCTGCCAGAAGCACCCCAAGTGACCCTCACCAAATTCTGGGGCACCCCAACGGACCCCAACCCTTCCAAGACCCCCCCCAGAGCCCCCTGCCCGCTCTGGTGCCCCCAGTGTGGCTCTGCGGGGCTCTGGGGGTGTCCCCTTGCACCCCCCGCCGCGGGGCAGGTTTTGGGGCGCCCCCCTGAGCCCCCCCAAACGCACGTGCAGCTATTTCGGGTTCATCACCAAGCACCCGGTGCTGAGCCGCTTCGCCTGCCACGTGTTCGTGTCCCAGGAGTCCATGAGACACGTGGCCGAGTGTGTCGGGTACGGGCACGGGGGGCACGGGGGGCACGGGGGGCACGGGGGGTGGGGGGGAGGATGTGGGACATGGGGGGCACGGGGGATATGGGGGGGCATGGGGAGTATCGGGGGGTATTGGGGAGTATGGGGGGGGCACGGGGGGCACGGGGGGCACGGGGGGGTATGGGGGATACGGGGGGTGTGGAGGACATGAGGGGCATGCGGGGCACGGGGGGTATTGGGGGGGCATGGGGGGTATTGGGGTGTATGGGGGGCATGAGGTCATGGGGAGTATGGGGAGTATTGGGGGGCACGGGGGGTGTGGGGGATGTGGGGGTACGGGGGGCATGGGGGGTATTGGGGGGTGTGGGGGCCGTGGGGGGACACGGGGGGCATGGGGGCATGGAGTGTATGGGGGGACATGAGGACATGGGGGGCACGAGGGGCTATGGGGGGTGTGGGGGGCATGGAGAGGCATGGGGGTACAGGGGGCACGGGGAGTAGGGGGGGTATTGGGATGCACAGGGGGCATGGTGGTCCTGGGGGGTATTGGGGGGCACAGGGGACACGGGGGGCACGGGAGGCATGGTGGACATGGGGGGGACACAGGAGACATGGGGGGCATGAGGACACGGGGGTACGGGTGGCATGGGGGGCATGGGGGTACAGGGAGGGTACAGAGGGACATCAGTGGCATGGGGGGCACAGGGGGCATGGGGGCACGGGGACACGGGGGGCACGGGGGGCATGGAGGGCATGGGGGTACGGGGGGCACGGGGTCGCAGAGGGCACGGGGGATATGGGGGGTACTGGCAATGGGGGCCACGGGGGATACAGGGGGCGTGGGGGACACCAGTGTCATGGGGGGCACGGGGGGCGTGGGGGACACGGGGGTGAGTGAGATGGGGATGGCAGCCGGGGGTTGGGGAGAGAGGGGATTGGGGTTTGGGTGCCAGGGAATTCGGGGTGCCAGGGGATTGGGGTTCAGGGACTGGGGTTTGGGTGCAGCATTTTGGGGTGCAGGGGGTCTGGCTGTGCTGGGGCTGGGGTCACGGTGTGCGGAGATTTGGGGTGCTGAGGGTGCTGGGGCTCTGGGGGGGCTGTGGGTGCCTGGGGTCGGGCTGCGCCAAATTTGGGGGGCTGTGGGTGCCGTGCCAGCTTTGGGGGGCTGTGGGTGCCTGGGGTCGGGCTGTGCCAGTTTTGGGGGGCTGTGCCAGATTTGGGGGGCTGTGGGTGCCTGGGGTCAGGCTGTGCCAGTTTTGGGGGTCTGTGGTTGCCGTGCCAGTTTTGGGGGGGCTGTGGTTGCCGTGCCAGCTCTGGGGGTGCCAGCAGGCGGTTTTTGGGGGGTCTCAGTGGGTGTGGGGGTGCTGGGGGCGCCCCCTGAGCCCCTCCCCCGTTGCCCCCCAGCCGAGCGTTTCAGGAATATTACCAGGAGCACCTGGAGTACGCCTGCCCCACAGAGGACATCTACCTGGAGTAGGGGTCCTGTGCCACCCCAGGGACCTGTGTCACCCCAGGGACCTGTGTCACCCCAGGGACCTGGGTCACCCCCCCTAGGGACCCGGTGTCACCCCCCCAGGGACTCTGTGTGACCCCCCCAGGGATTCTGTGTCACCTCCCCAGGGTCTCTGTGTGACCCCCCAAGGGACTCTGTGTCACCCAGGGACTCTGTGTCACCCACCCAGGGACTCTGTGTCACCCCAGAGGTTCTGTGTCACCCAGGGACCCTGTGTGGTGTCACTTCAGGGACCCTGTGTGGTGTCACCCCCCCCAGGGACCCTGTGTCACTCACAGACCCTGTGTCACCCTCGAGGACTCTGTGTCACCCCCGGGGACTCTGTGCCACCCCCAGAGGCTCTGCCTGGCCCACACCCCCTCCCCCACGCCCCCCACGCCCCCCTGGCCTCTGGGGGGGTCCGGGGGTCCCCTCGGGGGGTGACACGGCCCAGCCAGGGGGTGACACAGCCCGAGTGGCCCACCCTGCATGAGCACGGCCAGCCTTGGGGACAGCAGGGCCCGCAGCTTTGGGGACACTGGGGGGGCTCACGGGGAGGGAGGGAGGGGGAGGGGGGGGCTCGGGGCATTTTTGGGGGGGTCCGGGGGCAGCTCGGTGTGGAGGGGGGACACCCCCAAATCCTCGCTGTCCCCCCAAAGGAACGGGGGGTCCCCCAGTGCCGCCCCGCCCCCTCCCCCCGGGTGTGCTGTCCCTCGTGTCGGTGTCCCCGGCTGTCCCCTCCCGCCACCGAGCTCGGGCCCGGGGGGGTCCCGGGGCCGCCCCCCCCTCACTGCTGTGCCTGGTGGTCCCTCGCTTCGGCCCCTGTCGCCCAGCGCTATCGTGACTATATCGCCACCGCCCGCTCGATGTCCCGATATTTATCTGTAACTCAGCAGCCCGAGGAGCCCCCGAGCCACCGTGCCAGCCCCGGCTGTCCCCACGCCGTTGTCACCCACTTGGTCTTTCAATAAAATATATGCTTGGTGTGAGATGGGGACAGCGCGGGGACAGCGCGGGGACAGGACGGGGACAGCGCGGGGACAGGGCGGGGACAGGGTGGGGACAGTGTGGGGACACGGGTGGGGACAGGGCGGGGACACGGGTGGGGACTCTGCTGGGACAGTGTTGGGGACACTTCTTGGTGTGAGCTGGGGACAGCTTGGGGACACTGTGGGGATGGGGCGGGACAGTGTGGGGACAGGGCTGGGACATGGGTGGGGACAGTGTTGGGGACAGTGGGGACACTGCTGGGACAGTGTTGGGGACAGTGCTGGGGACAGTGCTGGGGACACTGCTGGGACAGTGCTGGGACAGTGCTTGGGGACACTGGGGACAGTGTGGGGACAGAGCTAGGACAGTGTTGGGGAGGGACACTGGCGACAGTGTTGGGGACAGCACTGGGGACACCCAGGTGAGTTGGGGACACTCAGCAAAGTGGGGACCCCCCAGCCCCTTCCCTGTCCCTTTGTCCCTTGTCCTTTGTCCCCCGAGGGTCCCCCCTGGCCCCTGTGGGTGCCACCCCCTGCCCTGGCACTGGGGACACCTGGCTGGGACCTGCTGGAGGTGTGACAGTGGGGACAGTGGCATCGTGGCATTGGGGTGGCACCTGTGGGAGCCAGGGCACCCAAAAACTCACCCCGGAACACCCCAAAATTCAGCCAGGAACACCCCAAAATTCATCCAGGAATATCCCAAAATTCATCCAGAGACACCCCAAAATTCAGACAGGGACACCCCAAAACTTGCCCAGGAATATCCCAAAACTCATCCAGGAATATCCCAAAATTCAGCCAGGGACACCCCAAAATTCAGCCAGGGACACCCCAAAATTCAGACAGGGACACCCCAAAACTTGCCCAGGAATATCCCAAAACTCATCCAGGAATATCCCAAAATTCAGTCAGGAAACCCCATAACTCATCCAGGAATATCCCAAAATTTGGGGCACCTCAAAATTCACCCAAGGTCACCCCAAAACTCACCCAGAAATACCCTAAAGCTCTCCTGGGTACACCCCAAATTTCAGCCAGGGACACCCAAAAATTCACCCAGGAATATCTCAAAACTCATCCAGGGACACCCAAAAATTCAACTGGAGATATTTCAAATTTCAGCCAGGAAAATCCTAGAATTAAACTGGGGCACCCCAAAATCAGCCATAGACACCCCAAAATTCAGACAGGGACACCCCAAAACTCATCCAGGAAGACCCCATAACTCATCCAGGAATATTCCAAAATTCAACTAGGGCACCTCAAAATTCACCCAAGGTCATCCCAAAAATCACCCAGAAATATCCTAAAGCTCTCCTGGGGACACCCCAAAAACTCATCCAGGAATATCCCAAATTTCAGCCAGAGACACCCAAAAATTCACACAGGAATAGCCCAAAATTCATTTGGGACACCTCAAATTTCAGCCAGGAAAATCCTAGAAATAAACAGGGGCACCCCAAAACCCAGCCATGGACACCCCAAAATTCAGCCATGAACACCCCAAAATTCGGACAGGAAACTCCAAAACTCATCCAGGAATATCCCAAAATTCAGCCATGGACACCCCAAAATTCAGACAGGGACACCCCAAAATTCAGCCATGAACACCCCAAATTTCAGCCAGGAATATCCCAGAACTCATCCAGGAACACTCCAAAATTCTACTGGAAGAACCCAAAATTCACGGAGGAACACCCCAAAATTCACCCAGGAACACCCCAAATTTTACCCAGGAACACCCCAAAATTCAACTGAAGACACCCAAAATTCACCCAGGAACACCTCAAAATTCAACTGGAGACACCAAAATTCAGCCATGAACACCCCAAAATTCACCCGGGGACACCGCAAAATTCAACTGGAGACACCCAAAATTCACCCAGGAACACCCCAAATTTCACCCAGGAACACCCCAAAATTCAACTGAAGACACCCAAAATTCAGCCATGAGCACCCCAAAATTCACCCGGGGACACCGCAAAATTCAACTGGAGACACCCAAAACTCACCCAGGAACACCCCAAATTTCACCCAGGAACACCCCAAAATTCAACTGAAGACACCCAAAATTCAGCCATGAGCACCCCAAAATTCACCCGGGGACACCCCAAAATTCGCCCAGGAGCACCCCAAAATTCACCCGGGGACACCCCAAAATTCACCCATGAACACCCCAAAATTCAACTGGAGACACCCAAAATTCAGCCATGAACACCCCAAAACTCACCCGGGGACACCCCAAAACTCCCATTGTCCCCTTTTTGTGTAGAGCCACCACAGTACCAGGCGGAGCTTTCTTATAAATTTATTACATAATAATAATAATTAATAATAATAATAATAATATAATATAAGAAACATAGATCTCTGTGGGGGATGTGTATCACAACGTCAAGGGCAGGGAGGCGAATGGCCGCACCTCCGTGACCCCGGAGAAGGAGAAAGCTCCTCCGGGAAAAAATCCATACAAAATTAAGGGTGAAGTCAAACTGACCCTGGGAAATTAAAAACGGAACGAAAACCCACAGGTGAGTCCGGCTTGGGGTGGGGAGGGGAACCGAGAGTGTGGCGGGGCCGGGCTGTGCACATGCAGCGGGTGTGAGGGCGTGGCACATGCATGGGCAGTGAGGCCGTGGCCGGAGGGCGGCCGGACAGCGGCCGGACAGCGGCCCCCGAGGCCGCCCACGTCGCCCTCCTCGGGAGCTGAGTGACCCGAGGGGGGGTTTTTTGCTTTTTTTTATTTATTTTTATTTTTTTTGTCACGGTCGGGAGAGGTACGGACAGGCGGATGGAAGTGGGAGTGAGGGGGAGGTGATGGCGCCGGGCTGGACAACGGAAAAATATCGACAAGTTTTGGGAGGTGGGGGGGGGGGGTGGAAAAAATCCCTTTGGAAGCGAGGAGTGGGGGGGAAAAAGAAAAGGAAAAGTGTCTCCCTTTGTACAGCGGAAAAACCCGAGTGCTGGAGAAGCCGTGGGAGGAATCACAGTAACCGCCGCGGCCGAGGGCGGCGCGGCCGGAGGGCGGCACGGCCGGGGGTTGGCGCGGCCGAGGAGTGGTCAAGGGGTCGGCGTGGCCGAGGGGCCAAGCGGTGCTCGAAGGGTCAGCACGGCTGAGGGGTTGGCGTGGCCAAGCGGTGG
The DNA here is from genome assembly GCF_029582105.1 of Oenanthe melanoleuca. Taxonomy (NCBI): domain Eukaryota; kingdom Metazoa; phylum Chordata; class Aves; order Passeriformes; family Muscicapidae; genus Oenanthe; species Oenanthe melanoleuca. The sequence goes on along the minus strand of NC_079334.1, from coordinate 69,004,880 downwards.
TCAAGGGGTCGGCACGGCCGGTGGGTTGGCGTGGCCTGGCAAAGGGGTGGTCAAGGGGTTGGCGTGGCCGGTGGGTTGGCGTGGCCAAAGGGTTGGCCTGGCAAAGGAGTGGCCAAGCGGTGGTCAAAGGGTCCATGTGGCCAATGGATTGGCATGGCCGGTGGATTGGCATGGCCAAGAGGTTGGTGTGGCTGAAGGATTGGCCAAAGTGCCAAGGGGTGGTCAAGGGGTCGGCACGGCCGAGGGGTTGGCATGGCCAAAGGATTGGCCTGGCAAAGGGGTGGTCAAGGGGTTGGTGTGGCCAAAGGATTGGCGTGGCCAAGGGGTCAACATGGCCAATGGGTTGGCGTGGCCAAGAGGTTGGTGTGGCTGAAGGATTGGCCAAAGTGCCAAGGGGTGGTCAAGGGGTCAACACAGCTGATGGATTACTCTGGCCAATGGATTGGCATGGCCAAAGAGCCAAGGTGTGGTCAAGGGGCCAGCGTGGCTGATGGGTTGGCATGGCCAAAGAGCCAAGGTGTGGTCAAGGGGCCAGTGTGGCTGATGGGTTGGCGTGGCCAAAGGATTGGCCTGGCAAAGAGTGGTCAAGGGGTTGGCGTGGCCGGTGGATTGGCATGGCCAAGCAGTGGTCAAAGAGTCCGCGTGGCCAATGGGTTGGCGTGGCCAAGGGGTCAACACGGCCAAAGGATTGGCGTGGCCAAGGGTTGGCGTGGCTGAAGGATTGGCCAAAGTGCCAAGGGGTGGTCAAGGGGTCGGCATGGCCAAAGCATTGGCATGGCTAAAAGGCTGAAGGGTGGTCAAGGGGTCAACACGGCCGATGGATTGGCTTGGCCGAGGGATTGGCATGGCCAAAGAGCCAAGGTGTGGTCAAGGGGTCGGCACGGCCGAGGGGTTGGCGTGGCCAAAGGATTGGCATGGCCAAAGGGCTGAGGCGTGGTCAAGGGCTTGGCACAGCTGATGGATTGGCGTGGCCGAGGGGTCAGCGTGGCCGAGGGGTCAGCGTGGCCGAGAGGTTGGCATGGCCACTGGCCAAGGGTGCTTTAAGGGTCAGCACGGCTGATGGGTTGGCGTGGCCAAGGGTTTGGCACGGCCAATGGCTTGGCATGGCCAAGGGGTCAGCGTGGTCAAGTGGCCAGCATGGCCAATGGGTTGGCGTGGCCAAGGCGTGGCCGAGGGGCTGGCATGGCCAAGGGGTCAGCATTGCCAAGGGGTCAACGTGGCCAAGGGGTCAGCATGGCCAAAGGTTTGGCATTGTCAAGGGGTCAGCGTGGCCAAGGGGTCGGCACAGCCGATAGGTTGGCATGGCCGGAGGGTCAGTGTGACCCTGGGATTGGCATGGCCGAGGGGTCAGTGTGGCCAAAGGCTTGGCATGGCCAATGTGGTGTTGAGACCAAAGGGTCAGTGTGACCCAGGGGTTGGCAGAGCCAGGGGGTGGCCAAGGGGTCAGCATGGCCGATGGGTTGGTGTGGCCGAGGGGTCAGTGTGACCCATGGCCAGGGGTCAGCGTGACCCAGGGGTCAGTGTGACCCAGAGCCAGGGGTCAGTGTGACCCAGGGGTCAGTGTGACCCACGGCCAGGGGTCAGTGTGACCCAGGGGTCAGTGTGACCCAGAGCCAGGGGTCAGTGTGACCCAGGGGTCAGTGTGACCCACGGCCAGGGGTCAGTGTGACCCAGGGGTTAGTGTGACCCAGAGCCAGGGGTCAGTGTGACCCAGGGGTCAGTGTGACCCACGGCCAGGGGTCAGTGTGACCCAGGGGTTAGTGTGACCCAGAGCCAAGGGTCAGTGTGACCCAGGGGTCAGTGTGACCCACGGCCAGGGGTCAGTGTGACCCAGGGGTCAGTGTGACCCACGGCCAGGGGTCAGTGTGACCCAGGGGTCAGTGTGACCCATGGCCAAGGGTCAGTGTGACCCAGAGCCAGGGGTCAGTGTGACCCAGGGGTCAGTGTGACCCAGGGCTGAGGGTCAGTGTGACCCAGGGGTCAGTGTGACCCATGGCCAAGGGTCAGTGTGACCCAGGGGTCAGTGTGACCCAGAGCCAGGGGTCAGTGTGACCCAGGGCTGCGGGTCAGTGTGACCCAGGGGTCAGTGTGACCCAGGGCTGAGGGTCAGTGTGACCCAGGGGTCAGTGTGACCCATGGCCAAGGGTCAGTGTGACCCAGGGGTCAGCGCGGCCGAGGGGCCAGGCCGGGGTCAGGGGTCAGGGGTCAGGGGTCAGTTCCTGCTCTGCCTTCTCCTGGATGGCTTTTCCAAAGGCAAGGTGGCCCCGGCGCTGGAGGTGGCCGGAGCGTGGCCGGAGCTGGGGACCTCGGGAATTGCTCCGTCCCCACGGGACGGGGACAGCAGAGCTTTGGGAACGGCCACGGGACCGGACCGAGGCCGGGGGCACCGGGGAGTGACCGGGTGAGTGACCCCGGAGCTGGTGGCACCGCGGGGCACAGGCTGGGGGTGCAGAGGGGCACCGGGGGGACACGGAGGGGACACGGGGGGGACACGGGGGGGCTGTGCTGGCAGCTGGAGGGGCCACCCCGGACGAAGCCAGTTCGCCCGGGGACCCTGATGGCCTTTTGGAAGTCTCTTGTCCAGCTCTGCCACATCCCCGTGGCAGCGCAGGGGACAGGGGTGGGCAGGGGACAGGGGACAGGAGTGGGCAGGGGACAGGAGTGGGCAGGGCAGGGGACAGGGGACAGCGGACAGGGTTGGGCAGGGGACAGGACTGGACCGGACAGGGGACATGGATGGACCGGGCTGGGGACAGAAATGACGAGGGCAGGGGGGACAGGGATGGACTGGACAGGGGACAGGGATGGGCAGGGGACAAATGACAGGGATGGGTAGGACAGGGGACAGAAATGACGAGGGCAGGGGACAGAGGACAGCGCCGGGCAGGGCAGGGGACAGGGGTGGACTGGACTGGGACAGGGAGGAGTGGCGCAGGGGACAGGATTGAGAGGGGCTGGGACAAGGATGAACGGGATTGGGGACAAGGATGAGTGGCACGGGGGGACGGGGATGAGCGGGATGGGGACAGGAATTAATGGGATGGGGGACAAGGATGAGCGGGATGGGGACAGAAATAAGAGGGGCTGGGGACAGGGATGAACGGGACAGGGATGAGTGGCACAGGGGACAGGGATGAACGGGACAAAGGGGACAGGGATGAGTGGCACATGGATTAACGGGACAGGGATAAACGGGACAGGGATAAACGGGACAGGAGTGAGAGACTCAGGGGACAGGGATAAATGAGACAGGGATAAACGGGACAAAGGGGACAGGGATGAGCGGCGCAGGGGACAGGGATAGATGGGACAGGGATAAACGGGACAAAGGGGACAGGGATGAGCGGCACGGGGATAAACGGGACAGGAATGAGTGACTCAGGGGACAGGGATAAATGGGACAGGGATAAATGAGACAGGGATAAACGGGACAAAGGGAAGAGGAATGAGTGACACAGGGACAAACGGGACAAGGATAAATGAGACAGGAATGAGTGGCGCAAGGGACAGGGATAAACGGGACAAAAGAGACGGGAATGAGTGGCAAAGGGGACAGGGATAAATGGGACAGGGATAAAAGGGACAGGGATAAACGGGACAGGAATGAGAGACTCAGGGGACAGGGATAAATGGGACAGGGATAAATGAGACAGGGATAAAAGGGACGAAGGGGACAGGGATAAATGGGACAGGGATAAACGGGACAAGGATAAATGAGACAGGGGTAAACGGGACGAAGGGGACAGGGATAAACGGGACAGGGATAAACGGGACAGGGATAAACGGGACAAGGATAAATGAGACAGGGGTAAACGGGACGAAGGCGACAGGGATGAGTGGCGCAGGGGACAGGGATGAAGGGGACAAAGGGGACAGGAATGAGTGGCACAGGGATAAACGGGACAGGAATGAGTGGTGCAGGGGTCAGGGATAAACGGGACAGGGACAACGGGACAGGGACAAACAGGACAGGGACAAACAGGACAGGCCACAGCAGGACGAGGAGGCTGCGGGGACACACCGGGCGGGCTGGTGGCAGCCCCGGGCGCTCCCGGGACGGGCGGCGCGGCTGGAAGTCGCCTTCTCTGGCGTGGGGCCTGACTGGGACGAGCCGTGGTGTCCCCGCGGGGCGGGTGACACCCAGTGTTCGCCAACACAGGTACGGCTGCAGCTGCTTCAGCGGGAGCTGGGGGTGCCCGGGCGGGCACGGCCGCGGCTCCGCGGGCGCGGAGCGGGCACTGCCATGTCCCCCTCCTTCCCGAAAGGAGGAGGAGGAGGAGGAGCGGGGAGAGGAAGGCTCCTCCGAAATGGCGAGAAGGCGTCCAGCTCTCCCGGTCCCAGAGCGAGCTTGGCGCGGAGCGGTTGGGCTCCGCGGGGTTTTTTTTTCCGCCTCTGGCGGCGAGAGGCGGCCGCGGGCGGGTCTCCCTCTCATCGGGGGGTGCCCCAAAAAACAGCTGCGGAAAGGGGCGGAGACCCGGGGACACCCGGCGGGGATGGCGCCGGGCTGCCCGCGCTCAGGCCGCCACTGTCACCTTCCGCCGCGCGCCCGGGTGGCCTCGGCGGAGCGGCCGCGCCCCGGAGGGGACGCGGGGGTGGCTCCGCCAGGGGGGCACCGGGGCAGCGGTGCCACCGAGGGGACACCGAGGGCGCCGGGGGCTGCCGGGGGTGGGGGAGGTGGGGAGGGAGGGACGGGGGGACAGCGGGGTGGGGACAGGGCAGGGACAGGGCAGGGTGGGCAGAGCCAGGCAGGGATGGTCACGGTGGCCAGGCAAGCTGGGCAGTGCCAGGCAGGGTGGGCAGTGCCAGGCAGAGCGGTCAGGATGGTCAGTGCCAGGCAGGGGTGGTCAGGCAGGGGTGGTCAGTGCCAGGCAAGCTGGGCAGTGCCAGGCAGCGATGGTCAGTGTGGTCAGCCAGAGTGGTCAGTGCCAGGCAGGCTGGGCAGTGCCAGGCAGAGTGGTCAGGCAGAGTGGTCAGTGTGGCCAGGCAGGCTGGGCCGTGCCAGGCAGGGCTGGTCAGTGCCAGGCAAGGGTGGTCAGGCAGAGTGGCCAGTGCCAGGCAGAGATGGTCAGGGTGGTCAAGCAGAGTGGTCAGTGTGCCCAGGCAGGGTGGGCAGGATGGTCAATGCCAGGCTGGGCAGTACCAGGCAGGGTGGTCAGTGCCAGGCAGGGTGGTCAGTGTGGTCAGTGCCAGGCAGGGTGGTCAGTGTGGTCAGTGCCAGGCAGGGTGGTCAGTGTGGTCAGGCAGGCTGGTCAGTGCCAGGCAGGGTGGTCAGTGTGGTCAGTGCCAGGCTGGGCAGTGCCAGGCAGGGTGGTCAGTGTGGTCAGTGCCAGGTTGGTCAGTGCCAGGCAGTGTGGTCAGGCAGGCCGGGCAGTGACAGGCAGGGTGGTCAGGGTGGTCAATGCCAGGCTGGGCAGTGCCAGGCAGGGTGGTCAGTGCCAGGCAGAGTGGTCAGTTTGGTCAGGCAGGCTGGGCAGTGCCAGGCTGGTCAGTGCCAGGCAGGCTGGGCAGTGCCAGGCTGGTCAGTGCCAGGCAGGGTGGTCAGTGTGGTCAGTGCCAGGCAGGGTGGTCAGGCAGGGTGGTCAGTGCCAGGCAGGGTGGTCAGGGTGGTCAGTGCCAGGACAGGCCGTGCCGAGGGGCAGCACCGAGCGGACGAGGGTGGCACAGCCGGGACCAGCGGTGGCCGTGCAGGGCTCTGAGTGTCCCCGAGGCAGGGACAGCCTGGCAGCCACGCAGGTGGGTCACAGCAGCCTCGGGAAGCGACAGCCAAAGGAATTCCAGGGAATTCCGCAGCTCGGGAAGGACGCGCTGTGCCCGCCATGCGACATTCCCGCGTGCGACATTCCCGCGTGCGACATTCCCGCGTGCGACATTCCCGCATGCGACATTCCCGCCGGGATGCAGAGGGGCCGGGAGCTCCCCGGGATCCCGGGATGTGCGGGACAGCACCGGGAAGGGGCGGGAGGGGGCGGAGGGACGGGGACAGAGGGACGGGGACAGAGGAGACACGGAGCGCAGGTGGCACGGGAGGCACAGGAGGGTGGCACAGGATTGTCTGGGATGGGATCTGGGATGGGATCGGGGATGGGATCGGGGATGGGATCTGGGATGGGATCGGGGATGGGATATGGGATGGGATCGGGGATGGGATTGGGAATGGGATTGGGGATGGGATATGGGACGGGATTGGGGATGGGATCTGGGATGAGATCTGGGATGGGATATGGGACGGGATTGGGGATGGGATTGGGGATGGGATCGGGGATGGGATTGGGAATGGGATCGGGGATGGGATCTGGGATGGGATCTGGGACGGGATCTGGGATGGGATCGGGGATGGGATATGGAATAGATTTGGGGGATGGGGCCACAGGTGACACGGGTTTTGGAGGATGGCACAGGGTGGGGCTGGATTTGGGGGACACAGTTGGGATGGATTTGGGGGCACAGTTGGGGGTACAGGTGAGATGGATTTTGGGGTCCATGGGGGATGGATTTGGGGACACACGTTGGATGGATTTGGGGACACAGTTGGGATTGGTTTGGGGCACAGGTGGGATGGGTGTGGGGACACAGTTGGGATGGATTTTGGGGCACAGTTGGGGGTACAGGTGAGATGGATTTTGGGGTCCATGGGGGATGGATTTGGGACACAGCTGGGATTTGTTTGGGGGCACAGGTGGGATGGATATGGGGTGCAGGGGGAGATGGATTTGGGGGGCACAGGTGGGATGGGTTTGGGGCACAGTTGGGGTGATTTTGGGGGTGCATAGGGGATGAATTTGGGGGCACAATTGGGATGGATTTGGGGTGCTGGTAGGAATGATTTGGGGGACAGAGTTGGGATGGATTTGGGGTGCATAGGGGATGAATTTGGGGGCACAAATTTGGGGGTGCAGGTTGGCTGGGTTTGGGGGGCAGGTGGGATGGATTTGGGGCGCAGGTGGGATGGATTTGGGGCAGAGTTGGGATGGATTTGGGGCGCAGGTGGGATGGATTTGGGGCACAGTTGGGATGGATTTGGGGCACGGGATGGATTTGGGGCCCAGTTGGGATGGATTTGGGGCGCAGGTGGGATGGATTTGGGGCGCGGGATGGATTTGGGGCACAGTTGGGATGGATTTGGGGGCGCAGTTGGGATGGATTTGGGGACGCAGGTGGGATGGATTTGGGGTGCAGGATGGATTTGGGGCACAGTGGGGATGGATTTGGGGCGCAGTTGGGACGGATTTGGGGCACAGTGGGGACGGATTTGGGGTGCGGGTGGGAGGGCACAGGACAGGGCTGGGTTTAGAGAACACAGGAGGGCGGAATTGCGGGAAGGTGACCCTGGGGGCGACCGGCACAGAGGATTTGGGGACGAGGGTGACACTGGTGACACTCGGGGCTGGCAGGGCGGGTTTGGGGACACGGGCGCTGGCTTGGCTGGGGGTGGGGACACGGCCGGGGGGCAGGACCTGAGCTCGACATTCCCGCCCCTCTCCCTGGGACTTGGGGACACCCGGCGGGTGCGGTGGCACCGCGGTGGCGCAGGTGAGGGGTCGGGCAGGACTCCGGGCTCCCCGAGCCCGGCATTCCTGGGATTTTTTTTCTCCCGGGATTTTTTTTCCCTGGGATTTTTTTTTCTCCCGGGATTTTGTTCTCGGGGATTTTTTCTCCCGGGATATATATATATATTTTTTTTTTTTCCTGGCTGGCTCCGAGCCCTTCCCCACTCCCGGCTGGGACAGCGGGATGGCAGCCGGGGACGGGGACAGGCCACGAGCCCCCGGAGAAATCCGGGTGTCGCCGCGTGGGCTTGGGGACAAGGAGATGGCACCGGGGACCCTCCTGGGGACATTGCGGTGCCTGGCACGGGGCGGGGGACACCCTGGGGACACCCTGGGGACACCCTGGGGACATCCCGGGGATATTCCAGGGACACCTTGGGGACATCCTGGGGATATTCCAGGGATACCCTGGGGACATTCCAGGGATATTCCAGGGACATTCCAGGGACATCCTGGGGATATTCCAGGGACATCCTGGGGGACATGTCAGGGATATTCCAGGGACATCCTGGGGACATCCTAGGGACATCCCGGGGATATTCCAGGGACATTCCAGGGACACCTTGGAGACATCCTGGGGATATTCCAGGGACATCCATGGGACATTCCAGGGATATTCCAGGGACATTCCAGGGACATCCTGGGGATATTCCAGGGACACCCTGGGGACACCCTGGGGACATCCTGGGGATATTCCAGGAATACCCTGGGGACATTCCAGGGACATCCATGGGACACCCTGGAGATATTCCAAGGACATCCATGGGACATCCCGGGGACATTCCAGGGACATCCTGGGGATATTCCAGGGGATATCCTGGAGCCATCCCAGGGACGTCCTGGGGACATTCCAAGGACATCCCAGGGACATCTTGGGGACATCCCGGTGACGTCCCGAGGCCACCCCGGGCCCTTTTCCCCGGCAAGGTGGGGAAGGTTCGGAGATGTTTGAGGGTCAGGACGAAGCTCCCTGTCCTCCCCTCTTAGCACCAGAAGAGTTTTTTTTTATTTTTTTATATTTTTTTTGTTTGTTTTTAATGCCTTCCTGGGGGCCTCGGCTTTTGGGACCACCGAGCCCTCCCCTCCCGGCCAGCCGGGCACGCCCTGGCCACCCCCAGCCCAGGGGACAAGCGGGTGGCGCTGGGGACAATCCTGGCAATCCCGTCCCCGCGGCCACCGCCAGCCCTGGGACCCCCAAAATTGGGGACACAACCCTTGGGGACCTCCGTGCTGTGTGCCTGGAAGACTCGGTGTGTCCCAAAACGCAAGTTTTGTTGTTTTTTTTTTTTTTTTTTTGTGTGTGTGTGTGTGTTTTGCGATTCTCTGAATATTTACAAATCCAGAGCGTCTGAAAGGAGATTTTTTAGTGGGGGGAGGATTTTAAGGGTTTTTGTGTGTGTTTAAAAAGACTTTTTTCACATTCATTCAGTCGCTTAAAAACTCCCACGAGCCACGGGCGTCCCGGGAGCGTCTCCTCCAGTCCAGAGATAGGAATATTTTTTTTTTTTTTTTTTAGGAAAATCCTAACCAAAAAAATCAGGTGGCTATAGCTCTGGAGATATAGATATATAGATATTCTCTCTTTCCAAATATAGAGCTGCTTAAAAAGATGCAAAACGAGGGATGAGCAGGAATTTTTTTTTGGGGTGGGGAAGGGGGTGTGTGTGTGTGGAGGGGGGAAGGATCCTGTAATTCGTTATCTCTGGGGCTTATCAGCTGCTCTCTAGATAAATGCACGGAGATTAAATAATTTCCCATCAACGCTTTCCCCCTTTGGAAAAAAAAACAAACAAAAAAAAACCAAAACAAGACCCCAAGCCCAGAGGAAATCAAACCTTTCCCACCCCCCGCCCCTCCCCTCAAAACGTTGGCAAAGCGCTTTTTTTTTTTTTTTTTTTTCCTGTTTCTGTCTTTTTTTCTGTTTTGTTTTGTTTTTTTTTTTTTTTTTGCTGCGGGAATTTGCTATCCCCCCCCAGCCTCCCGACATTCCCAAACATGCTTCGATCCATGCGCTCCTCGCTCCCTCCTCTCACCCGGCCGGGGCAGCAGCTCGGGGGGTCCGGCGGGGTCCGGCTGGCGTGGGGGTGGCACGGCCGCTGCTGGAGCCTTCCCGGCGCTTCCTTCTTCCCTTCTCTTCCTTCTTCCCTTTTTTTGTTTTTTTGTTTTTTGTTTTTTTTTTTTCCTTCTTTCCTTCTTTTCCTTCCTTTCTCCGGGAGCACCGCCGGGATGGCCCCGCTGGAGCCGCCGCCTCCGAGCCCCGCGGGGACACCTTGGGGACACCCTGGGGACATCTGGGGGACACCTGGGGGACACCTGGGACCACCTCCTGGCAGGGACACCTTGGGGACACCCTGGGGACATCTGGGGAGGACCTGGGGCCACCTCCTGGCAGGGACACCTTGGGGACACCTGGGGACATCTGGGGAGGACCTGGGGCCACCTCCTGGCAAGGACACCTTGGGGACACCCTGGGGACATCTGGGGAGGACCTGGGGCCACCTCCTGGCAGGGACACCTGGGGCCACCTCCCAGCAAGGACAATTCTGACCCTGCTGGGGACACCTGGGAGGGGTTCACAGGACTTTGGGCCACCTCCAAGCCTGGCAGGGCCACCTGTGACCCTGCCAGGGACACCTGGAGGGTGTCAGGACCTGGGGTCACCTCCCGGGAGAGGGGGCAGGACCTGGGGCCACCTCTGTCCCCACCAGGGACACTCGGTGGAAGGGAAGGACCTTGGGCCACCCCCCAGCGGGGACAATTCTGACCCTGCTGGGGACACCTAGAGGGGAGGCAGGACCTGGGGTCACCTGTGACCCTGCCAGGGACACCTGGGGGGGGTGTCAGGACTTGGGGACACCTGTGACCCTGCCAGGGACACCTGGGGGGGGTGTCATGACTTGGGGACACCTGTGACCCTGCCAGGGACACCTGGGGGGGGTGTCATGACTTGGGGACACCTGTGACCCTGTCAGGGACACCTGGGGGGTGTCAGGACCTCCCGGCAGGGCCACCTGGGACTTGTCAGGATCTTGGGCCACCTCTGAGCCTGGCAGGGCCACCCGGGAGGCGCCACCTCCGCAGGTGCCACCCTCCCGCCCTGGCAGCGGCCGGGGCAGCTCGGGGAGGGGTGTCCCCGAGGTGCCACCACCGCGGCGCGTCCCTGCCCTGTCCCCGCGGCCAGCCCCGGCCCGGCGCCACCCCCGGGCGGGGCACACGGAGCGATTTACAGGCCAGACTCTCTGGGAGAACGGGAACGAGGAGGAATTTCATGCAACATTCCTGGTCCGGAGGCGGCGCGGGGCCGGGGCGGGGGCGAGCGGGAGCCTTTGGGAGGGAGGCTCCACACCCTCAGTGCAGTGCTCGGAGGAGGAGAAGGAGAATCCGAGTGGGTTTTCTTGGCTTGGGAATAACGCCCCGCCCTTCCCACGGCGGCTCCGGGCGCGGTCAGCTGTCCACCAGCTGCTTGAGCGCCCGCTCGATGTTCATGCGGTGCCCCACGCGGGTCACCCCCAACTCCACGAAGTCCTCCTTGGTCAGGGCGGGCAGGTGCGTGCCCTCGATCTCGTGGTCCTCGAACTTGTCCCGGTGCTCCACCAGGTTGATGCTCTCCAGCCAGTCCCCCACGTCGTACTTGTTCCACAGGTGCAGCGGCTTCTGCATGAAGGGCCGCGGCGGGTGCAGCGTGTGCAGCGGCGGCCCCGGCGACGGCGACGGCGACGGCGAGCGGCTGCGGGCGCTGACGCTGCGGACCACGAAGCGAACCTCCTTGGGCTCGTGGGGGATGGAGAGGCTGGAGGATTTGAGGATGGTGGGGGGCGTCAGGCCGTAGGGCCGGACGGTGCTGAGGGGCTCGGGCCGCTCCAGCGCCGCGGGTTTGACGGGGCTGGGCGTGCGGCGGGTGACGGGGTAGCGGCTGCCGGGCCGCACGGTGAAGGTGGTGCCGGAGCTGCGCTGGGAAATGGTGCTGAGCTCGCCTAAACTACTGAAAAGTCTGCGGAGAGAGCGGGAAAACGGGAAAAGAAGAGAGAGAGAGAGAGAGAGGAGAGGGAAGGGGTGAGGCCAGGTCTGGGAATGGGGACACGAATCCAGCGGGAAGGCCGGGGTTGGGGTTGGGAGGATTCGGGTGGGATATCCCGGTGGGGATGTCCCAGAGATTCCAGCAGTGCCGCCGAGGGTGGGCGGGGGGATTCCCGGCCAGTCCTGCCCTCCTGGCACGGCTCTGCGCCCCCCAAAGTGTCCCCAGGGTTGGGGACAAGGACCCTGCGCCTCGTCCTGCCCCGTCCCCCTCCCCACCCCGCGCTGATCCCATGGAATGGGAGCGAGCCAGTGGAGAAAAGTCGGGATAAGAAGGAACCTTCTGGTGTTTTCCCGGGATTTGAGGACCCTCTGGACACCCCTGGTGACGGTCACCTGGTGGTCAGGGGTGGCCGGGCCAGTGTCCCCTTGTCACTGGGACGTGTGGGACCCCCTGGCTGTGCCACCGTGGGAATCTCGGGTGGGGACACGGCTCCTCCCACCAGCGCTGTCCCCTCGGCATTGTCCCCATCCTGCCACTGTCCCCATGGAATGGGCAGGGAATGGGGAAGGAAACCTGGAAAACCAGAGCCCTCTGCTCTGGAGAGGCTGGGAAAACTGGGAATGTTCTCCTGGAGAAGGGAAGGATCCAGGAAGAGCTTCCAGCACATTCCAGGGCCTCCAGGGGCTCCGGGAGAACTGGAATTTGGGAAAGGCACAGAGGGACAGGAGCCAGGGAATGGCTTCCACTGGGAAAGGTGAAATTGGGGTTGGAATTTGGGAAGGAATTCCTGGCTGGGCTGGAATTGCCAGAGGGGCTGTGGCTGCCCCTGGAAAGGTTGGAGCAGCCTGGGATGATGGGAGATGTCCCTGGATGTGTTTTGAGGTCCATCCCATCCCATCCCATCCCATCCCATCCCATCCCATCCCATCCCATCCCATCCCATCCCATCCCATCCCATCCCATCCCAATCCCTTCATCCTCAGAACTATCCCATAAAATTCCTGCATCCCAGTGCCTCAGTTTCCCTGCCCCTCCCTCGCTCATTCTCCCATCTCAGCTCCTTCCTGGAAAACCAGGACACTCTGGAATTCTGCTGGGATCCACCACTGCCTCCTGGTTTTGGGAATGTTGATGAGCTCCAAGGATCCCATAAATCCATGGCTCCAAAGGGATGAGCTGAACCTGGCTGAAGATCTGCAGGATGAGCCACATTCCTGAAAATTCCTGATTTTGAGCCACATGCCCAACAATTCCCATTTTTAAGCCACATTCCCGATAATTCCTGGTTTTGAGCTACATTCCTGATAATTCCCATTTTTGAGCCACATTCCTGATAATTCCAATTTTTGAGCCTCCTTCCTGATAATTCCAATTTTTGAGCCTTGTTCCTGAAAATTCCCATTTTTTGAGCCACGTTCCTGATAATTTCTGTTTTTCTGCTTCCTTGGCACACCAGAGCAGGAATCACCTTTGGGAAGCTCCCACAGGGAAAAGCTGGATGTCCTTGAGGAGTGAGACAGGGAACGGGAATTGTGGGGACACGGCTGCATCCCTGGATCTGGGATCTGGGAGGGAAAAGCTCTGGATCTGCTGGGAAGGAGCAGCCACGGAAAATCCAAAGGATTTGGGTGTTTCTGCCCAGCCTGTGGATGCAACAATGGGGCTGAATTCCCATTTGGAATTCCCGTTTTCCCGCATGGAGCCACAGCTGGATCCCATCCCCTCCTTGGATTCCCAACCCCAGCCTCCAACATCTCCAGATCCGAGCTGATTCCTTAGGGAGCATCCCACATTTTGGGGTGGTGCTCTCAGGAGCTTTTCCAGGATTTTAGGAACCCTACAGCACCATCTGTTTTTCCCCACAAATCCCACTCGGGGAAGTTCCCGAGCCCAGATTATTCCTGGGATCGCTGGGATTGTTCCTGAGATCCTGGGATGGCTGAGATCCTTCTTGGGATTATTTGGATCCTTCCTGGGATCACTGGGATCCTTCCTGGGATCATTAGTGGAATTACTGGGATAATTTCTTGGATCACTTTCTTGGGATCGTTCCTGGGATCACTGGGATCATTCCTGGGATCACTGGGATTGTTCCTGGGATTGCTGGGATCATTCCTGGGATCACTGGGATTGTTCCTGGGATTATCTGGATCATTCCTGGGATTGCTGGGATCATTCCTGGGATTACTTGGATCCTTCTTGGGATCACTGGGATCGTTCCTGGGATTATTTGGATCCTTCCTGGGATCGTTCCTGGCATCACTGGGACTGCTTCTTGGATTATTTGGATCGTTCCTGGGATTATTTGGATCATTCCTGGGATTGCTGGGATCATTCCTGGGATCACTGGGATTGTTTCTGGGATTGCTGGGATCGTTCCTGGGATTATTTGGATCATTCCTGGGATCACTGGGATTGTTCCTGGGATCACTGGGATTGTTCCTGGGATCATTCCTGGCATCACTGGGACTGCTCCTTGGATTATTTGGATCATTCCTGGGATGACTGGGATCATTCCTGGGATCGCTGGGATCATTCCTGGGATCATTTGCATCATTCCCTGTCCCTTGGCGAGGTTTCCATGCTGCTGTTCTGGTTTTCGTGTAGACTCTCAAATCCTTGGAATTGTCTCCAGGAATTCCCATCACGGCTTCCAAAAGGGCTTCCTCCAACCTCCAAGGTTTGGAACTTCTTCAAAAATTCCTGTGGATCTTCCCGACCTTCCTATGGACCTTTTCCCAACCTTCCTATGGAACTTCCTCCAGATCTTCCAACCTTCCTACAGACATTTTTCCATCCTTCCTGTGGATCTTTTCCCAGCCTTCCTAAGGATCTTTCCAAGCTTCCTATGGATGTTTTTCCAGTCTTCCCATGGATCTTTCATTTTCCAACCTTCCTATGGATATTCTCCTGACTTTCTCAAGGATCTTCCTCTGAACCCCCTACAGATCTTCTCTGACCTTCCTGTGGATTTTTTCCGACCTTCCAATGGAATTTTTTCCAACCTTCCCAAGGAACTTCCCCTGAGATCTTCCTTCCAATGGATCCTATGGATTTTCCTTCCTTTCTATGGACCTTCCACCAATGCTGAGCCCAAACACAATCCTAAACCTGATCCTAACCCCGATCCCAAGCCTAATCCTGACCCTGATCCCAACCATAACCCTAACCCTGATCCTGACCCCAATCCTAACCCTGATCCTGATCCTAATCCTGATTTTAACCCTGAACCTAAACTTGACCCCAACCTTGGCTCAAAATTAACCTTGACCCTAATCCTGACCCTAATTCAGAGGTGATCCTGAGCCTGATCCTAACCCTGATCTGGATCCTGGTTCCAATCCTAATCCTAACCTTGATCTAGACCCTGATCCCAACTCGAACTCTGATCCCAATCCCAATCCCAATCCTCATCCTAACCCTGCCCCTGGCTTTTCCTGAGAACTGACAGGGATACTGGGAGCTGGACAGGGATACTGGGAGCTGGACAGGGATACTGGGAACTGGACACGGATAATGGGAACTAGACAGGGATACTGGGAACTGGACAGGGATTTTGGGAAGGGGACATGGATACTGAGAACTAGGCAGGGGTACTAGGAACTGGGCATGGATAATGGGAACTGGACAGGGATACTGGGAACTGGACACGGATAATGGGAACTGGACAGGGATACTGGGAACTGGGCAGGGATACTAGGAGCTGGACATGGATACTGGAAACTGAACAGGGATACTGGGAACTGGACAGGGGTACTGGGAACTGGACAGGGATACTGGGAGCTGGACAGGGATACTGGGAACTGGACAGGGGTACTGGGAACTGGACAGGGATACTGGGAGCTGGACAGGGATACTGGGAACTGGACAGGGGTACTGGGAACTGGACATGGATAATGGGAACTAGACATGGATAATGGGAACTGGGCAGGGATACTGGGAACTGGATAGGGATTCCAGGCAAGGATCAAACACTGTCGAAAGTTTTCCTGATCCTGGTCACTCCAGTGGATGGGACACGGCCATCCCGAAGGATCCGGGATCAGGGGTGGGAGCAGGACACAGAATTCCTGCTGTCCTGAACCTGACAGCTGTGGGATGGGCCCTGGGATGAGCCCTGGGAGGAACTTTGGGATGAACCTTGAGAGGAACGTTGGGATGAACCTTGGGATGGACCTTGGGATGGATCTTGGGAAGAATCTTGGGATGAACCTTGGGATGGACCTTGAGAACAACCTTGGGATGAACCTCTGGATTAGCCCTGGGAGGAACTTTGGGATGAACCTTGGGTGGAACGTTGGGATGGACCTTGGGATGGATCTTGGGAAGAACCTTGGGGTGAACCTTGGGATGGATCTTGGGAAGAACCTTGGGATGAACCTTGGGATGGACCTTGAGAACAACCTTGGGAGGAACATTGGGATGAGCCCAGGGAGGAACCTTGGGATGAACCTTGGGAAGAACCTTGGGAAGAACCTCGGGGTGAGCCCAGAGAGGAATTTTGGGATTAGCCCAGGGATGAACCTTGGGATGAATCATGGGAAGAACCTCAGGATGAGCCCTGGGAGGAAACCTTGGGATGAGCCCAGGGATGAACCTTGGGATGAAGTTTGGGATGAACCTTGGGATTAGCCCTGGGATAAGCCCTGGGAGGAACCCTGGGATGCGCCCAGGGATAAGCCTGGAATGATCCACAGGATGATCCAAGTGCCCCCAGTGCCAACACAGGGGACAGAGACCCCCTGGTGTCCCCGAGATATCCCAAATTTCCGTGACACCAGCGCCAGGATTGAATCCACGGCTGGATCCAATGGGATGAGCCCCCCACAGCTGAAAAGAGCCTCTGGAACGACCCCGCTCCGGGTGTTCCCGGAAAGATCCGGAGCAGGCTGGGCGTTCTGAGCATCCCACGCCCTCACCCCACCCGGGAGCAGAGCGAATCCCTGGGAACGGCATCCGGGAACGCGGCCCCCGGCATTCCCGGAGCGTCGGGATCCGGCGCT
Source organism: Oenanthe melanoleuca (assembly GCF_029582105.1). Taxonomy (NCBI): domain Eukaryota; kingdom Metazoa; phylum Chordata; class Aves; order Passeriformes; family Muscicapidae; genus Oenanthe; species Oenanthe melanoleuca. Next base: position 68,988,312 of record NC_079334.1, on the reverse strand, counting down.
GCTCCCCCGGGATGGGGCCTCGGGAATTCAGCTCTTGGCAGAAAAGGACAAGGAAAAATCAACCGGGAACGGCTCCGGGAGCTGGGACACGGGACGGGACACGAGGACGGGACACGGGGACGACACGGAGGAAGCACAACCAGGAGCACAGAGCCGGCCATGCACGCTGGGAAATTCCCAAGGGGAACTGGAGATTCCCATGGATCCCAATCCCATGGATCCCCCCTCCCACCCAATCCCATGGGTTTTCCCCTTCCAGCCCAATGGAGCTGGAGTGGGAACGGCTTTTCCCGGGATCTCGCTGCTGTCCCAGCCTGGGGGATCCTTCCAGCTCAGGGAAGGATTCCAGAAGCTCTGGAAGCCGCTGGGATATCCTGGAATCACTGCTGGGAGAGGAGCGGGGAATCCCTGGATCCCGATTTTCCTGCTGTGGATGGAGCAGGATCCCAGGAGCTCCCACCTCTGTCTCACGGAATTTTTGCTCCAGAGGGGGACCTGGGATTCCCCCCGCCCTGGGGAGTCACGGATGGATCCTGGTCCATCCATGGATGCATCCATGGTTTTCCAGGATGGGAATGGGGATGCTCCACCCCTCTTCCCAATGTCCTTCCCAGGATTTTCCCTTTCCACCTTTCCTGGAGTCTCTTCCACCATTCCTGGGGTCCTTTCCCACTTCCTGAGATCCTTCCCACCATTCCTGGGGTCCTTCCTACCTCTCCTGGCGTCTCCCCCACTTTCCTTGGAATCCTTTCCCACTTCCTGGGATCCTTCCCATCCACCCTTTCTGGGATGTCTCTCACCCTTCCTGGGATTCTCCCACCTTTCCCAGCGTCTCTCCCACTTTTTCTGGGATCTTTTCCCACTTCCTGGATTCTCTCCCACCCTTCCTGGTATCCTTTCCTATCCTACCTGTGGTCTTTTCCAACTTCCTGCAATCTTTCCCACCATTTTTGGGATTCTTTCTCACTTCCTGAGATCTTTCCCACTATTCCTGGGATCCTTTCCCCTTTCCTGGGACCCTTTCCCACTTCCTGTGGTCTCTCCCATCTTTCCTGGTGTCTTTCCTGGGATCCTTTCCCACCTTTTTCTGGGATCCTTTCCCACTTTTTCTGGGATCTTTTCTCACTTTTTCTGGGATCCTTTCCCACTTCCCGTGGTCTTTTCTCACTTCCTGGTGTCTTTCCCACCTTTCTCTTGGATCTTTTCCCACTTTTTCTGGGATCCTTTGCCACTTCCTGGCTTCATTTCCACCCTTCCTGGGACCTTTCCCATCCTTCTGGGGTCTTTCCCACTTTTCTCAGAATCTTTCCACGGGATCTTCCTGGGATTTGCCCCACCTTTCCTGGGATCCTTCCCGGACCTCTCCCACCTCCCCCATCCCAATTTCCCCCCGGGGATCCCGACGGGAATTTCCTCAGCGGGAACACCTCAGCGGGAAGAGCCGGACACGCCACCACAGCACAAGGACAGGGCCATGCTCCCGAAGGGACGCGCACATCCCAGAGCCGGCGCCGCTCCCGCCGCCTCCCAAAAAAAACCACCTCGGGAATACCGGCGGGAGCGGGGCCGCACCGGGGAGAGGGGAAGAAGACAGGTGAGGAATGGGACATTCCCGGTGGGATGGAGCTATGGAATGGGAACGTGCTCACTTACACAACTCGCCCACCCTCCGGAGGCCAGAGGCGGATCTAGGACAGAGCAGCGGGACATGCACATGGAAGCAGGAAAAGAGGCAATGAGAGAAATGTTAGCTCCGGTCCGGGAAGCGCCACACGGAAAAGAAGCCACCGGACGTCGATCCCGAGGGATTCGGGGCCGGGAGAACCGCGGGAATCCGGCCTTGGGCGTCGCGGTGTTCCCTGAGTGGAGACCCCCAGTTGGGCTTGGGGAGGTGGGGGTGGGAATTGGGAATGGGGGAATGGAAGGGATGGGAATTTGGGGGGAGATCGGGATGGTTCCCGCGGGACGGGTGAGGGCGTGGCCGGCCGGGAATGGGGCGGTTGGAATTGCATGGATTCAGCCAAAGCCTGGAGGGTTGGACAGCGACAGAGCTGCTGGGAGAGCTGGGAAAAGGGGGAAGGGATTTGGGAAAGGCGGGGATTTGGGGAGGCACAGGGATTTGGGAAAGAGAGGAGCTTGGGAAAGGCAGGGAAATGGGAAATGCAGGGATTTAGGAAGGGATTTAGGAAAGGCACGGATTTGGGAAAGGCAGGGAAATGGGAAATGCAGGGATTTGGGGAGGAACACGGATTTGGGAAAGGCATGGAAAGGCAGGGAAATAGGAATGGAAGGGATTTAGGAAAGGCACGGATTTGGGAAAGAGGGGAATTTGGGAAAGGACCAAGGATTTTGGGAAAGGCGGGGAAATGGGAAATGCAGGGATTTGGGGAGGAGCACGGATTTGGGAAAGGCGGGGATTTGGGAAAGGCAGGGAAATAGGAATTGCAAGGATTTAGGAAGGGAAGGGATTTAGGAAAGGCACGGATTTGGGAAAGGGGAATTTGGGAAAGGACCAGGGATTTGGGAAAGGCAGGGATTTGGGGAGGAACAGGGATTTGGAAAAGAGAGGAGCTTGGGAAAGGCAGGGAAATGGGAAATGCAGGGATTTGGGGAGGAGCACGGATTTGGGAAAGGCAGGGATTTGGGAAAGACAGGAAAAGGCAGGGAAGTTGGAAAAGCAGGGATTTAGGAAGGGAAGGGATTTAGGAAAGGCAGGGATTTGGGAAGGAGGGAAATTTGGAAAGGACCAGGGATTTTGGCAGGGCGGGGATTTGGAAAGGAACAGGGATTTGGGAAGGAGAGGGATTTGGGAAGAATGGGGATTTGGGAAAGGCAGGGATATCGGAAAGAGGGATTTGGGAAAGGAAGGAAACAACAAATGCATGAGAAAAATGCCCCACAGCCAAAACAACACCGAGCAGCCGACACAAAATTCCCAAGTTTTTCCATGTCCCCCCGGGGCTGGTGACAGTGACGGTGCCATCGGCCACCCCCAAGGATGTTCCCGGGGATTCGGTGCTTCCCGGAGGGAATAACCTGTGGAAGTTCCTCGGGATCCCTCGGCTGCGCTGTCGGGAAGGAGGGAACGGCCTCATCCCACCAGGAGCTTCCAGGTTTGGCATGGCGGCTCCAAACACCCCAAAAATCCCTGGATTATTCCCAATTTTATCCCTTTCTGCGGTGGAACAGGCAGGAAATGCCGGAGCTGTGCCGGGAGCAGGGACACCTCGGGAATGCCAAAAGTTGGAGCAGAGCTTGGGACACATTTGGGAAATGCAGATTTGGGAGTTTTTGGGAAGGACGCGTGATTATCCCTTGGGAAAACCATCCCAACGGGATCACGCTGGGACAGGGATGGAGAAGAGACCCAAGGGGGTCTCAGGCTCCATTTGGGATTTGTCCAGAGAGGTTTTGGGATTGGGATTTACCCACGAGCTCTGCCCTGGAGCAGGGACAATCCAGAGCAATCCCAGTGTCCGGGAAGCTCCAGCAGGAGAGTCTGGCACGGTCAAGGATGTTGTAACTAAAATTCCCATTTTTTCCTTCTCTGATCCTGGCAGGAAAAGGGAATTCAGGGCTGGAATCCACAGGAAAATTCCCAATTCCTTCGGTGTTGCCCCAGGGCCTTCCCAAGCCAACCTCTTCCAGTGAGAGATCCTGCCAAACTCCTGGAGCTCCCTCCTCCCCTGAACTCCACCTGGAACGGATCCCTCTGGATTTCTCCAAGGAAAAACCCTTCCCCCATGATGTCCACCTCAAGGAAAAGGTGACAAATCCCTGTTTGACGGGAACATCCTGAGCCGGGGACACTTTCCACTCTTCCCACTTCACGGAGCCTTGGAGGCTTCCCACGGAGCTCCAGACACCCCCAAATTTCCCAAAAATCCCGAGTCCCGTTTCTTTGGGATGAGGGTGATGGGTGACGTTGGGATGGGAAAAGCCAGCGGACACGGTGACACCGGGACAGGACACGTGCTGGGACCCTGTCTCCTTGTAGGCATCAAACCCTTCCCAGATCCCTCGGGATCACCTGGGATCCAGGGCTGGGGGGAGGGGTCCTCTCAGTGCAGCCCCCCCCCCCCAGAATTCCCAGTTTTTCCACGGCTCAGCCTCCCTGAGCTCGAGAACCTGGGAAAATTCCATGGGAACCCAGAGGGGAGGGGATCCAGGAGATCCCACTGTGCCTGGGGAGCCCTGGAGAAGCCTCTTCCCATGGGAAGCAGAATCCATGGAGCCCACTGGGAGGGAGGGTGGAGAACGCAGGGGTTGTGGCCATGGGCAGTGTGGTCACCTCCATCCCAATCCTGGTCACCTCATTTCTGATCCTGGAATCTCCATCCCAGTCCTGGTCACCTCATTTCTGATCCTGGACTCTCCATCCCAATCCTCGTGATCTCATTCCCAATCAATCCTGGAACCTCCATCCCAATCCTGGCCCCCTCATTCCCAACCAATCCTGGAGCCTCCATCCCAATCCTGGTCACCTCATTTCTAATCCTGGAATCTCCATCCCAATCCTCATCATTTTATTACCAACCAATCCTGGAATCTCCACCCCAATCCTCATCATCTCATTCCCAACCAGTCCTGGAATCTCCACCCCAACCAATCCTGGAATCTCCATCCCAACCAATCCTGGAACCTTCATCACAAACCTGGTCACCTCATTCCCAGTCCTGGAATCTCCACCCCAATCCTAGAACCTCCATCCCAATTCTGGATCCTCCATCCCTCCATCCTCAATCCTGGCCACTTCATTCTGAAACTTGGCCACCTCCTCCCCAATCCTGGTCACCTCATTCCCCATCCTGAAATCTCTATCCCAATCCTAGAATCTCATTCCTAATCCTGGAACCTCCATCCCAATCCTGGAATTTCCATCCCAAGCAATCCTGGCTACTTCATTCCCAAACCTGGCCACCTGCTCCTCAATCCTGGCCACCTCCATCCCAATCCTTGTCACCTCTTTCCAACCCTGACCATTTCCTTTCCAATTGTCGCCACTTCTTCCCTATCCCGGCCACCTTTTCCTAAACCTGGCCACCTCCTCCTCAATCCTGGCCACCTCCTCCCCAAAAGTGGCCACCTTGTCCCCACCCCTCCCTGCCACACAACCCCCCCCATTCCCACCCTCCCTTGCTCAGTGATCCCAATCCCCTTTTCCTTCCCTCCCCGCAGCCTATTCCCTCAATTTCCACCCCAAATCCCTGCTTCCCATAGGAATTTCCCCGGGAAAGCCCCACCCAAGCCTACAAGGAAACAGGGGGTGCTTTTCCAAGCTTTTGCTGGGATGTGACACCACTCCCGGGACACGGAATTCGTTTAGGATCGGAGAAAAAGAGGCAGTTTTACCCTAAAAGGAACTCAAACCCCAAAGGGCTCAAGTTTCTTCTCCTTCTCCCTCAGATCTGTGGGAATACAAAGGAATTCATGGAATTGCAGAGCAGCACTGGAAACGCTCCCTTTGGAAGCTCAAATTCCGCTTCCCAGGAGCCTTTTGGTGTTAAAGAGAAACAAAAGAACGAGCAAAGACACAAAAAAAAAAAAAAAGAAAAAAACCTTGGAAAAGTTTTCCTCGGATCCAGAGCCCCAAACTCGACATTTGGGATTGTCCTGGGGAATCATTGGGAGCCCTTGGAAAAGCTTCCCTGAGCTCGGATCTGAAGCCCCAAACTCAACATTTGGGATTCTTCTCAAGAACCACTGGGACCCCCTGGAAAAGATTCCCTGATCTTGGATCCAGAGCCCCAAACTCGATATTTGGGATTCTCCTCGGGAATCACCAGGATCCCTTGGAAAATCTTCTCTGAGCTTGGATCTGAAGCTCCAAGCTGGGATTTTTGGGATTTCTCGGGAGTCCCCAGGTCCCTTTGGAAAAGCTCCCCCGGCCCGACTCCAGATCCCCAAAACTTTGTAACTCTCCTGGAAGCTGCCTTGGAGATTTATCACTGCCACGGAAAACTCTTGGAAAAGCGGGAAATGTGTGGCTGGGATTTAACTGGAAAAACCCTTTGGATGGGCAACGCTCCCCCAGTTCTCGACTTGGAGCCTCCTTCCAAATTCCAGAGGAAAACACAAAATACCAAAATGACCTGGACAGATCCTGGGCCCTCCACATCCCCAAATTCCTGGGAATTTAACCTCGATTGGATCGTTCCAGTTGGCTGGAAAACACCAAGCAGCTGGGACGGGGTTTTTGGGATGTTTGGGATGCTCCCGGTGAGTCCCAGAGGTTGGGAAGATGGATCCAGTCGGGATTATGGATGATGGGAGCCTGGCAGGGCTGGGTGGGACGGGGACAGGGGGACACGGGACGGGAACGTGGCGGGAATTCTGCTGGAATGTCGCCTGGAGCGCTGAATCCGTATCTGGAGCTGGTTCTGGGCGTGGAACGTGGCTCCCGAAATCCTGGGAATGGCCGTGTCCCCAATGACACACACACACCTGTCACGGTCACCGTCAGCTTTATTGGGGACACGGGTGTCACACACGGAACGCGCGCGGCTCCCGGCAGCGGGAGCGGCTCCGGCACATCCCGATCCTCTCCCGCGGCTCAGCGGGGTTTTCCAGGATCCCAGGTTTTTCCAGGATCCCGTCACCACTCCCAGGAATCCCGGACAGGAATTCCAGCCGGGGCAAGGTGGGATCTGCTCCCAGGGAACAAGAGGGAATCACCTCGAGGTGAAGCAGGATTTTGGGAAAACTCCTTCCCGGAAAGTTGATGAAGCGTTGGGATGGGAGGCCCAGGGAAGGGGTGGAATCCCCGTTCCCGGCGGGATTAGAAGCCGTGTGGATGTGGCACTTGGGGGACACGGGGCAGTGCTGGGGATGGTTGGGCTCAGCGGGACCAGAGGGATTTTCCAACCTCAGCAATTCCAGGATTTTGGGTTAAACACGAGGAAGCCGCTCTTGGACACGGCCACCAAGGGCCACCGCGGATGAAGGGAATTGTCCCCTTGCTCCGCTGCCATTGTCACCGTCCCGGGTGTCCCTGGTCCAGGGATTGTCACCGCCAGCGGCCTGAGCTGTGACCTGCCGTTCCCAGTGTCAGAATTCCTCGGGCTCTTTCCCAGGCCCTCGGCTCAAAGGTCTTTCCGTGGACGCCCGGCTTGGGAGGAGACAGAGCCGGAGTTAGAGTGAGGGGAAAAGTCACGGATCCATGACCATGGATTGGGGATTCCTGGGATTCCCAGGGAGCGTTCCCACAGGGATCCGTCAGGGAAGGGCGCCAGGGACTGCTCTGGAGCAGGGAATTCCCTGAGCTTGCATGGAATTGCTGGGAATTCAGCAGGAATGCGGGAAGAGAGGAATTCCAGCGCGATTCCCGAATGGCAGCTGCTCCTTCAATCCCACGGATCCAGAGCCAGGTGTGGGAATATCAGAGTCCCCATCCCTGTGGGGACTCCAGGACACATCAGTGTCCCCATTCCCAGATTCCAGGACACCTCATTGTCCACTTTGGGAATTCCAGGCCACCCCATTGTCCCCTTTGGGGACTCCAGGACACCTTAGTGTCCCCATTCCCAAATTCCAGGACACCTCATTGTCCCCTTTGGGAATTCCAGGCCACCTCAGTGTCCCTGTTCCTTGTGGGATTCCGAGACCCTCCAGTGTCGTTTTGGGAACTCCAGGTCACCTCAGTGTCCCCATCCCTGCAGAATCCCAGGCTCCCATCCCTGTGGGTTTTCAGGACAACTCAGTGTCCTTTTGGGGACTCCAGGACACCTCAATGTCCCCAGCCCTGCAGAATTCCAGGCCACCTCCCTGTCCCCATCCCTGTGGGATTCCAGGCCACCTCAGGCTCCCAGCAGCTCCTCAGGGACATCCGGGTGACACCTCCCTTGTCTGGACAATTCCAGAGCCTGGAAAACGCATCCCAAACTGGGTCACCCCCTCTTACCTAACCCTGCTCCCATTATTCCCTGAATTCACAGCAATTCCATAAAAAAAACAAAACACTAGGATAACTCGGACACTGCGGGAGAGCGGCTGCCATCATAAAAAATTCCGTTCACCACCGAACTTCCCGGGAAACTTTTTGAGCCTTTGACATCCCAAAACTCCGGAGATGAAAGGTAATGTGACTTTTCCAAAAGGAGGAAAAAACGGGAATGTGGGACTCTGCGGGATGGCTGGAAGAGCTGGATTTCGGCGGGGGGGAGTGAAGATGGGATGTGCGGGAAAACAGGAGGCTCCAGGGGCCAGATGAGGGGGGCACGGATCCCTTGGAATTTCAGGAATCATAGGGAAGGCAGGAAAAGAGGATGGAGAAGGGGTGATCCCCGAAATCGGTGAAATTGCTCCGGGGGAAAACCGGGAGATTGGATGGACACGGATGGAAGGGATGGGGACGTGGAAAGGGACATTCCAATGTCACCAGGGACCGGAGGATTCCCAGCAGGGAGCCCCAAACCAGGGTGGGATCCTGGCATGGATTGTAAAAGCCGGGAATTCCCGAATTTCTGGTGGCGCTGGAGATGGGCACAGCCCCGATTCCAGAGGATCCCCGAACGCCATCGGCTCGGGATGAGGGAGGGGACATCGGGTGACACCCTGGGGCAGGGAGACAGCCCTGGATCCGCTCCCAGTATTCCCAGTTTGGATCTGCTGGGATAGTCCGGAGTGATGCTCCAGGACATTTTGTCCCCAAGGCCACCGCCTGACATGTCCCCTCCTGTGCCAGTGCCACATGCAGGGAACAGCCGTGGCCGGGATGGTTTGGTTGGAAAACCTTTTCCCATGGGAATGACTGTCCCTGATCTAGAGCTCCTGGCACCCATGGGTGACATTGGGTGACACTGGGTGACACCAGCTCACGGTGGCCCTGTGGGGCCACACCTGGAAGAGCAGGGCAAGACTCGGAATTTTGGGTCCTTCCTGCTGGGATTTAATATTCCCAAGCTTTTTTAGGATCTGGGCTCTGATTTGGAAGGTTTGGGCTCATTTTAGGGCTGGGTGGGTGAGGTACAACCATGGTGCCACCATGTCCTGTCCAGGGGGTGCCACTGGCCACCTTTGTCACCTCCTGAGTGGGACAGCACCTGGAGATCCTCAGAAATGGAAAAGCCCAGAAAAACCCGTCCTTGGTGCTTGGCCAGGAGTGAACACGGAGGGGGTGACCCGGGACTCGACATTGCCACCACAGCATTGTCATTGTCACCATGGCATTGTCATTGTCACCACGGCATTGCCATTGTCACCACAGCATTGTCACCAGAACATCGTCATTGTCACCATGGCATTGTCATCATCACCATGGCACTGTCATTGTCACCACGGCATTGTCATCGTCACCACAGCATTGGAATTGTCACCACAGCAATGTCATTGTCACCATGGTATCGTCATCATCACCATGGCACTGTCATTGTCACCACGGCATTGTCATCGTCACCACGGCATTGGCATCGTCACCACAGCATTGGCATTGTCACCACAGCATTGTCACCAGAGTGTTGTCATTGTCATCATAGTATCGTCATCATCACCACAGCATTGGCATTGTCACCACAGCATTGGCATCATCACCATGTCATTGTCATCGTCACCACAGCCTTGTCACCAGAGAGTTGTCATTGTCACCATTGTATGGTCATCATCACCACAGCACTGGCATTGTCACCACAGCATTGGCATCACCACCACGGCATCATATTGTCATTGTCACCACAACAGCATCACTGTCATCACTGCATTGTCACCACAGCATTGCCATTGTCATCACATCACCATTGTCACCACGGTATTGTCATTGTCACCACAGTATTGTCATTGTCACCACAGTATTTTCATTGTCACCACAGCATTGCGATCACAGCATCGTTGTTGCAACCACATAGTCATTGTCACCATGGCACTGTCATTGTCACCACAGCCCTGTCACTGTCACCACAGCCTTGTCGTTGTCACCACAGCATAACCACTGTCACCTCAGCATCACCACTGTCACCTCAGCATCCCCACTGTCACCACAGAATTGTCATTGCCACCACATCATCACTGCCACCACAGCACTGTCAGCACAGGATCCCCCTCCCCATTGTTACCACTGCATTGTCACCTCAGCATTGCCACTGTCACCACATTGTCACTGTCATCACAGCATTATCATTGTCACCTCAGCATCCCCACGGTTACCACAGCATTGCCACCACAGCATTGCCATTGTCACCACTGCATCATCATTGTCACTACATTGTCATTGTCACTACATTGTCACTGTCACCACATCATCATTGTCACACCATCGTCATTGTCACCACAGCATCCCCACTGCCACCACAGCATCATCACTGTCACTTCAGCACTGTCACCACAGCATTGTCATTGTCACCTCAGCACTGCCGCTGTCAGCACAGCATGGCCATTGCCACCACAGCATTGTCATTGTCACCTCAGCACGGCCATTGTCAGCACAGCATTGTCATTGTCACTTCAGCACTGTCACCACAGCATTTTCATTGTCACCTCAGCACAGCCACTGTCAGCACAGCACTGTCATTGTCACCACAGCATTGTCATTGTCACCTCAGCACGGCCATTGCCACCACAGCATTGTCATTGTCACCTCAGCACGGCCATTGTCAGCACAGCATTGTCATTGTCACTTCAGCACTGTCACCACAGCATTTTCATTGTCACCTCAGCATGGCCGTTGTCAGCACAGCACTGTCATTGTCACCACAGCACTGTGATTGTCACCACCGCATTGTCATTGTCACCACCGCATTGTCATTGTCACCACAGCACGACCATTGTCACCACAGCACGACCATTGTCACCACAGCCCTGTCACGCAGGCAGGGGAGGACACGGAGCCACGGCAAAGGCGGAACGGGGGAAGCGCAGCCACAACCACGACGCGCCGGGCGCTCAGCCCGCACCTCCCACGCACACCCCAGCCCCTCCACCGAGCTCCTCCAGCTCCAAAATGTCCCTCAGAGCCACACCCGCCCTGTCCCCAACCCCGGCCGCGCCCGGCTCTTACCGTGCGGCCACCACCGGCGACTTCTTGCCGGGATCCAGCGCGGAGCCGGCCGGTTCCTCGCCCAAGGAGCGCGTGTCCTTGTTGAGCTGCTGGAGGCGGGAGCTCAGCTCGCTGATCACAGTTGGTTTGTCCTCTTCGGCCCCGTGGCCGGGCCTGCTCTCCATGGGGTCGCCCCATAGCTTGGACCTTCTCTGAAAGAGGTAGCGTGGCCGGGCCGCGCTGGTGGCCGCCAGCGTGGCCGCGTGGTGCTGGGAGATGAGCTCGCTGTCCGAAGACTGCTTCAAAAGTGGGTCCCTGAAAGTAACCGGCCCCTTGCTGAGCTGGGACTTGAGTTTGGGCTTTGGAGGCACTGGTGGCTTCTCGAGTAGAAAAGTTTGGCCGTCGGCGAAGGACGTGTAGGTGTCGGTGGGCTCGCCGCTCTCCGAGGACAGCGTGGACATGCTGGAGACCGTGGAGATGGTGCTCGTGGTCTCCAGGTGGTGGTCGCTGGAGCTCCTGGTGTCCACCTCTTCCACTCCCGAGTCCGCCGCCGACTCCGGGGCCGCGGGGGCGTCCGAGGGCTTCCCTGAGGGTGTCGCGCCGGGGGGAGAAGGTGCTACTGCTGCCGCTGGCAGGGACGGCGCGCCGGGCGCGGCCAGGTGGCTCACGGGGGTGCCGGGGGTGGTCACCAGCACCCCGTTGGCGAATTCATCCGGGGGCGGCACCAGCCCGATCTTGGCCAGCTCCTCGCGGGTCTCCTCGTCGCTGGAGGACAGCTGGGCCGGCGGGAGGGTCACCGTGTAGGGCTCCACCTCCTCCTCCGAGCTGCCCTGGCCCAGCGCCTTCTCCGAGGCCGGGCTGGCCGGCGGCTTCCCCACGGGGCTGGGCTGGGGCTCGGCCTTGGGGGACTCGACTGGCTCCGCGCAGACCTCGGGCACGGCCGGGCTCTCCTCTTTGATCTCCAGGCCGATCTCGTCTTGACCGTTACTGGTGGCGTGGACCATGATGAGGCCGGCGGTCTTCTGCTGCGACGTGTCCACGATGCTGATGATCATGGACTTCTTGTCCTCGGGTTTCTTCTCCTCCTTGCCCGGCGTCTCCGCTCGCACCTCGGGCTCCTTCCGCAGGGTGGTTGGAGTCCCCCAGGGGCTCTTGGTGGGGGTCAGAGCGCCGGCGTCGGCCGCCATCACCGCCTTCCCTCCGGGGGAGTAGGCGGGGGACACCAAGCTCTCCAAGTCCCCCCTGTCCGGTTCTTTGGTTTGGATGTCCACAAACAGGGGCGCGGCTCTGTCCGAGTCGGGGCTGTGGATCGGGGTGGGCGACCGGGATGGGACTTGAGTGGACAGCGCCCGTTCCCTTGCGGCCAGCGCCAGCGCCAGGGGCGAGTTGGGATCCAGGGGCTTTCCCGTCAGGGGGTGGATGAAGGTCGAGGAGGAGCTGCTGATTAATGGCTTTAAAGCTGACACGGGGGACGGCAGGAGGACATCCCGGCTGCCCAGGAGCCGCTCGTCGATGGAGCGCGACTGCTGCAGCGACGGCATCTCGCTGCCGCCCGGCGCCGGCCCCTCGATGGCTCCCACCGACAGGAACACCGTGGACTTCCTCCGCTCGTCCAGCCGCCGGTCCCGGTCCTTCATGACGCCGGCGGCGATGGCGGTGGCGAAGGGGAGGCCGGCGGCTTCCACCTGAGCGATGCCGGGGTGGTGCTGGTATTCCAGGCGGTGGCTCCGGCGCGTGGGCGACGGCTCCCGGGAGGAGTAACCGCCGGTGATGGCCAAGGCCGCCCGTTCCTGGGCATCCTCCACCTGGAGCTGCTTGACCAGGGGACTCTTCTTCCTCTGCGGCTTGGTGGGGGCGAAGAGGCTGACGTTGAACTGGCCCATGTTGGCGTAGGGGTTGTCGATGACCCGGCCTTTCCTCTTGAGCTTCTCCGGTGGCGTCACCGCCGGGCCGGGCCGGGGGATCTCGGTGGGTTCCACGGGGAGGTGGGAGGAATCCTGGAGGATTATCATGGAGCGGGCCCTCTTCTGCCTCTCGGGGTAGGGCATGGAGCCCCGCGCCTGGTCGTACATCTCGGCCGCGCTCAGCACCTGCGGCAGCCCGTGGAGTTTGGCTTCCAAGCCCGGCTTGAAGCTGGAGCGGATGGTGTCGTAAGCCCGGCCCGGCGGCGGCGGAGGCGAGAAGGACGGAGGGGGGCCGGTGTCGAAGTAATAGGGGGAGGGGGGCGGGGGAGGGGCGGTCTGAGGGGGAGGGGGGATCCCGTGGCCTTCCCGGACCGTGTCCGTCATGGAGGTGCTCCGCGGGAACTTCCCGTCCAGCAAGGACGCGGCCAGTTTCTCGTCTTCCCCTGGAAAGGAAGGGAAACAACGGAGTCAGGGATGAGTTCCTTGTCTTCCCAAGGACAGCAATGGAATTAGGGATGAGTCCCTTGTCTTCCCAAGGAAAACAGGGAAAACAACGGAATCGGGGTGAGTTCCTTGTCTTCCCAAGGAAAACAGCGAAAACAATGGAATCAGAGGTGAGTTCCGTGCCTTCCCAAGGAAAACAGGGAAAACAATGGAATTGGGTGAGTTCCTTGTCTTCCCAAGGAGAACAATGGAATCAGACACGAGTTCCGTGCCTTCCCAAGGAAAACAGCGAAAACAACGGAATCAGGGGTGAGTTCCTTTTCCTCCCAAGGAAAATAGGGAAAAGAATGGAATCAGAGGTGAGTTCCTTGTCTTCTCAAGGAAAACAATGGATTTAGGGATGAGTTCCTTGTCTTCCCAAAGAAAACAGGAAAAACAGGTGAGTCAGGTTTGAGTTCCTTGTCTTCCCAAGGAAAACAATGGAATCAGGGATGAGTTCCTTGTCTTCCCAAGGAAAATAGGGAAAAGAATGGAATCAGGGGTGAGTTCCTTGTCTTCCCAAGGAAAACAATGGATTTAGGGATGAGTTCCTTGTCTTCCCAAAGAAAACAGGGAAAACAGGTGAGTCAGGGATGAGTTCCTTGTCTTCCCAATAAAACAGAGGAATCAGGGACGAGTTCCTTGTCTTCCCAAAGGAAACAATGGAATTAGGGATGAGTTCCCTGTCTTCCCAAAGAAAACAGGGAAAACAGGTCAGTCAGGGACAAGTTCCTTGTCTTCAAGGAAAACAATGAAATTAGGGATGAGTTCCTTGCCTTTCCAAAGGAAACAATGGAATCAGGGATGAGTTCCTTGTCTCCACATGGAAAACAAGGAAAAAAATGGAGTCAAGGATGAGTTCCTTGTCTCTAGCTGGAAAGCAAGGGAAACAACGGAACAAGGGACGAGTTCCTTGTTTTCCCAAGGAAAACAGGGAAAACAAGGGAGTCAGGGCTGAGTTCTTTGTCTTCCCAGAGAAAACAATGGAAACAATGGAATCAGGGATTAATTCCTTGTCCTCCTAAGGAAAACAAGGAAAACAATCAAATCAGGGATGAGTTCCTTGTCTCCACTAGGAAAAAATGAGACAAATGGAGCCAAGGAGAAGTTTTACATCTCCACATGGAAAACAAGGGAAAAAAATGGAATCAGGGATGAGTTCCTTGTCTCCAGGTGGAAAACAAGGAGAGAAATGGAGTCAGGGATGAGTTTGTTGTTTCCACATGGAAAGCAAGGAAAAGAGCAAAGCCAGGGATGAGTTTTTTTCTCTCCACATGGAAAACAAAGGAAACAATGGAATCAGGGATGAGTTCCTTGTCTCCCCTCGGAAAACAAGAAGAGAAGTGGAGCCAAGGAGAAATTTCACATCTCCATATGGAAAACAAAGAAAACAGGGGATTCTTGTCTTCCCAAGGAAAACAATGGAACCAGGGATGAGTTCCTTGTCTCCCCTCAGAAAACAAGAAGAGAAGTGGAGCCAAGGAGAAATTTCACATCTCCGTATGGAAAACAAGGAAAACAGGGGATTCTTGTCTTCCCAAGGAAAACAATGGAATCAGGGATGAGTTCCTTGTCTTCACCTTGTAAACAAGGAGAGCAGTGAAGAGGACATTCCCAGAGAATTCCCAGAGTGGGACAAACTGGGAAGTGGCTGGGGTTGTTCCTCCCGCCCCACTTTGTTCCGGAGACTTTTCCTCTTTCCTGGAAAAGGCTTGGAACAACTTCCAGTGGAAGCTTTGAGACCGGAGGAACCAGCCAGAATTCCCAGAGCAGCTGTGGCTGCCCCTGCATCCCTGGAAGTGTCCAAGGCCAGGCTGGAGCACCCCGGGATGTGCCCCATGGAAAAGCTGGGAATGGGATGAGCTTTGAGGTGATCCCAATCCAAACCATTCCACGAGAGCCTCCCCACAGCCACATTCCCATGGGATCAGCTGTTCCCACCCCTTCCCGAGCAGCTCCGGTGACGGAAGTGCCGCCACCGCCAACGTGCCAGACACCCAAGTGCCACCGGCACGGGCGCGGCTCCCGTCACACTTCCCGCTTTCCCGAGGGGTGACATCTGTTCCCCAGCGCCAGACTGAGCCCGGCGGGGTCTAGCAGGAATTCCTGCTTTTTTCACGGAATACTCGGAGGCACTGCGAGGATTTGGATGGAAAAGCAGGAAAAAAAATCAGGGCTGGATTGGGATGATTTAAGGGCCTTCCCAAGCTGAGCCGTTCCGTGAGCCTAAAATCCATTCATGCCACAGATCCCTCCCTCCATTCCCAGCTCCAGCCTCATTCCCAAACCCGGATCCGCCGTGCTCACCCTTCCTTTGGGAAAATTCCTCCTTCTCAATCCCTGCTCTGCTCTTCCCAGGCTTTCAAACCGCTCCGGAGAGGATTTGGGGCTTTTTTTTTTTTGGCCTCTGGAGCTTTTCCTTTATGGAAAACGCTCTTCCAGTGGCACTGAAAGGCTCCGGCAGCTCCGCCCGGAATCCGTCAGCGATTCCACCCGAGGCAGAATCCAATGGGGACAAAAGGGAGGAATTTGGCACTGAAATTCCATCCCATGCTGTTGGTCGTGCTGGAAACTGGGCTATTTTTGGGAATTGGGGATGTGCAGTGGGAATAAAGAACCGGCAGCACGGAACAGGTTCAAAGGGAGCCTGGACAAAACCATGGAAAATGTTCCTTTTCCAATCTTTTTTTTGAAATCTCAGAGCCGAGGCCAGCAGGGGGAATTCGGGAGGATGATCCCATCCTTGCCCTTTTTCCCTTGGGAATCTGGGCTCCTGCTCTAGATGGAGCTGTGGAATGTTCTGGGAGCAGCAGGAAGATTCCAAAAAAAAAACCTCCCCAGTCCTGCCTTTCTGGATATTTCTGGGAATGGCTGGGAGGTGATATGGGGATAATTTGGGAAGCTCTGAGCTCCATCCCTGGGCCTGGAATGTCCCAGGACACGGAATAGGAGAGCTCGTCCTGGGAATGTGGTGTCTGGCTGAGCTAGGGCAGGAATTCCAATGGGAAAGTGGGATCTTCCCTCTGGAATGTCCAGGGTGTGACTGCCGGATCAGGGGCGACATTGGGACACCCAGACCTTGGATCCAGTCCTTGGATCCAGCTCTCCTCCATTTTTCCCTAAATGAGGAGGGAACACCACTGAAAACCACATCCAAGGAATCGCAAAATGTGGGGAATACCATGGAAAATCAAATCCAAGGAATTGCCAAAAGTAGGGAACGCCGTGGGAAACCACACGCAAGGAATTGTAAAATGCAGGGAATACCACGGAAAACCACACCCAAGGAATTGCCAAATTCCAAATTCCAAATGTAGGTAAAAGCATGGGAAACCAAATCCAAGGAATTGCCAAAGGTAGGGAATACTATGGAAAACCAAATCCCAGGAATTGCCATGTTCAGGGAATACGATGGAAAACCAAATCTAAGGAATTGCCAAAACTAGGGAACACCATGGGAAACCAGATCCAAGGGCAGGGAATGCTATGGAAAACCAAATCCAAGGAATTGTGAAGGGCAGGGAATACCATGGAAAAACCACATCCCAGGAACATTCAGGGAATATTATGGAAAACCAAATCCCAGGAATTGCCAATGGCAGGGACACTATTGAAAATCACATCCAAGGAATTGCCAAATGTAGGGAATACCATGGGAAACCAAATGCAAGGAATTGCCAAATGTAGGGACACCATGGAAAAACCACATCCAAGGAATTTCCAAGTGGAACAGACACTATGGAAAACCACGTGCCAGGAATTCCGTGTTCATTCCCAGCCAGCATTCCAGGCCTGGAGCAGCTCCCTGTGGCAGAGGCTGAGCCCAGCCACGGGATCATTCCTGGATCATCCCTCGGTTTTCCAGCTGTTCCCGGGTGGAATCACCTCGGGTGTCACCTCAGCAGCGGCTCCGCTCCCAGATCCTGGAACTGCTCCCTGGATCTGGGCAGGATTCCTTGGGAAAGGGAGCTGGGAGCCACCGTGGAATGGGGAGGAACCACTGGAGATGATTTTGGGAATGTTGTGTCCGGCTGGATTGGGAATATCTCCAGGGAAGGAGATTCCACAGCCTCCACAGTCTGGAGGTTCTTCCCATGGAAAAATCATGGAATGGTTTGGGTGGGAAGGGACCTCAAATCCCAATCCCAATCCCAATCCCAATCCCATTCCAAGGCCAGGGACACCTCCACAGTCCCAGGATGCTCCAGCCTTTCCTTGGACACTCCCAGGGATCCAGGGGCAGCCACAACTTCTCGGGAATTCCGGGACATCGCCGCGATCAAATTCCGGAGCTCAGGAATAAAGAGTTGGAATCCAAAGGAAGCCACCAGTAAGGACCAGTAAGAATCAACTCCCAGCATCTGGAATGACTTCCCTGGGATGGGAATGATGCTCCCTGTGTAGCCTGGCAACCCCTGGAGCCATTCCAGGAGCGCTCCATGGAATTAATCTCCAAGGAAAACACAAAGCCTCGCCAGGAAAGCTCCCGGGGCCGTTGCCATAACAGCCCAAATCCCTGGAAAACCTCATTCCATGAATTCCTTAGGGATGGATAAGGATCCTCTGCTGCTTCCCAAGGCTGGGGTGAGGGAGTAGATTCCAAAAAAAAACCACCTGGAGCAGGAGGGTGCAAATTCAGGACTGGGAAGGGGGAGGGAATCTGCATCCTCTGGAGCCCAGGGATGGGAATTTCCATATTTTCGTGTCCAGGGATGGGAATTTCCATCTTCTGGTATCCTCGGGTGGGAATCCAGGGATGGGAATCCCAAATTTTTGGTACCAAGGGATGGGAATCTCCATCCTCTGGAGCCCAGGGATGGGAATTTCCATATTTTGTGTCCAGGGATGGGAGTTTCCATCTTCTGGTATCCACAGGTGGGAATCTCCATTTTTTCCAATTCTGGGATGGGAATCCCAAATTTTTGGTACCAAGGGATGGGAATTTCCATCTTCTGGAGCCCAGGAATGGGAATTTCCATCTTTCGGTATCCATAGATGGGAATCTCCATCCTTTGCTATCCAGGGATGGGAGTTTCAGTCCTGTCATGTCCAGGGATGGGATTTTCCATTTTTTTTGTGTCCAGGGATAAGAATCATCCTCCTTTGGTATCCATGGTTGGGAATTTCCATCCTCTGGAGCCCAGGTCTGGGAATTTTTGTCCTTTGGTATCCAGGGATGGGAATCTCCAATTTTTGACACCAAGGTATGGGAATCTCCACCCTTTGGTGTCCAGGAATGGGAATCTCTGTCCTCTGAAGCCCAGGGACTGGAATCTCCAATTTTTGGTGCCAAGAGATGGGAATCTCCATCTTCTGGAGCCCAAGGATGGGAATTTCCATCCTTTGGTGCCCAGGAATGGGAATTTCCATCTTTTGGTATCCATAGATGGGAATTTCTCTCCTCTGGAGCCCAGGGATGGGAGTTTCTGTCCTGTCATGTACAGGATTGGGAATCTCCATCCTTTGGTATCCAGGGGTGGGAATTGCCATCTTCTGGAACCCAGGGATGGGAATCCCCAATTTTTGGTACTAAGGGATGGGAATTTTCATCTTTTTGTGTTCAGGGATGGGAATTTCCATCCTTTGGTGTCCATGGTTGGGAATTTCCATCCTCTGGAGCCCAGGGACAGGAATCCCCAATTTTTGGTACCAAGGGATGGAATCTCCATCCTTTGGTGTCCAGGGATGGGAATCTCCACCCTTTGGAACCCAGGGATGGGAATCCCAAATTTTTGGTACCAAGGGATCCTTTGATGTCTGTGATTGGGAATTTCCATTCTTTGGAGCCCAGGTCTTGAAATTTCCATCCTCTGGGGCCCAGCTCTGGGAATACTTGTCCTATGGTATCCAGGGATGGAAATCTCCAATTTTTGGTGCCCAGGGATGGGAATCTCCATCCTTTTGTATCCAGGGATGGAAATCTCCAATTTTTGGTGCCCAGGGATGGGAATCTCCATCCTTTTATATCCAGGGATGGGAATCTCCAATTTTTGGTGTCCAGGGATGGGAATCTACATCCTTTTGTATCCAGGGATAGGAATCTCCAATTTTTGGTGTCCAGGGATGGGAATCTTTGTCCTGTGGTATCCAGGGATGGGAATCTCCATCCTCTGGCCCCTGGGATCGGCCCAGGATTCCCAGAGCAGCTCTGGCTGCCCCTGGATCCCTGGAAGTGCCCAAGGCCAGGCTGGAGCAGCCTGGGATAGCAGGAGTTGTCCCTGCTCTTGGAATTCAGGAATCTCTCAGATCCTTCCCACCTAAACCATTCCAGGATTCCATTCCTGATATCACTCCAACACCAGGATACTTCCCAGCCTCCCCAGTATTCCCAATGGTCCTGAGGGATCACAAATCCCTCCCAGCCCTCCAAAACCAGCGGCTCCACCTTCTGGAATTCTCTCCGGGATCCATGGCAGCTCCGCAGTCTCCGGAGTGTTTTTAACTCCCTGCCGGAGCAGATGGCGCTGGCAGAAATCTTGGAAGTCTGACAGGAATTATCTTCCCTCCTCTTCCCCCCACTCCTTCCCATTTTCCTCCAAATATTCCTCCCATCCTGCTTTTTTAATTTCCTAGCCAGCCATAGGTTAACTACTTTTATCCCGGAATTTTTTCCTGGAATCTCTTTGATCTTTTCTCCCATTTTTTTTTTTTTTTCCCCAGCCAGTTGGGGGTTAACCACTTTCATCCCGGGAATTTTTCCTGGGATCTTTTTGATTTTTTCTCCCAGCCAGCCAGGGGTTAACCACCTTTATCCCAGGAATTTTTCCTGGAATTTTTTTTTTTCCTTTTTTTTTTTTTTTTTCCCAGCCAGTTGAGGGTTAACCACCTTTATCCCAGGAATTTTTCCTGGAATCTCTTTGATCTTTTCTCCCATTTTTTCCTAGCCAGCCATTGGTTAACCACTTTTATCCCGGGAATTTTTCTAGGAATCTTTTTAATCTTTCCTCTCCTTTTCTTTCCCCAGCAAGCCAGGGGTTAACCATCTTTATCCCTGGAATTTTTATTGGAATATTTTTTTTCCCCAGCCAGCCAGGGGTTAACCATCTTTATCCCTGGAATTTTTATTGGAATATTTTTCCCCATTTTTTTCCCCAGCAAGCCAGGGGTTAACCATCTTTATCCCTGGAATTTTTCCTGGAATATTTTTTCCCATTTTTTTCCCCAGCCAGCCAGGGGTTAACCACCTTTATCCCAGGAATTTCCCCACCCTCCCCGGGAATCTTTTTGATCTTTTCTCCCTGAAAATCTGCAGTGCTGCTGGAATACTGCAAATGCCAGGGAGCATTTCTTCCCGAAAAAAACCCATCCGAGCTTTTTCCTGCTTTTCCATCTCCTTCCCCACCCGTGCAGGGATTTTTTTTGCTCCTGGAATCAAGTGACTGCGCAGCTCCCGGCCGTGGGTGTGGAATGACAGCTCAAGGACTTCTAATTCCAGCCCCATTCCCACCCGATTCCTCCCTCTCCGCCTCTTTCCCATCCCCGATTTCCTGGAATTCCACGGGAATGGTTCCTTCCAGGAGCTGGTTGGGCTTTGGGTTGGGTCCCTTGCGTTCCAGGGGTTGTCCTGCTGTGGGGATGGATCTGGAGCTCCTGGATGGGATTTTTCCCTGGATTTTTTTATTGGGATGTGCTGTGGCAGCTGCAGCCATTCCTGCTCGGAGCAGGGATTCTCCCACTGGGATTTGAGCTCTGGATTTGATGGAGATTCAAGGAATGGTTTTAATCCTTTTTTTTTTTTTTTTTTTTTTTTTTTTTTTTAAATCCGGGGAGTTTGGATGAACAGGAATTGCTGGGAAGGACAGGGATAACCGGAATGTGCTGGGAATTCTCATGGGGGTAGGGACACAGAATTCCCAAATTATCGAGGTGGGGAAAGAATTCCAAGATCACCAAATCCGAGCTGTGCCCGATCCCCACCACAGCCCTGAGTGGAATTCCAAGAATTCCTTGGATTCCTCCAGGAATGGCGACTCCAAACCTCTCTGGGCAGCCCCTGAGCGCCCTTCCCATGGAAAAATGATCCCAAAAATCCCAGCAGAGCCCCCCTGGCCCCGATCCCGGCGCAGATCCCACTTTTCCCTGCACGGATCCCCGGCAGCCCCTGGGCCCTTCCCGAGGCACTGCCACCATTCCGTGGGCAGGGATTCCAGAATTCCGGAATGCTGGAATGGTTTGGGTGGGAAGGAGCTCCAAGCCCATCCACTTCCAACTTCTGGACACCTCCAGCTATCCCAGGCTGCTCCAACCTTTCCTTGGACATTCCAGGGATTCTCTGGGAATTCCAGCCCAGCCAGGAATTTCTAATTCCCAAGATCCCACCCAGCCCTGCCCTCTGGCACTGGGAGCCATTCCCTGTGTCCTGTCCCTCCATCCCTTGTCCCCAGTCCCAAATTCCAGCTCTCCTGGAGCCCCTTCAGCCCCTGGAATGTGATGGAAGCTCTCCCTGGATCCTTCTCTTTTCCAGGAGAACATTCCCATTTTTCCCAGCCTGGCTCCAGCCCTTGGACAATTCCATGGATTCATTCCTAGTGGATGATCAATCCTGGATAACTCTGCCATTCCCACTCCAGATCCCTTTCCAAACCATTCCCAGCTCTTCATGGCTGTACTATCCTTTTAACAGCTCCTTTTCCAAAACTGCTTCCCAAACATTCCCACCCAGAAACTCTGGACACGCTTTGGGAATCTCCTGGATCCTCCTCATTCCAATGGCACCGGGGCAGGATCCACTTCCAAGACCAAAACATGGGATAAACCCGGATAAAATCCCCTCTGGACAGCACAGCTTTGGGAAAGTTTGGATTAGGATTTCTCCATGGATCCATCCTCCACATCCCACACATGATCCCATTTTATCCCAGCTCTTCCAGAGCCTTGGGAACGTCTTTCCCGTGGAATTCCCAGCAAAGGAGCAGCTGCACCAACACAGTCCCTGAAACCCTCAATTTTCCTTTAGTTTTTAGGATCAAGGATCCCCCACAGCCAGGTTTGGGTTTGGAGGCTCCAGGAACCTTCTGGAACCGGGTCAAGGACTTCCCACAGATGGATTTTGGGATTGGTGGCATCAAGAACCTTCTGGAACCGGGTCAAGGACTTCCCACAGACGGATTTTGGGATTGGTGGCACCATAAATCCTTAGGAAACCCCTCAGCCAAGTCAGGGTTTGGTGACACCACAAACATTTTGGGATAAGCTCAAGGAGCCCCCACAGATGGACTTTGGGGTTTGGTGGCACCAAAAACCTCCAGGACAAGGTCAAGGTTCCACCACAGATGGTTTTGGAGTCACTGACACCACCAATCTTTAGGGACAAGGTCCAGGACCCACCACGGATGGATTTTGGGATTGGTGGCACCAGAAATCCTTGGGAACAGAATCAAGAACCCACCAGAGACAGTTTTGGGTTTGGAGACTCCAAAAATCTGTTGGGATAAGCTCAAGGATCCACTACTGACAGTTTTGGGTTTGGAGACACCACAAACCTTTAGGGACAAGGTCCAGGACCCACCACAGACGGATTTTGGGTTTGGTGGCACCAGAAACCTTCTGGAATGGGGTCAAGGACATCCCAGAGATGGATTTTGGGTTTGGTGGCACCAGAAATCTTTAGGAACAGAAGCAAGAACCCACCAGGGATGGTTTTGGAGTTGGTGACACCACAAACACTTAGGGACAAGGTCCAGGACCTGCCAGAGATTGTCTTGGAGTTGGAAACTCCATAAATCTTTTGGGATAAGCTCAAGGATCCACTACTGACAATTTTGGGTTTGGAGACACCACAAATCTCTAGGTGCAGAGTCCAGGACCCACCACAGATGGATTTTGGGATTGGTGGCACCAGAAACCTTCTGGAATGGGGTCAAGGACTTCCCAGAGATGGATTTTGGGATTGGTGACACCAGAAATCCTTGGGAACAGAATCAAGAACCCACCAGAGACAGTTTTGGGTTTGGAGACTCCATAAATCTGTTGGGATAAGCTCAAGGATCCATTACTGACAGTTTTGGGTTTGGAGACACCACAAACCTTTAGGGACAAGGTCCAGGACCCATCACAGATGGATTTTGGGTTTGGTGGCACCAGAAACCTTCTGGAATGGGGTCAAGGACTTCCCAGAGATGGATTTTGGGTTTAGTGGCACCAGAAATCTTTAGGAACAGAAGCAAGAACCCACCAGGGATGGTTTTGGAGTTGGTGACACCACAAACCCTTAGGGACAAGGTCCAGGACCTGCCAGAGATTGTCTTGGAGTTGGAAACTCCATAAATCTTTTGGGATAAGCTCAAGGATCCACTACTGACAATTTTGGGTTTGGAGACACCACAAATCTCTAGGTGCAGAGTCCAGGACCCACCACAGATGGATTTTGGGATTGGTGGCATCAGAAACCTTCTGGAATGGGGTCAAGGACTTCCCAGAGATGGATTTTGGGATTGGTGGCACCAGAAATCCTTGGGAACAGAATCAAGAACCCACCAGAGACAGTTTTAGGTTTGGAGATTCCATAAAATTTTGGGAGAAGCTCAAGGATCCCCCACATCCAGGTGCCTCCTCCAGACCTCGTCCTGCTCCTCCTAAGCCCCAGCTCCAGCATTCTCAGTTCCAGAGGTGCCATTCCCGCTGGGAATGCTCAGTGCTGATGCTGGGGGTGGCTGAGACCACCAGCAAATCCGGGAATTCTGGAATTCTCTCCCAAAATCCTTTCCTGGAATTCTCCAGTCCCACCTTCCACTCCAAGAAGGACCAGGCATCCCTCCAAGCTGGAATTCCATGGAATTCTCCAGAATCCAAGAGCTGGAGTGGCCCAGGAAGGGCCGAGCCTTTCCCACCCACTCCACACCCCACAGGAACGCTCCCTCCTCATTCCCAAGGGATTCTCCCGGTTTTTTTCCTCACCTACAGACTTGGTCCGTGGAATTCCCTTCCGGAGGGACACATGGGGCTTCTCCGTTCCTGCCAGGACCCCGGGATGTGCCATTCCCTGGCGCTCAAACAGGGACTGGAAGGGAAAAACAGGGAATTCCCAGTCTGGATTCGGCTGGAAGGATCCGACATTCCCACCTGAACTTCCAAGCGTGGGAAAATGGGATCTCTTCCCCACGGGATGGACCCTCCTCGCCTCCACCTTCCTGCTGCTCCATCCAGGGGAATTCCAAACTTTGGGATCATTCCCTGGCTCCCATCCCGTGTCCTTGCCCGCTCCAGGTGGGAATCTGGTGAGGATGGCTCTGGGAGCCACATTTCCTGGAGCTGCCTCCCACCCACAGCATTCCTGGCACAATCCTGAGCCCCTTCCTCCTCCTCCTCCTCCTCCTCCTCCTCCTCCTCCTCCTCCTCCTCCTCCTCCTCCTCCTCCTCCTCCTCCTCCTCCTCCTCCTCCTCCTCCTCCTCCTCCTCCTCCTCCTCCTCCTCCTCCTCCTCCTCCTCCTCCTCCTCCTCCTCCTCCTCCTCCTCCTCCTCCTCCTCCCTCCGCGCTTCCCCTTGGAGGCGGCTCTTGGATTCGGGCAGAATTCCAGCCCGGCTCTCCAGGCTCCTCCAGAGCTGCTCTTCCAGCATTTCCTGGGAAATCCCTGTGGATTCCCAGGCCTGGACTGGGATCAGAGTCTCCCAGGCGCCAAATTCCCAGGAATTCCACTCCTGAAACAGCTCCCCTTGGCACCACATTCACTCCCATCCTTCTCCATGGACTCCCATCCCTCTCCCTCTATTCCCGGGAATTCCACTCCTCATTCCCAGGAATGCCACTCCACATCCTCCCCATCTCTCTCCCTCATTCCCAGCTACCATTCCTGGTGGGATTTCCTCTGGATCACATCGATCTCCTCAGTGAGATCCTTGGGATCCTTCCCATCCCTTTCCGTGTGCGCCTGTCCCTCTCCTTCCTTTCCTGGGAATTCCACTTCCCATTCCTGGGAATTTCGCCAGTGCCTCTCATCATTCTCCTTGTCCTGCCATCCCATTCCCATTCCCATTCCCATATTCCCGGGGAATTCCTGCTGACTCACACTGATCTCCGCCAAAGTGATCCTGTGGATCCCATTCCCATTCCCAAATTCCCAGGGAATTCCCGCTGGTCACACTGATCTCTGCCGGGGTGATCCTGTGGATCCCATTCCCATATTCCCAGGGAATTCCCGCTGGCTCACACTGATCTCCGCCGTGGTCATCCTGTGGATCCCATTCCCATTCCCACATTCCCAGGGAATTCCCGCTGGCTCACACTGATCTCCACTGGGGTGATCCTGTGGATCCCATTCCCATTCCCATTCCCACATTCCCAGGGAATTCCCGCTGGCTCACACTGATCTCCGCCAAAGTGATCCTGTGGATCCCATTCCCACATTCCCAAGGAATTCCCGCTGGCTCACACTGATCTCTGCCGGGGTGATCCTGTGGATCCCATTCCCAAATTTCCACATTCCCACGGAATTCCCGCTGGCTCACACTGATCTCTCCAGGGTGATCCTGTGGATCCCATTCCCATTCCCACATTCCCAGGGAATTCCCGCTGGCTCAGACTGATCTCTGGGGTGATCCTGTAGATCCCATTCCCATTCCCATTCCCAAATTCCCACAGAATTCCCACTGGCTCACACTGATCTCTGGGGTGATCCTGTGGATCCCATTCCCAAATTCCCACATTCCCACGGATTCCCGCTGGCTCACACTGATCTCCGCCAGGGTGATCCTGTGGATCCCATTCCCAGGGAATTCCCGCTGGCTCACACTGATCTCTGGCAAAGTGATCCTGTGGATCCCATCCCCACTCCCATTCCCACATTCCCAGGGAATTCCCGCTGGCTCACACTGATCTCTGCGGGGGTGATCCTGTGGATCCCATTCCCATCCCCATATTCCCACGGAATTCCCGCTGGCTCACACTGATCTCTGCCGGGGTCATCCTGTGGATCCCATTCCCATCCCCATCCCATTCCCACGGAATTCCCGCTGGCTCACACTGATCTCTGGGGTGATCCTGTGGATCCCATCCTCATTCCCATTCCCACATTCCCACGGAATTCCCGCTGGCTCACACTGATCTCCGCCGGGGTGATCCTCCGGCTCGTCGGTCGCTGTTTCACCGTCGCCGCCCTGGAATCGGCCTCCACCAGCTCCGCCCTCAGCGCCGGCTCCGCGGCCGCCAGGATCTCATCCAGCTTCTCTGGAATCCAAGGAAAACCGGCCCCGGGGTCAGCCTGGGTTGCTGGGATCGCTGCCTGCCCACAGCTCATCCCGGGGAAAGGAGCCGCTGGTTTTCCATGGATTTAGCGGGGGCTGATCCCACTCAGCTGGGAATTCCATGGGTGCTGCCCCACCCCTGGGTGTGCCACATTCCAAGGAATTCTCTGTCTGGCACCAACCAGTGAATTCATCCTGGATTTTGGGTATTTGGGATAAGCAGAATCCTGCCGGGAGGATGGGAGATCCAGGGAATCCCAGGACATGGAAATGTCCATGGGATCCACAGGGATCTGGCATATCTGGCCTTTATTTGGGATAAACTGGGATATTCCCAGCCTGAATGGACTCAGATCCCTGAGTGATCCCAACTTTGTGTCCAGGGTGGGATCTGCTGCCCAGGAACATCGGGAATTTCAGCAGAACCACCACGGCTGTGTCCATGGAATTCCTTGTGATTCCCTGCTCCAGAATTCATCCCAGCACATTTATCCCTTGGAAACACCAAGCTGTGCCTGGATCCATTCCCTTGGGAATTCCAGCTGGAATCCTGAACCTTGGGATATGGGAATGGGCAGGAGGTGGACATGGATTCATTCCCATGGATGAGCCCAGCCCATGGAATTCCCGCCTGGAATGGGAAGTTGGGGTTCCGTGTCACCTCCACCTGCTGGCGCTTCTCAGATCCAGGTGGATCCGTATCCCAAATTCCTGTCCTGGTGGGAATTGTAGCCCTGGGATTCTCCTGAAACCAGGCTGATCCTCAGACCTTCCATGGAATTGTGGGACATGGAATCATGGAATGGTTTGGGTGGGAAGGGCCTTAGAGCTCATCCCATTCCATGAGACACCTTCTCATTATCCCAGATTTCTCCAGTCTAGCCTTGGACATTCCAGGGATCCAGCTGCTGTGGGAATTCCAGCCCAGCCAGGAATTCCTGCCCAAAAGCCCAACCCAAGCTCTTCTTTCCAGAAATTCCTTTCCAGGGAATTCCCTCCATTCAGGCTCTCCCATCCCAACTCCCCTCTAGGAAGGAATTTCGGGATCCGAGGGCTTCACTGGGAATCTCAGGGATCCAGGAAGGATCTTCCTTCCCTTTTC
This sequence comes from Oenanthe melanoleuca, assembly GCF_029582105.1. NCBI lineage: Eukaryota > Metazoa > Chordata > Aves > Passeriformes > Muscicapidae > Oenanthe > Oenanthe melanoleuca. The sequence continues at coordinate 68,960,678 of NC_079334.1, read as the reverse complement.
CATCCCCAAATTCCATAAACATCCCTCGGGATGGATTCTGGGTGTCCTTGATCCCAGAATGGTTTGGGATGGGATCCATGGACCTTCAATCCCATCCCATCCCAATCCCACCAACCCAGGCTGCTCCAACCTTTCCTTGGACATTCCAGGGATCCAGGGATTCCCTGGGAATTCCAGCCCAGCCAGGAATTCCTTCCCAAATTCCCATCCAACCCTGCCCTCCTGTGTCCTGTCCCTCTGTGCTTTTCCCAAATTCCAGCTCTCCTGGAGCCCCTGGAGGCTCTGGAATGTGCTGGAATCTTCTCCCTGGAATCTTTTCTTCCATCCGGGAAGATCCATCTCCAATCTTTGGGAAGCTCCAGCTGAATTTCCCGATCCATGGGATCCTTGTGTGTCCCCCTCTGGATCCACCCAATCCAGGGAAGGGTTGGGAAGATCCCTCTGACACTTCCCATGGGAATTCCTGCCTGGCTTCTTCCCTGTCCTACCCCCACTGGATCCTAAGGAAGAGTCAATCCCTCATTCCCAGTTCTGTGCTGGAACAGGGAATGGGAACCACCAGGATGGAAAACCCAGGATTGGAAAATCCCAGGATGGGTTGGGTGAGAAGGGACCTTCAATCTCATCCAGATCCAGCTCTTCCACTGAAAAATTCCCAGTTTTTCCGTGGCCCTCATGTGACATTCCTGGCACATCCTCAGGGTGGGAACAGCGGGATAATCCACATGGATCCGCCAGGAATATTGGGATAAACTCCATAGATCCACCAGGAATAACAGGATAAACTGCATGGATCTGCCAGGAATATTGGGATAAACTTCATAGATCCACCAGGAATATTGAGACAAACTCCATGGATCTGCCAGGATATTGGGATAAATTTCATGGATCCACCAGGATATTGGGATAAACTGCATTAATTTACCAGGAATATTGGGCTAAATGCCTGGATTCAGTAGGAATATTGGGATAAACTGCCTGGATCTACCAGGAATATTGGGATAAACTCCATAGATCCACCAGGAATATTAGGATAAACTGCAGGGATCTGCCAGGAATAATGGGATAAACCACATGGATCCACCAGGGATCCATGCAGAAAAATATATTGGGATAAACTGCGTGAATTTACCAGGAATATTGGGATAAACTGCCTGGATCTACCAGGAATATTGGGATAAACTCCATAGATCCACCAGGAATAACAGGATAAACTGCATGGATCTGCCAGGAATATTGGGATAAACTCCATAGATCCACCAGGAATATTGAGACAAACTCCATGGATCTGCCAGGATATTGGGATAAATTGCATGGATCCACCAGGATATTGGGATAAACTGCATGAATTTACCAGGAATATTGGGATAAATGCCTGGATTCAGTAGGAATATTGGGATAAACTGCCTGGATCTACCAGGAATATTGGGATAAACTCCATAGATCCACCAGGAATATTAGGATAAACTGCAGGGATCTGCCAGGAATAATGGGCTAAACCACATGGATCCACCAGGGATCCATGCAGAAAAATATATTGGGATAAACTGCGTGAATTTACCAGGAATATTGGGATAAACTGCCTGGATCTACCGCGAATATTGGGATAAACTCCATAGATCCACCAGGAATAACAGGATAAACTGCATGGATCTGCCAGGATATTGGGATAAAGTCCATGGATCTGCCAGGAATATTGGGATAAACTGCCTGGATCTACCACAAATATTGTGATAAACTCCATGGATCCACTGGTAATATTGGGATAAAATGCATGGATCCGCCAGAAATATTGGGATAAATGCCTGGAACTTCCAGGAATAACAGGATAAACTCCATGGATTTGCCAGGAGAGGTTTTGGCTATTTGGGATAAAGCCAGACACCATCATTCCCAAGGATCCTACACGGACATTCCCGTGGGGAAAACCCGGAGCAGGAATCACACCTGGGAACAGCAAGGTTGGGAATTTTGGGATAAATCCCACGTGGCCATTCCAAGTCCCACCCCCACAATTCCAGGCATTCCAATTCCAGGCATTCCAATTCCCGGCTCCAGGACACCGGAGCCGATCCCAAATTCCCAAATTCCGGCTGAATTCCCTGAGACGAGCAGGAACAGCGACCCTCGGGATTCTGGGATTCCCCACGTTTGGATCCTGCTGGATCCCAGCGGGAGCTGGCAGGAAGGGGCGGAATCCCGGGAATTTTGGTTTCACTCACCCCCTTTCCTTCTCCGCATGGAGGCTTGGAATGGGAAACAAAACACAAAATCAACGGCATGGAACAATTCCCGCTCCCATTCCCGGCTCTTCCCACAATTCCCGGCCTCTGGCATGCGGGATCTGGCCTGGGATGTGGGATTTGGGTGTTTATCCACTGGGATCGTCCCTCTGAGCCGGGATTTGGGATTTATCCCAGCTCCAGGCTGGGATCATCCCCAGCCCTCCTCACGGATCCAGGGAAGCCGGAGCGGGATTGGGTGGAATTCCATCCCGTGGAAAAACTCCGGAAAAGATCCCAAGGGCAATTCCCTGCATCCATGGATTTTGGCACAGGAGGGATCCCTGAGTGTCCTGCTGCTCCAAGGGGATGAGAATGGCAAGGAAAGGGTCGGGAAGGGCACGGGGGAGGTCGGGATCCATGGAAAATGGGGTGGGAAGAACCCAGAAGGGCTTTTTTTGGGAATGTCACTTTCCCTGAAGGTTCCTCGGGAAGGAAAGTGGCTCCAAGCCAAATCCTGGGAATGCTGATCCACAGGAAAACCCTGAGTGAAGGATGGGAAGAGGATGGATCCCCTGTTTTCCCTGGAATGGCTTCAGCCCATTCCTTGATCCAGTGGAATGAGCACTAGAATTCCCAGGAAAAATCACAGGAATTATGGGATTAGAGCTGGAATTGCCTCCAGATCCTCCCCCTGGGATTGCTGCTCCCAATCCCTCTCCAGGCAAACTGGGAATTGCTGGGAGGGTGGAAAGAGGAATCCGAGGATCCAGGATGGGGAAAAAGTGGGAAAAAGGAGCAGGTCTGGCTCTGCTGCCAAGAATTCCCAGAAAAAAAAAAAAAAAAAAAAAAAAAAAAGCCTTTGGATGGGGAATAATGGTCTGGAGCTGGGAATTAAGGGTGGGAATTCCAGGGTGGGAATCCAGGCTGATCCAATCTGGGAATGTTGGGATCTGTCCTGGTTCTGCAGGGTCTGGCTCCGAGGAGGAGCTCGGGGAGCGAGAAAAGGTTTGGAAAACTGGGAAGGGCATGGAAAACCAGAAAGAATGGAGAAACTGAGAACATGGAAAACCAGAGGGAATGGAGAAACTGAGAACATGGAAAAGCACGGAGAGCATGGAAAACCAGGAAAGGCATGGAAAACAGGGAGAGCTTGGAAAACCAGGAAGAGTATGGAAAACCAGAAGGAAAGGAAAAAATGGAGAGCATGGAACAAAACAGGGAGAATATGGAAAACAGGGAGAGCTTGGAAAACAGGGAGGGGATGGAAAACCATGGAAAGCATGGAAAACCAGGATGAGCATGGAAAACCAAAAGGAATGGAAAATCAGGAAGGGGATGGAAAAATCAAGGAGACTGTGGAAAACCAGGAAAAACGTGGAAAATCAGAACAAGCATGGAAAACCAGAAGGAATGGAAAACAGGGAGAATAAGGAAAACCATGGAAAGCATGGAAGAGCCAGGAAGGGCATGAAAAGCAGGGAGGGGATGGAAAACCATGGAGAGCTTGGAAAACAAGGAGAGCATGGAAAACCAGGATGAGCATGGAAAACCAGAAGGAATGGAAAATCTGGAAGGGCATGGAAAAAACATGGAAAATAGGGAGAACCTGGAAAACTGTGGAGAGCATGGAAAACCAAGGAAAACGTGGAAAACCAAGGAAAACAGGGAAAAACAGGGAAAACAGGGAAAAACAGGGAAAACACGGAAAACCAGGGGGAATGTGGGATCCTGCTGAGGCTCCAGGCTGCCAGCTCACCACATTCCCACATGGAAAATCCCAAATTCCCGTGGAAGCCGGGGCAGGAGGCAGCACTGATGGCTTTGGAATCAGCTCTGCTGCCAGGGATGCTCCAAAGTTTTCCTGGGAATTGGGATCTCTCCACAGCCACGTGGCTGCTCCAGGAAAAAAGAAGGGATGGAGAGGGATCAGCTCCCACCCTGCCAAGGGGTCCTGGGGACATCCCAGGTGGCCACGAGGGCCGGGAAAAACAAGGAATTCTGGCAGTGGGAAGCAGGGAATGGTGGGAGTGGAGAGGATTTTAGGGAATCTGGGAATACGGAGCAGGATGGGAAAGCAGCAGGAAAAGGGGGAGTGGCAGTGGGGACAGAACAATCCTGGAGATCTCCGGGAAATCTCATGGAATTCTCCCGGAGCTCTCCTGGAGCTCACCTGGATCTAACCTGGAATTCTCCTGGCAGGGTTTGGGATGTGCCCGGAGATGGAAAATAAAAACCTGGGACTGGCGGGTGTGAGAGAGGAGAGGGATGAGGAGCAGGGATGAGGAAGGAGAGGAGCAGGGAGAGGAATGGGATAAGGAAGGTGAGGAGAGGATCGGGATCAGGGAGAAGAGCAGGAGCAGGGAGAGGAGTGAGGAAGGCAGGGAAAGGAGCAGGGAGAGGAGAAGGAGGAGCAGGAGCAGGGTAAGGAACAGGGAGAGGAGCAGTGACAGGGAGAGGAACAGTGACAGGGAGAGGAGCAGGAAAAGGTTCAGGAGTGGGAAGAGGAGCAGGAGCAGGGAAAGGAGTAGGATCCAGAGCAGGGAGAAGAGCAGGATCAGGGAGAGGATCAGGATCAGAAAGAGGAGCAGAAAAAAGAGCAGGAGCAAGGAGAGGAGTGAGGAAGGCAGGGAAAGGAGCGAGGAGAGGAGTAGGAGGAGCAGGAGTAGGGAAAGGAGCAGGATCAGAGAGAGGATCAGGACCAGAGAGAGGAACAGGAACAGGGGAAGGAGCAGGGAGAGGATCAGGAAAAGGTTCAGAAGCAGGGAAAGGAATGGGAGAAGAGAGGATCAGAAACAGGGAGAGGAACAGGGGAAGGAGCAGGGAAAGGATCAGGAAAAGGTTCAGGAGCAGGGAAAGGAACGGGAGCAGGGAGAGGAACAGGAACAGGGAGAGAAGCAGGGAGAGGATCAAGCAGAGGATGAGGATCAGAGACAGGAGTAGGAGGAACAGGGAGAGGATCAGGAAAATAATCAGGAGCAGGGAGAGGAGCAGGAAAAAGAGCAGGGAAGGGAGAAGGGAAAGGAGCAGGGAAAGGGAAGTGAACAGGGAATGGAGCAGCAATAGGGAAAAGAAGAGAAAGGAGCAGGGAGTGGAATCAGGAAATGGAGTGGGGAAAGGAGCTGGGAAAGGAGCTGGGAAAGGAGCAGGAAATTGAGCAGTGAAAGATTCAGGGAATGGAACAGGGAATGGAACAGAGAATGGAACAGGGAATGGATCAGGAAAAGGAGAAGGGAATGGAGCAGGGCATGGAGCAGGGAAAGGAGCAGGGAAAGAAAGGAGCAGGGAATGGAGCAGCAACAAGGAAAAGAAGGGGAAAGGAGCAGGGAGTGGAATCAGGGGGATGGAGCGGGGAAAGGAGCTGGGAAAGGAGTAAGGAAAGGAGCAGGGCATGGAACAGGGAGAGGAGCAGGAAATGGAGAAGGGAAAGGAGCAGGGAAAGGAGCAGGGAAAGGAGCTGGGAAAGGAGCTGGGAAAGGAGAAGGGAAAGGAGCAGGGAAAGGGAATGAGCAGGGAATGGAGCAGGGAAAGGAACAGGGAATGGAACAGAGAATGGATCAGGGAAAGGAGCAGGGAATGGAAGGAGCTGGGAAAGGAGCTGGGAAAGGAGCAGGGAATGGAGCAGGGAAAGGAGCAGGGAATGGATCAGGGAAAGGAGCAGGGAAAGGAGAAGGGAAAGGAGCAGGGAATGGATCAGGGAAAGGAGCAGGGAAAGGAGCAGGGAAAGGAGCAGGGAAAGGAGCTGGGAAAGGAGCAGGGAATGGATCAGGGAAAGGAGCAGGGAAAGGAGCTGGGAAAGGAGCTGGGAAAGGAGCAGGGAATGGAGCAGGGAAAGGAGCAGGGAATGGATCAGGGAAAGGAGCAGGGAAAGGAGAAGGGAAAGGAGAAGGGAAAGGAGCAGGGAAAGGAGCAGGGAAAGGAGCAGGGAATGGATCAGGGAAAGGAGCAGGGAAAGGATCAGGGAGCTGGGAAAGGAGCAGGGAATGGATCAGGGAAAGGAGCAGGGAATGGAGAAAGGAAAGGAGCAGGGAAAGGAGCAGGGAAAGGAGCAGGGAATGGATCAGGGAAAGGAGCAGGGAAAGGAGCTGGGAAAGGAGCAGGGAATGGATCAGGGAAAGGAGCAGGGAAAGGAGCTGGGAAAGGAGCTGGGAAAGGAGCAGGGAATGGAGCAGGGAAAGGAGCAGGGAATGGATCAGGGAAAGGAGCAGGGAAAGGAGAAGGGAAAGGAGAAGGGAAAGGAGCAGGGAAAGGAGCAGGGAAAGGAGCAGGGAATGGATCAGGGAAAGGAGAAGGGAAAGGAGCAGGGAAAGGAGCAGGGAAAGGAGAAGGGAAAGGAGCAGGGAATGGATCAGAGAAAGGAGCAGGGAATGGATCAGGGAAAGGAGCAGGGAAAGGAGCAGGGAAAGGAGCAGGGAAAGGAGAAGGGAATGGAGCAGGGAAAGGAGCAGGGAAAGGAGCTGGGAAAGGAGCAGGGAAAGGAGCAGGGAAAGGATAAGGGAAAGGAGCAGGGAAAGGAGAAGGGAATGGAGCAGGGAAAGGAGCAGGATGCCCAAGGCCAGGGCACATCAACCCCTCCACACACACCCGGAGACTCCCAACCTCCTTCCCACGCCCACCTCCGCCGGGATGCGCCTCCGGAGCGCTGGCTATCCCACCGGATATCCCTCTGGATATCCCCTGGATATCCCTCAGGATGGAGACGGGAATCCTGCTGCCCCCTTCCCCGAACCTCCCACACCCCCCCACCACCACCACGGGCCCACGGCGCGCACGCGAAGAGCCGGGAAAACACCGGAAAACCTCCGGAAAACCGCTGGAAAACGGCTCCCAAGCATCACCCCGGATTCCCGAGGGATACCGTCCCGCCGCCGGCCTTACCCAGCTCCTCCAGCTCGGCCGTCATGGATTTGGAGCGCAGCGTGAGGGTGGTGCTGGGAGCTCTCTTGGGAGGCGGCGGAGCTGCAAGGAACAGAGAGGGCATCTTGCACCTCTTCTCGCGGAATTTGCGCGGCGTGGCCAGGTGCAGGTGCCACTTCTTCTCCACAGCCTGGATCTCCTCGTATTCCCGGGACGAGGAGTCGCACTGCTGCAGGATCTTATTGAGGCTGCGCGTGGACGCGAACTTCTTCATGATTCCCGCCGGGAATGTGCCCACGGGGCCCCTCTGGGAATGCCCCTGGGAATTTTTGCCTTCGGGAATGTTGGCCCCCCCCCGCCCCGTCCCCGCCCCCGGCTCAGCGCAGAGTCCGAGGCATGGCCGCGGAGAGGCGGGGATGGCTCGCAGGGATTCGGGGATGGATTCAGGGAAAAGCGGGAGTGTGTCCGGCCGGAGCTCGGGCTGCTCTTCCCACCTCGGCGCAGCCCACCCCACCCTCCTCTTCCTCCTCCTCCTCCTCCTCTTCTCCGTGGATTCCCAACCCTATGGAAGCGCCGGCGTCCGGCCGGGAGCTGCCCAAGGACACATGGCCCGGGATGATCCCAAAAGCTCCCGATCCCGCATTCCCTGAGCAGCCCCCCCCGCTTTCCCTGGAGCGGCGAGGATGAGTGGAACGCTCTTCCTCTTCCTCCTCCTCCTCCTCCTCGCTGCTCCTCGCTGACAATGCTGGAATAACGCTCCAGGATTGCCATGGCAACGGCAGCTCCAAGGATCCCTGTGCCTGCGGCAGGGATCCAGCGGGGCGGATTCAGCCCCAGCCGGGCCCACACAGGCGCTGTCACCGGGGTGGGGGGGACACGGGATGAGCCCCCCACCCCACCCCCACCTCTTCCCGGTCCCTCAGCGCCCCTCGGATCCCTTGGAAAAGCGGCCGCGCGGATCCGGAGGATCGGGGATGAGGAGAGCACCGGGAAGGGAGCGCCGGGAAGCGCCGAGGGGCAGCGGCTCACCCCGGGCTGGAGCGGCAGGAGCGGCCCCGCCGGGGCTCCCGGCGCTGGTTTCCCGGCTGAATTCCCGAGGATTATTCCCGGCTGAATTCCCGAGGCTGCCAGCCGTTCCCACGGCTCGTGCCTTTGTGCCGTGACAGGATAATTGGAGCTCCTCGTGCCAGCAGCGCTCCCTCCTTCCCTCCCTTCCCTCCTTCCCTCCCCCGAGCCCCGCGTGCTGCGCTGGGAGCGGCCCCGATCCCGGCCCCCCTTCATTCCCTGCTCCCATCCCCCTGCTCCCATCCCCCTAATTCCATTCTCTACTCCAATCCCCCTGCTCCCATCCCCCTGATTCCATTCCTACTCCAATCCCCTTGATTCCATTCCCGTGATTCCATTCCTACTCCAATCGCCCTTCTCTCATCCCTGATTCCATCCCTGCTCCCATCCCCCTGATTCCATTCTCTACTCCAATCCCCCTGCTCCCATCCCTGCTCTTATTCCCCTGATTCCATCCCTGCTCACATCCGTGATTCCATACCCCTGATTCCATCCCTGATTCCACTCTCTACTCCAACCTCCCTGACTCCATCCCCTCCTCCATCCCTCCTCACATCCGTGATTCCATCCCCTGATTCCATCCGTGATTCCATTCCTACTCCAATCCCCCTGCTCCCATCCCTGCTCTCATTCCCCTGATTCCATCCCCTGATTCCATTCCTACTCCAATCCCCCTGCTCCCATTCCCCCGATTCCATTTTCTGCTCCAGCCCCCCTGATTCCATCCCCTGCTCCATCCCTGCTCCCATCCACCTGATTCCATCCCCGATCCCATTCTCTACTCCAACCCCTTGCTGCAATCCCTGATTCCATCTCCTGCTCCTATCCCTGATTCTATCCCCCTAATTCCATCCCCTACTCCAATCCCCCTGCTCTATCCCCATTCCAACCTCCTGCTTCCATTCCCAGCTCTCATCCCCTGCTTTTATCCCAGCTCTCATCCCTGCTCCTGTTCCATTTCCATTCCCTGCTTCCATTCCTGGCTCACATCCCCTACTTTTATCCCAGCTCCCATTCCCTGCTCCTGTCCCCCCTGTTTTCATTCCCTGCTCCCATTCCCTGCTCCTGTCCCCCCTGTTTTTATTCCCTGCTCCCTTTCCCTGCTCCTGTCTCTCCTGTCCCCTCATTTCCATCCCCTGCTCCCATTCCTCTCTTCCTGATTTTCATCCCTCCACTTCCATCCCTTGCACTCATCTCTCTGCTCCCATCCCAGTGTTCCCATTCCATTTCCATCTCCCTGCTCCCATATTCCTGCTCCTGTCCCTCCTGTCCCATGTCTATCCCTGCTCCAATTCCTGCTCCATTTCCTGATTCCATTCCCCGCTCCCATCCCTGATTCCATTCCTGCTCCCATCCCAGATCCCATCCCTGCTCCCATCCCTGATTCCATTCCCTACTTCCATCTTCTGCTCCTGTCCCTTCATCCCAAAGCAATTCCCAATAAACACCACAACACCACGAATTCCAGACCTTGGGAATACAAGCCATTCCCAAAAATACCACAATTCCAGGAATTTCAGACCCTGGGAATCCCAGCCATTCCCCAAAAACATCACTACTCCAAGAATTCCAGACTGGTAGAATTGAAGCCATTCCCAAAAAACCACCCCAACTCCAAGAACTGCAGACCTTGGGAATCCAAGCCATTCCCAAAAAACACCACAACTCCAGGAATTCCAGACCCTGGGAATCCAAACCATTCCCAAAAAACACCATAAATCCAGGAATTCCCGCTCTTGGGAATCCAAGCCATTCCCAAAAAACACCACAACTCCAGGAATTCCAGCTCTTGGGAATCCAAGCTGTTCCCTAAAAATGCCACAACTCCAGGAATTCCAGACCCTGGGAATCCAAACCATTCCCAAAAAACACCACAACTCCAGGAATTCCAGACCTTGAGAATTGAAGCCATTTCTAAAAAGCACCACAACTCCAAGAATTCCAGACATTGGGAATCCAACTAATTCCCCAAAAACCCCACAATTCCAGGAATTCCAGCTCTTGGGAATTGAAGCCATTCCCAAAAAACACCACAGATGTGGCTGGGACATTCCTCAGTTTCCCTGCCCACCGCTCACATTCCCAAAAAACAGCAAATCCCAGAAACTGGCACATCCCAAAAATCGACATATCCCAAAAATGGGAACATCCCAAAAAAATCATTGTATCCCAAAAAATTAGCACATCTCAGAACCTGGTGCATCCCAAAAAATGACATGTCCCGGAAATGGGAACATCTCAAAAATCTTTGCATCCCAAACATCATCAAACATCCCAAAAATCAGTGCACCCCAAAAATGGGCACATCCCAATAATCAATGCATCTCAAAAAACAACACATCCCAAAAATCAATGAGTCTCAAAAAATCAAAGCATCCCAAAAAATCAGCATATTCCAAAAACCATCACATCCCAAAAAATCAATGCATCCCGAAAATTGCTGCATCCCAAAAATTGCTGCATCCCAAAAATCAGCACATGACAAAAATCAGTGCATCCCAAAACGGGCAAATCCCAAAAATGGGCGCAGCCCAAAAATCAATACATCCTATAAACCAGCACATCCCCAAAATCGATGCCTCCCAAAAATGGAAACATCCCAAAAATCGGCACATCCCAATATCAATGCACCCAAAAAAATGATGCACCATAAAAATGGGCAAATCCCAAAGTGGGCAAATCCCAAAATGGGCACATTCCAAAAAATTATGCATTCCAAAAATCTTCACATCCCAAAATAGGCAAATCCCAAAAATCTTCATATTTCAAAAAATGGGCACATCCCAAAATCAGTGCATCCCAAAAATCAGTACATCCCAAAAATGGGCACATCCTAAAATCAGTGCACCCCAAAAAATTAATACATCCCAAAAATGGGCACATCCAAAATCCATGCATCCCAAAACCTGACACATGCCGAAAAATATCCAAAAAATCATTGCTTCCCAAAAATCAATGCATCCCAAAAATGGAAACATCCCAAAAACCTGTGCATCCTAAAAACCAGCACATCCCAAGAACTGGTGCATCCCAAAAAACTGACACATCCCAAAAATCAGCACATCCCAAAAAATCAATGCATCCCAAAAAGTAACACATCCTATAAACCAAAATCCAAAAATTCATTGCATACCGAAACTGATGCATCCCAAAAAATGGTGGATCCCAAATTCCAGTGAGTCCCAAAATGGAAACAACCCAAAAATCGTTGCATCCCAACATCAACACATCCCAAAAAACCAGCACATCTCAAAAACTGGACATATCCCAAAAATCATTGCATTCCAAAAATGGGCGCATCCCAAAAACCAGCACATCTCAACATCAGCACATCCTAAAAAACAGCACATCCCAAAAAACTTACACATCCCAAAAAATCAACTCATCCCATAAACCAATGCATCCCAAAATTGAGGCATTTGAAAACCTTACACATCCCAAAAATCAACATATCCCAAAAAACCAGCACATCCCAAAAAAGGAAACATCCTGAAAACTGGCACATCCCAAAAAATTTACATATCCTAAAAATCATTGCATCCCAAAAATCAATTCATCCCAAAAATCATCGCATCCCATAAACCAGTGCATCCCAAAAATCAGTGCATCCTGATATTGGCACATTCCAAAAATGGAAACATTCCAAAAATTGCCACATCTCAACATCAACATATCCCAAAAAACCAACACATCCCAAAAAAGGAAACATCCTGAAAACCAGCACATCCCAAAAAATTGACACATTCCAAAAATCATTGCATCCCAAAAAATGACACATCCCAACACCAACAGATCCCAAAAACTGGAACATCCCAAAAAACCAGACATATCCCAAAAAATCATCACATCCCAAAGACTGGGGCATCCCAAAAATCATCGCATCCCAGAAATGGGCACATCCCAAACACGGGCACATCCCAAAAACCAGTGCATCCCAAAAAATGACACATCCCAAAAAACCGGTCATATCCCAAAAATTGTCACATCACAAAGATTGGGGCATCCTGAAAATCATTGCATCCCAAAAATCATCGCATCCAAGAAATGGGCACGTCCCAAAAACCAGCACATCCCAAAAATCAATTCCTGACAAAAATCAGCACATCTCAAAAATCAATGCATCTCAAAGACTGGGGCATCCCGAAAACATTGCATCCCAAAAATCATCGCATCCCAAAAATCAATGCATCCCAAAAAATTGACACATCCCAACATCAACACATCCCGAAAACCGGAACATCCCAAAAAACAAACATATTCCAAAAATCATCGCATTCCAAAAATCATTGCGCCCCAAAGACTGGGGCATCCCAAATAACATCACATCCCAAAAACTGGCACATCCCAAAAACCAGTGCATCCCAAAAATGGAAATATCCCAAAAACTGGCACATCCCAAAAAACGGCGCAACCCAAATATGGAAACATCTCCAAAACTGGCGCATCCCAAATGACATCACATCCCAAAAACTGGCGCATCCCAAATAAAATCACATCCCAAAAAATGACGCATCCCAAAAACTTGGCACATCCCAAAAACTCGACACATCCCACCCTTCCCACCCGGAATTTTCTCTCCCCACCACTCCACTCCCACCTCCCCTCCCGCCATTCCCTCTCTTCCCTGGGTCCGCTCCGGACCCCAACCCCCTTCACACCTCACCCCGGAATTCCCAGAATTCCCGGAATTCCTGGGAATTTTCTCCTACCCTTTTTGCGGCCGCCCTCCTCGGCCTCGGGCTTGCGGCTGACGGACACGACTTTCATCAGGAGGTGATTCCCGCCCTGCCGGATCAGCGCCACCACCTGCTTGTGCCCCACCTTCACCACGTTCACGCCGTTCACCTGCGTTCCCAAAAAACCAAAAAAACACGGATCAGAATTCCCGACGCCTGGAAAAATTTTTAAGAGAAACGAACCAACAAAACCAAAAAAAAAATCGGGAGCAATCTGTAAAAAGTTTAAATATTTCCCGGCTTTTTGCAGCGGTTGGGAGTCAACGAGGAGGATGATGGGAAACTGTGTATCCAACCACCCAAAAAATGGGATTTTCCCGTTTTTTGGGGGGTTTTTGGAAATGTTTGGAATTCCTGGGAGGACTCACAATTCCTGGATTTCTGCTCTCTGGGAATTTGAGTGGAATGGGATGGGCTTGGAGAGGTGGGAAAGGGCCAGGCTGGGATCCTCGGGAGGATTTTGGAGAATCCTGGAGAATCCCAAATTCTCTGGAATGGGAATCCCAAAATTTCTGCTCTTTTTTCTCAGTGGAGGTCGATCCCAAAATTCCCAGAGTTCTCCCCAGCACTCCATCTTCATCCCATGGACCTGTCCCAAGGGATGGCCCTGAGCCCATTCCAGCTCCTTGGCTCCAGGAAACTTCAGATTCCCGGGAATGTGTAGGATCATCAGCAGCTGTTCAGGTTTTTCCTGGATTAATGGATGGAATTCCACAAAAATCATGGAATCCTGGAATGCTTTGGGTGGGAAAAAGGAGCTCCAATCCCATTCCAAGGGCTTGGAATCTCTGGAAGTGCCCAAGGCCGGCTTGGGATCGTGGGATTCTCCCAACCCCAAAAGAAAAATGGGAATTTGCAACCTCAGATCTGAGGAGCAGGGACAGGAGGAGAGGGGATTCACCTGCAATCCCAAAAAAAACATGGATCAGAATTCCTGGCAGGAAAACCGATGGGAATCAACCCACAGAAATCCCTGATCTTCCACCTCTTCCCATCTTTTCCCAGCTTTTGGAAATTGCCACCTGGTGATGGTGAGCTGCTGGAGAAGATGGGAATCCTGTCAGGAGATCCAAAAAAATCCCTGAGCTTTTCCCAGGATTTCCCGCTGGGATTGGAGCCTCATTCCCACTTTTCCCTCCTGCATCCCTCAGCCAGTATTCCCTGGATTTTCCTATCCAGATCCAGCAATTCCCAGATCCTGCTGCTCTTCCAGTGCTGGGAGATTGTAGGAAAAGGGAATTCCTCTGTATTTTTTTCCATGGAAAGTGCCCAGCATTCCAGCTTTTTTTTTTTTTTTTTGTTTGTTTTTTTTTTTTTTTTTGTTTTTTTTTTTTGTTTTGTTTTTTTTTTGTTTTTTGTTTTTTGTTTGTTTGTTTTGTTTTGTTTTTTTTTTTTTTGTTTTTTGTTTGTTTGTTTGTTTGTTTTTGTTTGCTTTTTGTTTCCCTCTTTTTATTCCCTGGGATGCTTCCACTGCCATTCCCGAGCTCTGGAAAAGAGGGAATAGCCAGGAAAGGAACATTCCAGCACACTCCCTCCTGAGTTTGATCCCTTTGGATCCTCTCCAGCCCTGGATATTCCAGGATTTTCTGACCTCTCGCCTTTGCTGGGTGGGATTTGAGGGATATCCACGCTTGGGAATTTCCTGGGAATCTGCTGAATCCAGGTGCCTTTGGTTCTCCCTGATCCCTCCAGGCTCCTCCCAGTATTCCCAACATCCTGGAATTTGCTCCCTGAGGAATCTGGGATCTGTAGGATTCAGGAAAAGCTTTCCCCATCCCATGGCTGTGCCAGGAGCTGGAATTCCCAGGATTTGGATGGATTGATCCCAGATTTTGGGATCAGCTGAGCCGTGGTTGCCCCTGGATCCCTGGGAGTGTCCAAAGAAAAGCTGGAGCACCCTGGGATTATGGAAGATTCCCTGCCCTGGGAATGGGATTGAAGCTCCTTTTTCCCACCCAAAGCATTCCAGGATTCCATGATTTTTGTGGAATTCCATCCCTTCATCCAGGAAAAACCTGAGCTGCTGATGATCCCACACATTCCTGGGAATCTGAAGTTTCCTGGAGCCAAGGAGCTGGAATGGGCTCAGGGCCATCCCTTGGGACAGATCCATGGGATGAACATGGAGCGATGGGAAGAGTTCTGGGAATTTTGGGATCAACCTTCACTGAGAGGAAAGAGCAGAAATCTTGGGATTCCCATTCCAGAGAATTTGGGGTTCTCCAAGGATTTGGAGATTCTCCCAAAATTCTCCCGAGGATCCCAGCTTGGCCCTTTCCCACCTCTCCAAGCCCATCCCATTCCATGGGCAAATTCCCATTGGATTTCCTGGTGTGGGAATGGGATTTACCAGAATCCATGGAATGGTTTTCCAGGGAATTCTCTCCATGTGCACCGAGCTCCTTCCCAACTGCTGGAATTCCATACCCACATTCCAGAGGCAGGAATTCCTGGATCCTCATCCCTCTTCCCACCTCCTGGGTCATTCCCAGATCCCATCCCAATCCCGCTGGATCCATCCTCCAGCTGGGATCCTTGTAGGGAATTTCAGGGAGCTCAGGAATTTTCCAGGATATTCCACAGAATTCCTTCCAGGACCTGCCACATCCACCCAAAAAATCTGGGAGAAATCCAGATATTTCTGGGAGAATTCCCTTTTCCTAAAGACGGGAATTCCCAAGCCTGGAACCTCCATTCCCTACTGGAACAGGAAATTCCCGAGGTTCTCCCATTCCAGGGTTGGAAATGAAATCCCGGAATCTGGGAATCCCTGTGGGGAGCATTCCCAGCATTCCCAGCACTGCCATTCCCACGCCTGATCCATGGATTTGAAATCCCATGGGAATGGGGATTCCCCGCTCAATCCATTCCAATCCTTCCCAACCTTTTCCAGGAAGGATTTTTCCCAAACATTCCATTCCTGCCTCATCTTGAAGCTGTTCCCTCTCATCCTTCCCTTTTCCCTGGGATCAGATCCTGATTCCCACCCGGATCCAGCCAGGGAATTGTTGGGAATTGTCTCCCACTCCTAATTCCATTGATTTCCACCTGAATCCTGCGGTTTTGAAGGAATTCCAACGCTCCAACAAAACCCTTGGGATAACCTGAACCTGATCTCTGCTTCCATGGAATTCCTTGAGATTTGAATCCTGGAATTCCTTGGGCTCCCATCTCCTCCCTGCCTCGATTTCCCTCCCTCCGGAAAACAGGGAGAGCCCAAAATTCATCCCAAGCCTCGGGAATTCCAGGGCTGAGCAGCATTCCCAAACCCCCCCTCCCGGAGATCTTTGGGATCCGCTCTCCCAGCCCGGTAATTTGGGAATTGATATTTTTAGGAATTCCTCTCTCCTTGGTTACTGGGAAACTTTGTGTTCCGGAGAAATCCGAGCTCCGGATTCGCTCCCAACTTGGAGCAGAACATTCCAGCTTTTTTTTTTTTTTTTTTTCCCCACACCAGAATATCCCAGATTTTGAGCATTTCCATAAAAAAAAAAAAAAAAATGGAGCTGGATCAGCATCTTTCCTACTATTTTTTTTTAAATTTTTTCCCCCCAAGCTCCTGATGCTCCCGAATTCCTGATGATCCGAAATCCCGGCCTTTGATATTTCCTCGGATCTTTTTTATCAACCTCCCACACACCGGAGCCGGAATTATCCGCATTTCCTGCTTTTTTTGCTTCCTGACCTTTCCAGCAGGGAGAGGATTTGGGAATGTTTCAGCACTCCTTCATTCCCACAATTCCAGAGGGGGAATTTTTTTGTCCCAGAGGATTTTTTTTGCCCCCTTCCTGGATTTTTAGGCTCCATGTCTTTAAAAAATCCCTGGAATTTTGTCCATTGGGATCCTGGAATGGTTGGGATTGGATTGTCCCATTCCCACCCCTGCCCAGAGCAGGATTTTTCCTCATTCTCAAAGAAAATCATGGAATTGTTGAGGTTGGAAAACCCCTCAGAGACCACCACTAATGCACATTCCCAAATCCAGAATTTTTGAACATTCCCAAGGATTTGACTCCACCACCGCCCCTTCCAAAGTTTCCCAACCTTTTCCATGGAGCAACATTCCCAAATATCCCATGGAAACCTTCCCAGGGGGTGCTGGGATCCTGCTTGGATCCTTCATTTCCTTTTTTTCCTTTAAAAAACTTTGGACAACAATAAAATCCGGCCCTAAATCCTGGAAATATCCATGGATTTCCTGCCATATCCATATCCCAAATCCTGGGAATTCCTGGCTGGATCCTCAAGGAATCCTGGAAGTGGTCAAAGTTCTCTGTTTCCAAGGCTCCTCATGGAAAAAATTCCCAAGATTTAAAACCTCCCAGGATGGTGGGAGACAAAAGGCTGAAAATTCTGGATTTTCCTCGGGAATTCCTGTGGGATTTTCCCAATCCCAACCCTCAAAGATGTCGGATCTTGTCCCAAACTGGGAATTTCCTCATGGAGCCATTCCCGGAATGCGGCTCATGGGATCATGGAATTGCTGAGGTTGGAAAAGCCCTCGGAGATCAAATCCCAGAATTCCCAGCTCTGCCAGGGCCACCCTGGATCCTGGTCCTCCAAATCCACTGGGATTTGAATGAATTTTCCTAATTTGGAGGAATTCTTCTAATTTCCAGCCTCAACTCTGGCTGTTCCAGAGGTTGCTCCTGATTTTCTGAGAGAAATTCCTGCTCAGCTCCTTCCCAAAGGGAATTCAGAGCTGGGATTGGCACTGGAGGAAGCTTGGGAGAGCTCCAGGGGTGATCCAGTTCCCAAAGGGAATGTGGAATCCCTCTGGATCCTCCTGATCCAAACCTGGAAAACTCCTGGAAGTTCCAACATGTGGGGAATTCCAGATCCTCCTGATCCACACCTGGAGAACTCCAGAGCCTCCTGATCCACACCTGGAAAACTCTTGGAAGCTCCTGATCCACATGTGGGGATTCTGGATCCCTCTGGATCCACATCTGGAGAACTTCTGGAAGCTTGGAATCAGCAGGAATTTCCCCATGGAAAGGGCAGCGGCTGCCCAGGGAGTTTTGGAGTCACCATCCCTGGAGATGACCAAGGAATTCCTGGAATTCCTGGAATTCCACTCCATTCTCTGGGTTGGGGATCGGGCCCAGCTCAGACTCGGTGCCCTTGGAATTATTTTCCAAGCTCAGAGATCCCGGGATTTTGAGGAAAAGCAGATGGGAACAGCTCTGGGATTTTGGGAAGTGGGCAGGGACATTCCCGGTGTCACACTGGCCCCAAAAGGAAGTTCAGGGAATACGCGGGGCTGGAGCTGGGAAATAATCCATGGAAAAGGAGGAAATGAGGAAAATCCAGAAATTGGATTTCACGGACAAAACAAGTTAGGAGGGAAAAGGACAATTCCCAGCGGGGAAGAAGAGCTCGGGGAATTCCCAAATCAGCTCCTGAATCCATTGGAACAAATCCAGAGGAGGCCCTGGAGCTGCTCCAAGGCTGGAGCCTCTGTGGAGCCTGCCAGGCTGGGAAAACTGGGAATGTTCTCTTGGAGAAATGAAATATCCAGGGAGAGCTTCCAGCACATTCCAGGGCCTACAGGGGCTCCAGGAGAATTTGGGAAAGGCATGGAGGGACATGGCTTCCCACTGGGAAAGGGAAGAGATTGGGGTGGGAATTTGGGAAGGAATTCCTGGCTGGGATGGAATTCCCAGAGGATCCCTGGATTCCTGGAATGTCCAAGGAAAGGTTGGAGCAGCCTGGGATAGCTGGAGGTGTCCAGGGGTTGGAAGGGGAGGTTTGGGTTGAATATTTGGAATTTCTTCATGGAGAGGAGACTCCAGCCATCCTAGATCCCTCCGGGCATTGTTTTCTTCCTCCTCCTCCTGTCAGGACAAGCAGGACTGGGAATATCCCAGAGCTTCTCCAAGCTTTCCATGGATAAAGAGCATGAAATCCTCAGCGGGAAGACAATCAGGATCAGATTCCCACCCAAAGCACGTCTGGCAACACAGAACTCCAAAAATTTATCCCAGGTGGAATCCTGGAATGGTTTGGGTGACAAGGGACCTCAAAGCTCATTCCAATGACAGATCCCACCATCCCAGCCTGCTCCAACCTTTCCCTGGACATTCCAGGGATCCAGGGGCAGCCACAGCTGCTCTGGGAATTCCAGCCCAGCCAGGAATTTCTTCCAAAATTCCCACCCAATCTCTTCCCTTTCCCAGTGGGAAGCCATTCCCTGTGTCCTGTCCCTCTGTTCCTTTCCCAAATTCCAGCTCTCCTGGAGACCCTGGAGGCTCCAGAATGTGCTGGAAGCTCTCCCTGGATCCTTCCCTTCTCCAGGAGAACATTCCCAGCTCTCCCAGGATCCATCCCAATCCCAACACTCCGCACATTCCATTGGAATCCAGCTTTCCAACCAAAGCAGTGCCTGGATCCAATCCCTGACCATTCCCTGAAGCATTCCTTGGATTTCCCTCTGGAAAACCTTTTTTCTGCCTTTCCAAACTCCAGCCCTGTCCTCTTCCCACCAATCCCATCCCACAGGGACTCAGGGAACCCCAAATCCCATGGGAACATCCCAAATTCCTCTTCCAGCCAGGAAAATCCCTGAAGAACCAACAAATCCAGAGAATCTCCTTAAATCCCCGTGTGTTCTCCATGGGATGGAGCAGCCACAATTCCATGGGGATTCACCAACACTGGGAGAGGCTGGATCCACACCTGGAGAATTCCAGAACCTCCTGATCCACACCTGGAGAATCCCAGAACCTCCTGATCCACATCTGGAGAATTCCAGATCCTCCTGATCCACACTTGGAGAACTCCTGGAGGCTCCACGACCTGGGGACTCTGGATCCCTCTGGATCCAGACGTGGAGAATTCCAGAACCTCCCATCCACATCTGGAGAATTCTAGATCTTCCTGATCCATACCTGAAGAACTCCTGGAAGCTCCATGGCCTGGATCCCTCTGGATCCCTCTGGATCGCTCTGGATCCACACCTGGAGAATCCCAGAACCTCCTGATCCACACCTGGAGAACTCCTGGAAGCTCCATGGCCTGGGGACTCTGGATCCCTCTGGATCCTCTGGATCCACACCTGGAGAATTCCAGATCCTCCTGATCCACACCTGGGGAGCTCCTGGAAGCTCCATGACCTGGGGACTCTGGATCCCTCTGGATCCACACCTGGAGAATTTCAAAACCTCCTGATCCACACCTGGAGAATTCCTGGAAGCTCCACGTCCTGGGGACTCTGGATCCCTCTGGATCCAGACCTGGAGAATTTCAGAACCTCTCGATCCACATCTGGAGAATTCTAGATCTTCCTGATCCATACCTGAAGAACTCCTGGAAACTCCATGGCCTGGATCCCTCTGGATCCCTCTGGATCCACACCTGGAGAATTTCAAAACCTCCTGATCCACACCTGGAGAATTCCTGGAAACTCCACGTCCTGGGGACTCTGGATCCCTCTGGATCCACACCTGGAGAATTTCAAAACCTCCTGATCCACACCTGGAGAATTCCTGGAAGCTCCACGTCCTGGGGACTCTGGATCCCTCTGGATCCAGACCTGGAGAATTTCAGAACCTCTCGATCCACATCTGGAGAATTCTAGATCTTCCTGATCCATACCTGAAGAACTCCTGGAAACTCCATGGCCTGGATCCCTCTGGATCCCTCTGGATCCACACCTGGAGAATTTCAAAACCTCCTGATCCACACCTGGAGAATTCCTGGAAACTCCACGTCCTGGGGACTCTGGATCCCTCTGGATCCAGACCTGGAGAATTTCAGAATCTCCTGATCCTAAACCTGGAGAACTCCTGGAAGCTCCACGACCTGGGGACCCTGGATCCTTCTGGATCCAGACCTGGAGAATTCCAGAACCTCTCGATCCACATCTGGAGAATTCTAGATCTTTCTGATCCATACCTGAAGAACTCCTGGAAACTCCATGGCCTGGATCCCTCTGGATCCCTCTGGATCCTCTGGATGCACACCTGGAGAATTCCAGATCTTTCTGATCCATACCTGAAGAACTCCTGGAAACTCCATGGCCTGGATCCCTCTGGATCCCTCTGGATCCTCTGGATGCACACCTGGAGAATTCCAGATCCTCCTGACCCACACCTGGGGAGCTCCTGGAAGCTCCCAATCCACACCTGGGAACCCTCTGGATCCACATCCAAAGAATCTCTTGAAGTTCCATGACTTGGAGGATTCTGGATCCTCCTGATCCATACCCAGAGAATTCCAACATTCCGGGGAAATCCCCGGGGGAAAGGAGCAGAATTCCACGAGGAGCTCACCTCGATCAGAAAGTCCCCCGTGCGCAATCCCGCTCTCCAGGCAACTCCTTCCACATCCACGGATTCCAGGTACTGCAGCGCTGGGAATGCCGGCGTGGGCGTGAACTCCTCGATCGGAGTCTCAGCTGGAAAACACAACGGGAAGGGAATTTGAGGGATTCCCAAGGAAATTCCAAACAGGAAGGCTCAGCCTGCCCACAGCATTCTGAAAATCATGGAATTACAGAGCTGGAAAAGCTTCAGGCTTCAGTAGCTCCCAGCATTCCAGCCCTGATCCGTGTCACCCAGTGCTGCATCCACATGGATTTGAATCCCATTGGGAATGGGGATTCCACCCCGTGCCAGGGCTGGAAAAGCCTTTCCAGGAAGGAATTTTCCCATGATTCCAAGCTGGAACAGCTGGAGGTTGTGACCCCTTGTCCTGGCCCTGTTCCCACCTCAGTGATGGAATCCAAGGTGGAATCAATATTGGAATCAGTATTGGAATCAATATTGGAATCAATGACAGAATTAATGATGGAACCAGTGATGGAATCCAAGATGGAACCGGTGATGGAATCAATGATAGAATCAATGCTGGAATCAATCATGGAATTAATTAAATTAAAGATGGAATAAATAATGGAATCAATACTGGAATCAATGATGGAATCAATGGTGGAACTAATAATGAAATCAATCATGGAATAACAAAAGGGAATCAATTAATTAATTATTGAATCAATAATTGAACCAATGGTAGAATCAATAGTGGAACTGATAATGAAATCAGTCATGGAATAACAAAAGGGAATCAATCATGGAATCGAAGATGGAATCAATCATGGAATTAATGATGGAATCAATGATGGAATCAATAATTGAATCAATGGTGGAACTAATAATGAAATCAAAAAGGGAATAAAAAATGGAATCAATGATGGAATCAAAGATGGAAGCAATCATGGAATTAATGATGGAATCAGTGATGGAATCAATAATTGAATCAATGGTGGAATTCAATGGTGGAACTAATAATGAAATCAAAAATGGAATAAATAAGGGAATCAATGATGGAATCAAAGATGGAAGCAATCATGGAATTAATGATGGAATCAATAATTGAATCAATGCTGGAATCCGTGGTGGAACTAATAATGAAATCAAAAAATGGAATAAAAAAGGGAACCAATTATGGAATCCAAGATGGAAGCAATCATGGAATTAAGGATGGAATCAGTGATGGAATCAATGCTGGAATCAATGGTAGAATTCAATGGTGGAACTAATAATGAAATCAATAATGGAATAACAAAAGGGAATCGATCATGGAATCCAAAATGGAAGCAATCATGGAATTAATGATGGAATCTATGATGGAATCAATATTGGAATGAATGATTGAATCAACGCTAGAATCAATGGTGGAACTAATAAAGAAATCAATCATGGAATAAAAAATTGAATCAGTGATGGAATCCAAGATGGAAGCAATCATGGAATTAATGATGGAATCAATATTGGAATCAATAATTGAATTAATGCTGGAATTCAATGGTGGAACTAATAATGAAATAAAAAATGGAATAAAAAAGGAAATCAATCATGGAATCCAAGATGGAAGCAATCATGGAATTAATGATGGAATCAGTGATGGAATCAACGGTGGAATTCAATGGTGGAACTAATAATGAAATCAATCGTGGAATAACAAAAGGGAATCAATCATGGAATCCAAGATGGAAGCAATCATGGAATTAATGATGGAATCAATGATGGAATCAATAATTGAATCAATAATTGAATCAATGGTGGAACTAATAATGAAATCAATCATGGAATAAAAAATGGAATCAATGATGGAATCCAAGATGGAATAAATAATAGAATCAATAATGGAATCATTGAAAGAATCCAAGACGGAATCATTGAAAGAATCCAAGATGGAATCAACAAAGGAATCAATGATGGAATAAAAAATGGAATCAACGATGGAATAAAAAATGGAATCAACGATGGAATAAAAAATGGAATCAACGATGGAATAAAAAATGGAATCAACGATGGAACCCAAAATGGAATAAATAACAGAATCAATGATGCAATCATTGAAAGAATCCAAGATGGAATCAACAAAGGAATCAATGATGGAATCAGTGATGGAATCAATGACAGAATTAATGATGGAGTAATGGAATCAATTGTGTTGGAAAATCCCTTGGAAAATCCCATCAGATCCAACCATTCCCAGCACTCCCAAAGCCTCCCCCCCACCCCACATTCCCAAGTGCAGCATTCCCAGGGTCTTTGGACATTTCCAGGGATGGGGGCTCCATGAATTCCCTGAAAAAAATCCACCAGGCTGGAGCAATCTGGGATAGTGGGAGGTGCTGCTCAGAGCAGAGCCACATTCAGGAATTCCTTGGATTCCTCCAGCAATGGTGACTCCAAACCTCCCCGGGCAGACCCTGCCCTTTCCCACGGAAAAATTATCCCAAAAATCCCAACAGAGCTTCCCTGGGCCAGGCTGAGGCGTTCCCTCTTTTCCCGGGGCTCATTCCCGGGAGCAGATCCCGATCCCCGCTGGCTCCGGGCAGGAGCTGGGCAGAGCCAGAAGGACATTCCCGATCCCTGCCCCGATCCCAGCAGAGCCCCCCTGGCCCCGATCCCGGCACCCCAAATTCCGGAATCCTGGCCTGGCCTGGTTGGGAAGCAGCTCCAAGCCCATCCCAATATCCCACATGATCCAGGAGATCCCACTGGGACAGCACCAGCAGTTTCCCAAGCATTCCCATTCCCAGGATTCAGGAATTCCACCCTGGATTGATCCCAGACCTTCAGCTCCCGGAATGGATCCAGAGGATCCGCCTGGAGCTGCAACAGCTCCGAAAAACAGGAAAATTTTGAAAAATTCCCACTGGGACAATCCAGCCTGAGGAAAATGTATCCACTCAATCCTCCCTGCCTTCCTTATTCCAAGATTTGCCTCATCCCTCTCGCTTCCAGCTGAGTCCTTCCCACGGAGCTGTGGCGTTTCCTCATTCCCAAATCCGCCCGGAGCGGATCAGGAGCCAGGAGAAATTCTCATCCCTACAAATTATCCCACAAAATGGTTTTTTTTTTTAATTTTTTTTTTTTTTTTTAGGAGCTGACGGATCCCCAATCCCCGAGGTGATCCTGATGTCCTCCTCTTTGATGTCCTTCCAGCATCATTCCCAACGTTCCCCTCCCTTCCCGCCAAATCCAAGCCTCCCATTCCACCCAGATCCAAGACTTTTCCTCCTTTCTCCGTTTTTTCCCCCCCCCTCACACACATTTCAGGCGGGATTTTTCCACTTGGGCTCGGATCACACCCGGGAAACCTTTCCCTGCCATCCCTCCATGTGCTGAAGCTTCTCAGCTGCTTCCCACCAACGGCTTTCCACGATTTCTGCCTTTCCCGGGAGAAGTGGCAAACGCTTGACAGCTCATCCCTATTTTTAGACATTCCAACAGAATATGGGAGCGCTCTCCAAACCCTTCAGGATCCCTTCCAGAATTTCATCTCCCTCCATCCCAGGCTGCTCCAAGCGTCCAACCTGGCCTTGGACACTTCCAGGGATATCCAGGGGCAGCCGTGGATTTTCTGGGATAAATTTCACGGAGCAAACCCCACATCCCATGGATCCCACGGCATCCCATGCCAATCCGTCCCCTGAGTTATCCATGTGTCATTCCAGGCACTTTTCCAGCTTTTTTTCCGTGGGCTGGGAGCCACCAGCCCGCAGTGGGTGCACGTCGTGATCCAGGATTTGGGAAGACTGGCCAGAGCCCAAAAGATTCGGCAAATGGGAAAATGCTCGGGAATTAGGGATTGCCTCCCCATGGGATAAATTCTGGGAGCAGAATTTCATTCAGGAGAGGGCAAATGGACACAGGGACAATTCCATGGTCCCAGGGTGCTCCAAGATTTCTTTGGACATTCCAGGGATCCAGGGGCAGCCACAGCTGCTCTGGCAATTCCAGCCCAGCCAGAAATTCCTGCCCAAATTCCCACCCCAAGCTCCCCCATCCAGGGAATTCCCTCCATTCCCAGCTCTCCCAGCCTGGGATTGGATCCATCCCCACCCCAACTCCTCTCTAGGAAGGAATTTTGGGATCTGGGGGCTTCACTGGGAATCTCAGGACTCCAGGAAGGGTCTCCCTTCTCTTTTCCATCCCCAAATTCCATAAAAATCCCTCGGGATGGATTCTGAGCATCCTTGATCCCAGAATGGTTTGGGATGGGATCCATGGACCTTCAATCCCATCCCATCCCATCCCAATCCCACCATCCCAGGCTGCTCCAAGATTTCCTGGGACACTGCCAGGGATCCAGGGATTCTCTGCCAATTCCAGCCCAGCCAGGAATTCCTTCCCAAATTCCCACCCCAAGCTCCCCTTTCCCAGTGGTAAACCATGCCTGTGTCCTGTCCCTCCGTGCCTTTCCCAAATTCCAGCCCTCCTGGAGCCCTTGGAGGCCCTGGAATGTGCTGGAAGCTCTCCCTGGATCCTTCCCTTCTCCAGGAGAACATTCCCAGTTTTCCAGAGGGAAGCTGATCCAATCCCTTCTCATCCTCATGGGATCCCTGTGGATTTTCCCCAGGATTTCCACATCCTCCTGGTGTTGGGAGCTCCCCTGGTTCTGGAATCCTGGAATAGTTTGGGTGGGAATGACCCAAATCCCAGCCAATCCCAACCCTTGGACACTTCCCATTATCCCAAGGTGCTCCAAGTCCCGTCCTGGCCTTGGGAATTTTTATCCCAGGTTTTACAGCCCCTGGGTATGGAGAAGGAAGAGAAGAAGGACATTCCTGCTCCCAGCAAATCCTGGGAATCCTGACCCATCTCTCCTGACCCCAGCTCAGCCATTCCCAAAAACAGTTTGGGACCAAACCATCCCAACCCAGGATCCAGGGAATGCTCCAGGTGTGGAAATCAGGGAAAATCCATCCCTAAATTCTGTCTCAGGGAGGAAATCCAATGAGAAGAGTCTCCCATCCAATGGGAGAACCAATCCAAAAAGTTGGGAATTAAATCCAGGAAGTTCCCTCTGGGAATGAGGGGAATTCCCTGACCAGGAGTTTCAGCCTTTCCCACCAAAATTCTGGAATTCCATTGGAACCCCCTGAGGAGCCACCATGGTTCTGGCCAGGGAATTGGAAATTCCTGGGTTTAAATTCCAACAATTCCCAGCTGGAATTCCAGATCCAGCTGTGGGAGAAGCCCTGGCAGAGCTGGGTCACCAGGAAAGCCTGGGAGCACCAAAATCCATCCTGGAGGAACAAAATCCATCCTGGAGACACCAAACCCAGCCTGGGGAACCCCAAATCCCAACCTGGGGAATCAAATCCCTCCTGAGGAACCAAATCCCATCCTGGGGACAGAAAATCCCATCCTGGGGTCACCAAATCCCATCCTGGAGGAACAAAATCCAATCCTGAGATACTAAATCCATCCTGGGGAATCAAATCCCATCCTGGGGACACCAAATCCCATCCTGGAGGAACAAAATCCAATCCTGGGAATCAAATCCCATCAAGGGGAATTAAATCCCATCTTGGAGACACCAAATTCCATCCTGGAAGCACCAAATCCCATCCTGAGAAACCAGGTCACAACCTGGGGGACCAAATCCCATCCTGGGGATCAAAATCCATCCTGGGGAATCAAAATCCCATCCTAGATGAACAAAATTCCATCCTGGAGGGACCAAATCCATCCTGGAGGGAACAAATCCATCCTGGAGACACCAAAATCCATCCTGGAAGCACCAAATCCCAACCTGGTCAGCCCTGGAGTGGTCAGGCAGCTGGAGCAGATCCCCATCCCATGGATCCCAGAAAGTTCCAACCTCCAGGAATTCCCAAAGGATCCTCCAATGCCAGAGATCGTGGAAAGCTCTGAGCTCATGGAATTCCCACCTGGAACATCCAACCCCCAGCCCAGCTCGAGGCTGTTCCCTCTTCTCCTTTCCCTTGGGATCAACTCTTTCCGAATATCCACAGGAAGGAATAACCTCGGGAATTCGGGGAATGACCTGGTTCTCTCCAGCCAAACCAAGGAAAGCTCATCCCATCCAGCAAAATCTCGGATTCATTCCCTTAAATTTGGATTTTAGGACATATCCTTGTTATCCGTAAAATCACAAAATCATGGAATGGGTTGGGTGGGAAGGGACCTCAAAGCTGATCCCATTCCATGATGACATTCCATGATCCCGGGCTGCTCCAACCTGGCCTTGGATAATTCCAGGGATCCAGGGAATGCCTGGATTCCCTGGGAATTCCCAAGGGATTGGATATGGGGAAAGGCCAGCTCCAAGAGCTGCAAGGATGGGGATAAATGGGAAGAACTCCAGTCCCTGGGATGGGATAATGGGATGGGATAATGGGATGGGATAATGGGATGGGATAATGGGATGGGATAATGGGATGGGATAATGGGATGGGATAATGGGATGGGATAATGGGATGGGATCATGGGATGGGATGGGATAATGGGATGGGATCCATGGGATGGGATACATGGGATGGGATAATGGGATGGAATCCGTGGAATGTTCCCCTTGGGAATTTGGAAGAGCTGGAGCTGGGATGGGCTGGGAAGGACCCCAGAGTGGGCAGAGCCTTCTCCCTGGAAGTGCTCGCAGGGACGGGAGAATTCCAGGGAGGAATTTGCAGCAGGAAGAGCAAATTCCTTTAAGGATCATCCCAAAATCCACCTCCCTCCCCCTGCCCGAGATGAAGCTCCAGCCCTGCCTTTTCCAACCCCCTTTTCCCTCTTTTCCCCACAGGACTGGAGCGGATTTTCAGGAAAATCCTAAGGGAGCAGTGGTGACATGGATGGGACAAATTCCCAGCCTAAAAATCCATGGAATACTGGGATGAGGGGCTGGGAAACCGGGGGGTTCTGAGCCACTTCCCTAATTTGGGAACGCTACTCCAGAAGGACTTTTCCCAGATTCTGGATATTCCATGCCAGGACCCCTCTGCACCCATGTACTTCCTGCAGAATTCCCAAATCCCACAGAATTCCCAAATCCCACAGAATTCCCAAATCCCATAGAGCCCCATGCCCGCTCTGAGCACTTCCCTCAGCCTCAGCAAACGAAGGGAAACCAGGAATGGCAGGAGAACCAGAAATGGGGGTGGGGAAAGGGGGAAAAAATTAAATTCCTCGTTTTTTCCAACACAAAAGCTGCAGGATTGATCCCAGAAAAAAAAAACAAAAAACAAAAAACAAAAAAACAAAAAAAACAAAAAAAAAAACAAAAAAACAAAAAAACCAAAAAACAAAAAACCAAAAAACAAAAAAAAACAAAAAAACAAAAAAAAAAAAAAAAACCAAAAAAAAAAACAAAAAAACAAAAAAACAAAACAAAAAAAAACATGGATGCCATTTTGAGCCCTGAAGTTTCACTTGGTGTTCCACGGATTTAAAAGTCCTTCGGAACGGGAGCAAAATTCCCACTGGGATGCAGCCCTTGGGAGAAGGGACAGAACAACAGTAAATCCAGGAATTCTCCTGGAAAATCCCATTCCAGGCTGGATCTGCAGCTCTTCCCAGCTTTCCTCCCACATGGAAAAACGGCTCCGCTGTCCCTCTGCTCCTGGGAATGCCGGGGGTGGAGAGGTCTCTGCATCCTGAGCTTTTCCCGCCTCCTCTTCCCTAAATCCACAAGAACATTCCCAAGTCTCCAAGGGATCGTTTTTTTGTTTGTTTTTTTTTTTTTTTTTGCAGCAAAAAGGTGGAATTCTGGGCCAAAGGAGCCTCGGGAAACTCCCATAAATGATCCCGACCCTGGGAGAGCCCTGGGATGAGCCAGGAATGAGCTCCGGGGTGGGAGCAGCAGGAAAAGCTCTCCCGGTTTTTCCCCTGGGATCCCAAAATTCTCCCCGGCCAAAATCCAGGGAAAAGCTCTGAGCATTCCGATCCCCAAAAAGCCACGGATGGAGCCAGGCAGGAGGTGTTCATTCCCGCAGGGAAAAGGAGTGAAAATTCCAAAAAAATTCCAAGCAGCATCCACACCAAAACCCCCAGAAAGCCGGAAAGGAAAAGATGGAATGAGGGAAGAAAATTCCTTTGGGATTGTTGGGAATGGGGCTCCGGAGGTGACCAGGGACTGTTCATCCCACAGGCAAAAGGAGGGACAGTTTCCAGCAATTCCAAGGAGCTCCAGCACCAAAACCCTCCCGAAATTCCAAGAGAGCCACGATGGCAGCAGGACACGGCACTGAACCGGAGAAATCCGGGGGGAAAAATCCCTTCAGAGCTCCCCAGGATTGCTGGGAATGAGAATCCCGAGCTGTTCATTCCCACGGAGAAAGGGAGTGACAATTCCCAAAAATTCCAAGGCACCACCAGCACCAAAACCCCCCAAAATTTCAAGCCACAACCCCAGACCACGACAACGAAGGAGCCAGGGAGGAAAATCCCTTTGGAGCCCCCAGAATTAATGGGAATGAGGATCCCGAGCCAAGCAAGGGCTGTTCATTCCCACAGGGAAAAGCAGTGACAATTCCCAAAAATTCCAGTGCACCACCAGCACAGAAACTCCCCAAATTCTGAAACTCAGCACCAGACCACGACACTGAACGAGCCAGGGAATGAAATCCCCTTGGAGCACCCCAGGATTGCTGGGAATGAGAATCCTGAGCTGTTCATTTCCACGGGGAAAAGCAGCGACAATTCCTAAAAATTCCATGGCATCACCATCAGCACCAAAACCCCCCAAAATTCCAAGCCACAACCCCAGAACACGACACTGAACCAGCCAGGGAGGAAAATCCCTTTGGAGCCCCTCCAGGATTGCCAGGAATGAGAATCCTGAGCTGAGCAAGGGCTTTCATTCCTTGAAGGAAAAGGAGCGAAAATTCCCAAAAATTCCAAGGCATCACCAGCACCAAAGTCTCGGAAAGAGATTTGGCACCAGGACAAGGCACAGAACCAGGGAATAAAATCCCATTGGAGCCCCCCAGGATTGCTGGGAATGAGGATCCTGAGCTGGGCAGGGGCTGTTCATTCTCTCAAGGAAAAGCAACGACAATTCCCAAAAATTCCAATCCATCACCAGCACCAAAAGCCCCCAAAATTCCAAGCTACAACCCCAGACCACGACACTGAACCAGCAGCAAATTAAATCCCCTTGCACCACTCCCCCAGGATTACTGGGAATGAGAATCCTGAGCCCTTCATTTCCTCAGGGAAAAGCAGTGACAATTCACAAAAATTCCAAGCCACCACCACCGGCAGCAAAGCCCCAAATTCCGAGATTCAGCACCAGACCACGACACTGAACCAGCCAGGGAACAAAATCCCTTCAGAGCCCTCCAGGATTGCCAGGAATGAGAATCCTGAGCTGAGCAAGGGCTGTTCATTCCTTGAGGGAAAACCAGTGACAATTCCCAAAAATTCCGAGCCACCACCAGCACCAAAACCCTCCCAAAATACAAGAGAGCCACGATGGCAGCAGGACAAGGCACAGAATCGGAGAAATTCAGGGAGGAAAATCCCTTTGGAATTTGCTGGGAATGAGAATCCTGAGCCGAACAAGGGCTGTTCATTCCCACAGGGAAAAGTAGCGACAATTCCCAAAAATTCCAAGCCATCACCAGCACCAAAACCCCCTAAAATTTCAACCCACAACCTCAGACCATGACACAGAATGAGCCAGGGAACAAAATCCCCTTGGACCCCCCCAGGATTACTGGGAATGAAGATCCTGAGCCGAGCAAGGGCTGTTCATTCCCATAGGGAAAAGCAGTGACAATTCCCAAAAAAATCCAAACCAGCAAAGCCCCAAATTCCAGGACTCAGCACCAGACCACGACACTGAACAAGCCAGGGGATGAAATCCCTTCAGAGCCCTCCAGCATTGCTGGGAATGAGAATCCTGAGCCGAGCAAGAGCTGCTCATTCCCATAGGGAAAAGCAGGGACAATTCCCAAAAATTCCAAACCACTATCACCAGCAGCAAAGCCCCAAATTCCGAGATTCAGCACCAGACCACGACACTGAACAAGCCAGGGGATGAAATCCCTTCAGAGCCCTCCAGCATTGCTGGGAATGAGAATCCTGAGCCGAGCAAGGGCTGTTCATTCCCATAGGGAAAAGCAGGGACAATTCCCAAAAATTCCAAGGCATCACCAACAGCACTGTAACCCCCAAACTCCACGCCACCGCCCCAACCCAATCCCCTCCAGCCCCTCCACTGCCGCCTCTCCTCTCCTCTCGCCGCCGCCTGCTGCACCAACACCACCGGGAAAAAAAAAAAAAAACCTGGAAAAACCGGGTTCCATCCATCCATCCATCCATCCATCCATCCATCCATCCATCCGTCCGTCCGTCCGTCCGTCCGTCCCTACCTTTGGCCCCTCGCAGGACGAAGCCGAAGCCCTCATGCTCCCGTTTCTGCAGCACGGCCGTCTTCTCCTCGATGATGTAGTCACTGGGCAGGAAAGAGCACAAGAGAATGATGCCAGGGTTAGAGCGCAGCACCATCGCTGCCAGCCGGGGTGGCCTCTGTCACCGCCCTGTCACCAGCCGGGGGTGGCCTTTGTCACCAGCCAGGGGTGGCCTTTGTCACCGGGAGACCTCTTCGCATCCAGCCTTTCATCTCCGCAGGGATCCGCTTCCCCTCCCTTGCTCTTTCTTTTTCTTTCTTTCTTTATCTCTCTCTCTTTTTTTTTTTTTTTTTCTCCTGGATTTTTTTTTCCTGGCTTTTTTTTTTTTTTTTTTTTCTCCCCGTGGATTTTTTTTTTTTTTTGTGCCCAAAGTCACACCAAAAAGACGGAAGCGACTTTGCCTCGGCGCGTGGAGGAGGAGGAGGAAAAGGAGGAAAAAAAGGAGGAGGAGGAGGGAATAAAAAAGAAGAAGAAAATCGTGGATGTCCCTGCTGCCCACCGGGCCCCCTCGCAGTCACCTGCAGAGGAATGCAGGGATACGGAGCCCTCCTCGCAGGAATGCAGGGATACGGAGCCCACGCAGGAATTTCGGGAATTTCGGAGCTTTGCCCGTTAAACGCGGGGCTCGGCCATCGGGAATCGTCTCTTCCCACACTTCCCAAGCGCGTCTCCCTCTTGGGGGGTGGAAAAAAAAAATCCCCAAACCACCAAAAACCGGGATTCTTGGATGCAAGCGGCGGTGCCTCCTCGGGCAGGAGCGGGGCAGAGTTTAAATCCTCATCCCGGCGGATTTGATCCCAAAATTCCCCCCCTCGGGCGTTGCTAAGTGACGGATTGCCGGCAGCGGGGGGGACGCATCCTTGGGAAAAGCCGGGATTGATCCAGCGGCGGACGGACGGACGGACGGACGGAGGGAGGGATGGACGGGAGCCCCCTCCCCAAATTGTCCCTAGGGGCGGCGGGAGGGGGAGGGGGCCGCAGGTCCCTCCCAGCGGAGCCGCAGGGGTGACATCAGAGCCGGGATAATCCGGGAAGGAGGTTGGGAAGGAGCCGGGAAGTGGGAGCCAAAGCGGGAGTGGAGAGGAGGGAGCGAGGGCAGCGAGGGGAGGGATGGGAACAAAGAGAGGGATGGGAGGGATGGGGAATGATTTGGAATATTGGAGAGGGATGGGAACAATGGGAGGGATGCGGAGGGATGGGGAGGGATGGAAAAGTGGGGAGGGATGGGCAGGGATGGGGAGGGATGGGGAGGGATGGAAAGGTGGGGAGGGATGGAAAGTCGGGGAGGGATGGGCAGGGATGTAGAGGGATGGGGAGGGATGGAAAAGTGGGGAGGGATGGAAAGGTGGGGAGAGATGGGCAGGGATACAGAGAGATGGAGGGATGTGGAATGATTTGGAATGTTGGAGAGGCATGGGGAGGATGGGGAATGATTTGGAATATTGGAGAGGGATGGGAACAATGGGAGGGATGCAGAGGGATGGGGAGGGATGGAGGGACGTGGAATGATTTGGAATGTTGGAGAGGGATGGGGAGGGATGGGAGAGATGCAAGTGACAGGACAATGGGAGGGATGTAAAGGAATGAGGAGGGATGGAGAGATGGGGAGGGATGGGAACAATGGGGAATGATTTGGAATATTGGAAAGGGATGGGGAGGGATGGGAACAATGATGAGGGAACAATGAGGGATGAGGAGGGACAGGGAGGGATGGGGAAGGATGGGAACAATGGGAGGGTTGAGAAGGGACAGGGAGGGATGGGAAGGGATGGAGAGATGGGGAATGACTTGGAATACTGGAGAGGGATGGGGAGGGATGGGAACAATGGGAGGGATGGGGAGGGACAGGGAGGGATGGAGAGATGGGGAATGATTTGGAATATTGGAAGATGGGGAGGGATGGGAACAATGGGAGGGATGCAAAGGAATGAGGAGGGATGGAGAGATGGGGAATGACTTGGAATACTGGAGAGGGATGGGGAGGGATGGAAAGGTGGGGAGGGATGGGCAGGGATAAAGAGAGATGGAAGGATGAGGAATGATTTGGAATGTTGGAGAGGGATGGGGAGGATGGGAGGGATGCAAGTGACGGGACAATGGGAGGGATGTAGAGGAATGAGGAGGGATGGAGAGATGGGGAGGGATGGGGAATGGTTGGGAATATTGGAGAGGGATGGGGAGGGATGGGAGCGATGGGAGGGATGAGGAGGGACAGGGAGGGATAGGAAGGGATGGAGAGATGGGGAATGATTTGGAATATTGGAGAGGGATGGGGAGGGATGGAGAGAGATGGGGACAATGTGAGGGATTGGGAAGGATGGAGAGATGGGAACATTGGAGAGGGATGGGGAATTATGAGCAGGGATGGGGAATGATTGGGAATATTGGAGAGGGATGGGAAATGTTGAGGAGAGATGGGGAGAGCTGGGAAGGGGTGGGGAACGATGGAAATTATGGGGAGAGATGCAAGAGGGGTGGGGAATGATTGGGAATGTTGGGGAGGGATGGAAGTGACAGAAAAGAAGGGGAATGTTGGGGAGGGATGGGGAACAGTGGGAATGTTGGGGAGGGATGGGGAATGTCGGGGAGTGATGGAAACAATGGGAATAATGGGGAATGATTGGAATGATGGGAATGATGTGGAGTGATGGGGAGTGATGGGGACAGTGGGAAAAGATGGGAAACAATGGGACAGATGGGACTGAGGGGAAAAACAGGAACAATGGGAATGATGGGAATGATGTGGAGCAATGGGAATGATGGGAATGATGTGGAGCAATGGGAATGATGGGAATGATGTGGAGCAATGGGAATGATGTGGAGCAATGGGAATGATGGGGAGCGATGGGAAGAGCTGGAAAACAATGGGAATGTTGGGAAGGGATTGATGGAGGGGGGAGCACTGGCAGCACTGGAACACCTGGAACTGGCAGCGGGAATTGCCCGTGGATCCATTCCCAAGGCACATGAAGGGACTGGAATTCCAGCTGGGCCTCGCCCGCTCCTCTGGAGGGAAAACCTCGGATCACCGGGAACACCGGGAGGGAATGGATCCTGCCAGGAACAGCAGGAATACTGGGAGAGAACGGATCCCTGCTGGAAACATCTGGATCATAGGGAACACTGCCAGGGAATGGATCCCTGCTGGGATCACTGGGAACACCAGGTGGGAATGGATCCATGCTGGAAACACTTTGGATCACTTGGAATGCTGGGAGGGAATGGATTCATGCTGGAAATACTGGGAACACAGAGGGAATGGATCCCTGCCAGGAAAACCTTGGATTTCCTGGATCACCAGGAGGGAATGGATCCATGCTGGGATCACTGGGAACACTGGGAGGGAACAGATCCATGCTGGAAACACTGGGATCCTCAGGAGGGAATGGATCCATGCTGGAAACACTGGGATCACCAGGAGGGAATGGATCCATGCTGGAAACACTGGGAACACCAGGAGGGAATGGATCCATGCTGGAAACACTGGGATCCTCAGGAGGGAATGGATCCATGCTGGAAACACTGGGAGGGAATGGATCCATGCTGGAAACACTGGGAGGGAATGGATCCATGCTGGAAACACTGGGATCCTCAGGAGGGAATGGATCCATGCTGGAAACACTGGGAACACCAGGAGGGAATGGATCCATGCTGGGAACACTGGGAACACTGGGAGGGAATGGATCCATGCTGGAAACACTGGGAACACTGGGAGGGAATGGATCCATGCCAGGAACACTTTGGGAATCCATTCCATAGGGAGGCAATCCCTAATTCCCGAGCGTTTTCCCATGTGCCGAATCCTTCAGGCTCCGGCAGCGCTTCCCAAATCCCGGATCACGACGTGAACCCACCGTGGGATGGTGGCTCCCTGCTCTTGGAATTCTGGGATGGGATTCACGGAATCCTGGAAAAAGCTGGAAAAACCCTGGGCTGGAGCAGCATCATTCCATGGAAATGGGAATGCAGCGGGAGGGAAGGAAAACTCTCTGGAATCTCACCGGGGGCATTCCTGAGCCTCTGGAATTGTCTGGGAGCAGCTTTTGGGATCAGATCCCCTTTTCAGAGAGTGTCGGGAATATCATGGATTCATGGAATGGTTTGGGTGGGAGGGGACTTCAAGCTCCTGAAATTCCATCCCATTCCATGATCCTGGGATGCTCCAACCTCGCCTTGGAACCTTGAGGGGATCCAGGGGAATTCCATGATCCCATTCCTTGAACAAAGCAGGTTGGGAAAGCCTCCATCCCATGGAAAATTGGGAATTCTCTGTGGAGCTGCTTGGGAATGTTGGGATAGGGATAGATGGGATTTGGGAATCAATTCCTGGCTGGGCTGGAATTCCAAGGGTTGGGATTTCGGCTCCATTCCCACCCAGCCCATGCCAAGATTCTCCCATGGAATTTCCATCCCGGCAGTGCATTCCCGGCCCTGGAGGTGCCCAAGGAATTCCTGGAATTCCACTCAGAGCTCTGGAAAGCTTTTCCCACCTCAGGAATTCTTTGGACTTTAGGGCTCCAGTTTTCCTCGGGGAATCCAAACATTCCCAGGGAATGGAATCCCTCTGCAGCCATTCCAACATTCCAGCATTTTCCTGGGAAGTTGGGGACACCTCCCAGTGCTTTCCCCATGGGAACAACCACGCCGATCCATGAAAATTGATTTCACTTCCCGATTTTCCCCTTTTCTTCCAGAATCCCAGGATTTGTCTTTGGATCATTCCATGGGCAGAACCAATTCCTGCTATCCCAGGTTGCTCCAGCGTTTTTTTCCAACTTGGAATCCCTCCAGGTGTCTCCTGGGTGGCTTTTCCTGCTTTCCCCCAAACTTTGGGAATGTGGGCGGAGCGGGATCGGCGTCACCGGGAATGTGGGCAGGATCCAGGTGTGGGATCCGAGCCCGGAGCCGTCACCGGAGCCTCGGAAGCGTGGGAGCCGGGATGAATCACGGCTCCATTGATTCCTGCGCATTCCATGGATTCTAAAAGGAGCTGGAATTGCCGGGGGTGGTGCGGAGACCGACGCCCACCTTTAACTCCCGGTGTTCCGTAGGGATGGAGAATTCCAGCTCCTATTCCAGGTTTTCTGCTCAGCCTTGGGCACCAAAGGGTGGGATGGTGCTGGACTCTCCAGGAATTCCTTTTCCATGAGTTTTCCATGAGCTTTCCACAGTTTTGCCTGATCCAAACCTGACCTTTAACTCCCGGCATTCCGCAGGGACAGGGAAAATTCCTGGTTCATTCCCAATCCCATTCCCGATTCCATTCCAGGCCCATTCCAGATCCTATTCCAGATTTTCTCCTTGGTCTCGGGAACTAAAGGATGGGATAGTGCTGGCCTCTCCAGGAATTTATTTTCCAAACTTTTTCCATGAGTTTTCATAGTTTTGCCTGATCCAAACCTGACCTTTAACTCCCGGCATTCCACAGGGACAGGGAAATTTCCCGGCCCATTCCCAATCCCATTCCAGCTCCCATTCCTGATCCTATTCCAGGCCCAGTCCAGCTCCTATTCCAGGTCTCAATCCCATTCCAGATCCAATCTCAATCATATTCCAGGCCCATTCCAGCTCCCATTCCAGGAACATTCCAAGTTTTTACTCTGCCTCGGGCACTAAAGGGTGGGATTGTGCTGGCCTCTCCAGGAATTCCTTTTCCAAGTATTTTCCATGGGTTTTCCAAAGTTTTCCTTGATCCAATGCCCACCTTTAACTCCCAGCATTCCACAGGAACAGGGAGAATTCCCAGTCCCGTTCCAAATCCCATTCCAGGCCTATTCCAGGTGGAATTCCAATGGTAACTCACCCCCTTTGGATGGAGGAATTCCAGCTTTGGAAACACTGGAAGGAATTCCCAGTTTTCCTGAGGGATAGGAGAAGAGGCAACAACACCAAGGAAATCTCAGGAATTACAGGAAAATCCAAGGAAAACTTTTCCCAGTGGAAAATCAGCTCCCTTTGGCTGTGGAATTTCCTGCCTTGGAAATCTGGAAATTCCCGGATTTCCCAGCTCGGAGAAAATGATTCCATAATTCCCTTATTCCAACCTCCATTATTCCATAATTCCCTAATTCCAGCCTCCATAATTCCACAATTTTCTGTCTCCACACATTTTTCCATCCCAGTGTTCCAGGACAGAAAAATCCCCTTTTCCCACTCCGTGTTCTCCACATTTTCCACGTTTTCCATGTTTTCCGGTGAAATCCCTCACCCTAATCCCTGACACAAATCTGGGATTGGCTCCTTCTCCTGATTTTTCCCCTTCCCAGCTGCCCCTGGCTTTAATTCCCAAATTAATTTGGAGCCTCTTTAATCCCTCCCTTTAATCCCAAATGCAATTCCCGCCGGGATTTCTTTTCCGGATAAAGCCGAGCTCAGATTCGCCCCCTCCAGGTGAATTTTTCTGAGCTCTGTTCCGTTTTTCCCATTCCTGGATTTTGGGAATGACCAGAATTTTGGGACCCTCCAGCACAACCTGACTCTGGAGCTGCCCCTGCTCCTCCTTGTGGATTCCTGATTCCAAAGGAAATCTGGGAATTGTGGGAATCCCATCCTGGGGAAGGTTTTCCATCTCCAATCCAGATTTATCCAGAAATTCCTGGAGATGTCCCATCATTCCAAACCATTCCGTGATCCCACAGAATCCATCATCCAGAATTTTGGGATTTTCCCTTTCTCAACGATTCCCCAAACTCCCCAAATTTTCTCTGGAAGCTTCCGCCTGGAATCCGAACAATTCCCAAAGGATTTCCTGGAGTGGGATCAATCCAAGCCCTCTCTGTGGGGCTCTTCCCAAGGATTTTTCCAAATCCAGCTCCTTAAATTCCCCTTTAACTTGCCTTGGGCCAAGGAATTTTGCGGATCCATGGAATTCTGGGAATCTTGGAGCTCAGCCCCAACATTTTCCTGCTTTTTTTGAGCTCCTCATCCCAAATTTTGCTCCCACTGAGCATTCTTGACTCCAAGGAATTCGTGGAATTTTGGAGCCTTCCCAAGTTTTTTTACCACACTGGATCTGGCTCCTTAAATCCCCCTTTCCTGCCCCACTCCTCTATTGGAATCCCAGGAATGTTTTCCCCAGTGAAAATTCCCAGGAATTTCAACTCATGGCCAAGAGCTCCTCCTGCTGTTTTCCCAGGATGTGATTCCCAAAGAAAATCCCTTTTCCCGGGATTCCCATGGATTCAATCCCATCTCTTCTCCCACTGAACCAATGGAATTTTTCCTCATCTGTGAATTCCTGCTTTTTTCCCCACTTTTCCCGTGGTGCCAGCAGGAATTTTCCAGAGCTTCCCTTAATTTTTCCCTCAGGTTTTCCTCTTTCCTGATTTTTCCAACAGGAACGGCCCTGAAGCAGCAAATCCTGGGAATTTTGAGGATCAACCCAAATTCCACAAATTCCTTGGAGTCAGGAATGCTCTGGGAAGCAAAATTTGGGATAAGGAGCTAAAAAAAAGCAGGAAAATGTTGTGGATGAGCTGCAAGATTCCCAGAATTCCATGGATCTACACAATTCCTTGGCTTTCAAGGAATTTAAGGAAATTTCAAGGAAAAACCCCTCCTCTGGCGTTCACATTCCCAAACTTTTCCAGAACCTTGGGTGCTCCACTGGGACACAAACCAGGAATGAGAAACATTCCCAGATTTTCCAGAGTGTTGGATTTTCCATTGGGATGTGAAAAATTTCCAAACTTCTCCAGAACCTTTGGATCCTCCACTGGGACATGAACCAGGAATGTGGAACATTCCCAGAATTCTCCAGAACTTTGGATTCTCCATTGGAACATGAGCCAGGAATGGTGCCAGATTCCCAGAATTTTCCAGAACCTTGGATCCTCCACTGAGACTCAAACCAGGAATGAGAAACATTCCCAAACTTCTCCAGATGTTTGGATCATCCACCGGGATGAGCCAGGAATGGGAAACATTCCCAGAATTCTCCAGAACCTTGGATTCTCCATTGGAACACAAATAGGAATGGGACCACATTCCTGAACTTTTCCAGAACCTTGGATCCTCCCCTGGGACATGAACAATGTGAAACATTCCCAAACTTTGGATTCTCTGATGGTACAGGAGTCTGGAATGGCGTCACATTCCCAGAATTTTCCAGGATGTTGGATTCTCCTCTGGGACATGAGCTGGGAATGGGAAACATTCCCAGAATTCTCTGGAATCTTGGATCCATCACTGGGAAATGAACTGGGAATGGGAAACATTCCCAAACTTCTCCAAAACTTCGGATTCTCCTTTGGAACAGAGCCTGGAATGGGAGCACATTCCCAAACTTCTCCAGACCCTTGGATCCTCCACTGAGACACAAACCAGGAATGTGAAACATTCCCAAACTTCTCCAGAATGCTGCATCATCCACTGGAATACTGAAATCCATGAGCCAGGAACGTGGCCGCATTCCCAAAATTCCCCAAAACCTTGGATCTTGCCCCCAGCTCTCCTCCTCCAGACCCTGGAATTCCTCCCACCGCCCAGAACTCCTGGAAAAATCCCTTTCCCATGGAATTCCACATCTCTGTGAGGAAAGGAGTGGGTTTTTCCATGGAGATGAGAATTCCCAGAATTCCCGGGATTCCCAGGGCTCCTTACCTGTGGGAGGTGAAGTTGTCGTAGGATCCGACGGTGTAGTGCCGGAAAAGCCGCTTGGTCCGGT
This sequence comes from Oenanthe melanoleuca, assembly GCF_029582105.1. Classification (NCBI taxonomy): domain Eukaryota; kingdom Metazoa; phylum Chordata; class Aves; order Passeriformes; family Muscicapidae; genus Oenanthe; species Oenanthe melanoleuca. The sequence continues at coordinate 68,920,457 of NC_079334.1, read as the reverse complement.
CTTCCCTGGTTTCTGTGGGAAAAATCCACATCCCGAATTATTCCCGGCTTTTCCCGCCTTCCCAAAGCATCCACAAACCCCAGGAATTCCATTCCAGGCGGGAATGAGGAGAATCCATGGGGATAAGAGTCCCACGTGTGGCCAAGGAATTCCTGGGAATGTTGGGGGAAATTCCAGAAAAATTCCTGGCTGGAATGCCAGAGGAGACTCAATCCTATGGAAAACCCAAATCCCACATTCCTGCCCTGCTTCCTTCCTTTTCCGACATCGGAACGGGTGGGAAGAGCTGGGAATGCTCCTGGGAATTCCTGGAGCTCGCCAGATCTCCAGGAGTGCCGGAATTTTCAGGAAATCCGGGAATGAGGGATTCCATTCCTGAGGCAGCAGCTCCCACGGAAAGCTGGGAATATTTCTGGGATCCTCCTGCCCTCCTACAGGTCTTGGAATTTCTGGGAATGCCAGAATTAGGAGGAAAACTGGGAATTCCAATCCCAAGGGAGCAGTCACATCCCCACCCTGCTTCCGTGCTTTTCCCACCTCAGAATGGATGGAAAGAGCTGGGAATGATCCCTCCGGAGTTTTCTGGCTTTCCAATTTTCCATCTGGAAAATCCTCACTGCTCCGAGGGGTTCCCGGCTCTGATTCCAGGGGGAAATTCCAAGGAAAAGGAAAAGCTCGGGAAGCTCCCACAGAGCAGCACACGGAATAAAATCAGGGAATTCTCCACCTGGGAAAACTCTCGTTGATCCGAGGAGTTTCTGGCTCTGATTCCAGGGGGAAATTGCAAAGAAAAGGAAAAACTTGGGGAGTTCCCGCTTGGCGCCAGAAGACGGCAGCAGGGAGCAGCTGATCCAGGAACAATTCCCGGCGGGAATGAGGAGGGAGAGAGGCTGAAAAATCGGGATCAGAGGGGTTGGATGTGCCCGGGAAAAAGTTTGGGACACAGAAATGTGGGAATTGGGAAAGGGAAAGGGAAAGGAAAAGGAAAAGGAAAAGGAAAAGGAAAAGGAAAAGGAAAAGGAAAAGGAAAAGGAAAAGGAAAAGGAAAAGGAAAAGGAAAAGGAAAAGGAAAAGGAAAAGGAAAAGGAAAAGGAAAAGGAAAAGGAAAAGGAAAAGGAAAAGGAAAAGGAAAAGGAAAAGGAAAAGGAAAAGGAAAAGGAAAAGGAAAAGGAAAAGGAAAAGGAATTCCCAGCAGATCCCGATAGCTCCAGGAGCCCACCCAGCCCTGGTATTTCCTGGCACTTCCCATTCCAACAGGAATTCAGGAATTCCCTCCTCCCGCCTCTTTCTCCTGCCATTCCAGCCCTTTGGAATTCCGGATCCCCCTCATCCCTCTGCACATTCTCCCTGATCCACAAGCCCTCCTGGATCCCATTCCCGAGGAAAAAAAACGGGATTTATGGGCTGTCCACGGCCCGGCAGCTCCGTTCCCTCCCTGGTTCCCAAAAATAGCAGCGCTTTTAATGGAGCCGTCATGGAGCCTCCGGAGCTGATGGATGGATCTGGGAGCAGCCGGGATCTGCAGGGACACGGAGCAGCTCAAAATAACGGGAATGAGCCAGAGGAGTCCGGGATGGGATGGGATGATGGGATGGGATGATGGGATGGGATGGAATGATGGGATGGGATGATGGGATGGGATGATGGGATGGGATGATGGGATGGGATGATGGGATGGGATGATGGGATGGGATGATGGGATGGGATGGGATGGGATGATGGGATGGGATGATGGGATGGGATGATGGGATAATGGGATGGGATAATGGGATGGGATGACGGGATGGGATGACGGGATGGGATCCATGAGATGGGATCCACAGGATGGGATCCATGGGATGAGATGGGATCCACAGGATGGGATCCATGGGATGGGATGGGATCCATGGCATTGAAGAAATCTGGGATAGTGGATGTTTCCATAGGGAATGGGATCAGGATGGGCTTTAAAGCCCTTTTCAACCTAAACATTCCATGAATCCATGACAAAAATCCTTGGTGATTCATGTCTGGAATAAATCTGGGATCTGCTTGGACCTGTCTGGCCAAGAGAGGGTGGAGAAATTTATCCTGAAATTCCAGGGAAAGCCCGGGTTTCAGCATCCTGATAAAATCCCTGGAAAAGGATCATCCTGCTTTTTTTTTTCTGGAATATTGGAGAGCTGGAAAATCGTTGGGAAGGACTCAATGATTGGTGAAGAGATGGGATGGGATCTATAGGATGTGAATGGAATGGAATTCCAGGAGCTGGAAAATTCCAATGCTGGAAAAATGCTGGAAAAACAATCAGGAATGACCCATCCTCTTTTTCTTTTTCCTGTGAAATCAACTCCGGGTTGCAAACAAGGAGGAAAAAATTCCCCTTTGGAATGTGGGAAGATCCATTTTTCCTTCTGTCAGGAATTCTGGTTCCAAGGAGAGTTTGGAATTTGATGAATTCCATCAAAAGGGAAAAATTCCCGATCCTTTAATTCTTGGGAATGGGATTTTTCCACCGTTTATTTTGGAGCTGGAGCAGGAAGCGGGACAGGCAGGAATCCTGGAATTCCACAAGTTGGGAAAGAATTCCAAGTTCAAACTGGGCCTGATCCCAACCCTGAGTGGAATTCCAGGAATTCCTTGGATTTCTCCAAGGATGGCAACTTCAAACCTCCCTGGGAAGCTCCTTCCAAGGCCTGACCCCCTTTTCCAGGGAAAAATTCCCAAAATTCCAATCCAATCCTCTCTTGGCTCAGGCTGAGGTAGTTTCCTTTTCCTATCCCTTATTCCCTGGGAGCAGATCCCAATCCCAGAAAGTTGGGAAAAGGGATAAAACCCCCCTGGATCCTCCTTTTTCCAGGCATGGGAAACACCTCCTCAAGGAACAGGAATTCCTTTGGAATTCCAGAATTCCCAGCAGAGCTGGGGCAATTCCAGCCGCTTCAGAGGATCTTCCTGGATTTTTTCTCTCTTCCAGGATGGACAATCTCAATTTTCTCAGTTTTTCCTCTGCTCCCATCCCAACCAATCCCAAATTCTCCATTCCTGCCAAAGATCCTGACGATGAATCCATGACCAAAACTCATCCCTTGGGATACAATTCCCATCTATCCCTGGAGTTTGGAACCATTCCCTGTCTCCTGTCTCTCCATCCCTTGGAAATATTCCTGATATTCCCACTTTTCATCTTTCCCATGGCTTCTTCAGGCCCTGGAAGCCACAACTGGATCATCCTGGATTTTTCCTCTATTCTGGGTTGACAATCCAAATTTTTCCAGTTTTTCCTCTGCTCCCATCCCTCCATCATCCCAAACTCTCCATTCCCTGATGATGAATCCATGATTGGAATTGAGCCCTTGGGATACAATTCCCACTGCCTAAAAGGAGCGCTCTGGTGATTCCATCGGGAATTCCAGCCGGAATTCTGGGATACCGACCTTCTCCAACCGACCAATCCCAATTTTCCCAGTTTTTCCTCAGCTCCTGCCCCTCCATCATCCCAAACTCTCCATTCATGCAGAAAATCCCGAAGATGAATCCATGATTGGAATTGACCCGTTTGGATACAATTCCCATAATTCCCATTGCCCAGAAGGAGCGCTCTGGTGATTCCATCAGGAATTCCAGATGGAATTCCGGGATACCGACCTTCTCCAGCTGACCAATCCCAGTTTTCCCAGTTTTTCTTCTGCTCCCACCCCTCCATCATCCCAAACTCTCCCTTCCCTGATGACGAATCCATGATTGGAATTGAGCCCTTGGGATACAATTCCCACTGCCCAAAAGGAGCACTCTGGTGATTCCATTGGGAATTCCAGCTGGAATTCTGGGATACCGACCTTCTCCAGCTGACCAATCCCAGTTTTCCCAGTTTTTCCTCAGCTCCCGTCCCAACCAATCCCAAACTCTCCATTCCTGCAGAAAATCCCGACGATGAATCCATAATTGGAATTGACCCGTTTGGATACAATTCCCACAATTCCCATTGCCCAGAAGGAGCGTTCCGGTGATTCCATTGGGAATTCCAGATGGAATTCTGGGATACCGACCTTCTCCAGCTGACCAATCCCAGTTTTCCTCGGCTCCCATCCCTCCATCATCCCAAACTCTCCATTCATGCAGAAAATCTCAACAATGAATCCATGATTGGAATTGACCCTTTAGGATACAATTCCCATAATTCCCATTGCCCAGAAGGAGCGCTCCGGTGATTCCATCGGGAATTCTGGCTGGAATTCCGGGAATTCTGGGATACTGACCTTGCCTGGAGTCATACTGGCGCATCTGCACCTCCTCCACGCATTCCGCCGGGAACCAGCCGCTCCTGCCCTTCACGGAGCCTTCCCAAAATCCGCCCTCTCCGATGCTCAGCACTGCAGAAAACAGGGATAGGGAATCAGCCAGGAATCCTGGGAAAAGTGGAGTTGGGATGGAGGAGCCACGGCAGGAATCCGGGAAGCAAAGCTGGAACGTGAAAGAGGAATATGGACTTTTCTGTGGGTTTGGTTCCTTTGGAAAATCTGGAATTCCCAGACTTTCCCAAATTCTGAAATTGTGGCATGACCAAATCCCCAAATTTTCCCACTCTGGATGCATAAATTTCTAAATTTCTGGGGTTTCCCACTCTGGATCCCCAAATTACCAAACTGTCTCACTCATTACCAAATTCCCAATTTTTCCAGCTCTGAATACTAAATTCCTGATTTTTCACACTCTGGATACCCAAATTCCCAGACTGTCCCGCTCTACATACCTGAATTCCAAATTTTCCTATTCTGGGTACCTGATTTCCTGAATTTTCCCACTCTGGGTGTCTGATTTTCTGATTTTTCCACTCTGATTGCCCAAATTCCAGAATTTTCCCACTCTGGAGGTCTAAATCCCAAATTGTGCCACTCTGGATCCCAAAATTCCAATAGCACCTTCGTGGTGCTCACCAGGTGTGAATTCTCTCCGTAGTGCCCAGATCCCTGAATTCCAGAGGTTGGAAAAGCCCTCCTGGATCTCCGAGCCCAAACTGGGCCTGATCCCAGCCCTGAGTGGAATTCCAGGAATTCCTTGGATTCCTCCAGGGATGGTGACTCCAAACCTCCCTGCTAAGGCCGTTTCCATGGAAAAATGATCCCAAAAATCCCAGCAGAGCCTCCCCTGGGCCGGGCTGAGGCGTTCCCTCTTTTCCCAGGGCTCATTCCCAGGAGCAGATCCCGATCCAAAGGCTGAGGTTGGGTGGATCCCAAACTTTCACTGGTTTTATGGAATCTTGGAATGGTTTGGGTGGGAAGGGACCTCAAACCCCATCTCATTCCAAAGGCAGGGAAATCTCCCTTTATCCCAGGATGCTCCAAGCCTTGGGCACTCCTAGGGATCCAGGAGTTGGATCAAGGCTGGAAAACCTGGGAATGTTCTCCTGGAGAAGGGAATGATCCAGGGAGAGCTTCCAGAACATTCCAAGGGCTCCAGGAGAGCTGGAGAGGGACTGGGGACAAGGGATGGAGGGACAGGAGCCAGGGAATGGATTCAGATTGGGAAAAGGGAGATTGGGGTGGGAATTTGGGAAGGAATTCCTGGCTGGGCTGGAATTCCCAGAGAATCCCTGGATCCCTGGCAGTGTCTCAGGAAATCTTGGAGCAGCCTGAGATCATGGGAGCTTTCCCTGCCCTTGGAATGGGAAGGGAAATTGAAGGTCCATGGATCCCACCCCAAACCATTCTGGGATTCTGGGATCAAGGACACTCAGAATCCATCCCGAGGGATTTTTATGGAATTTGGGGATGGAAAAGGGAAGGGAGACCCTTCCTGGAGTCCTGAGATTCCCAGTGAAGCCCCCGGATCCCAAAATTCCTTCCTAGAGAGGAGCTGGGGGTGGGGATGGATCCAATCCAAGGCTGGGAGAGCTGGGAATGGAGGGAATTCCCTGGATGGGGGAGCTTGGAATTTTACGAAGGAATTGCTGCTGGGCTGGAATTGTCAGAGCAGCTGTGGCTGCCCCTGGATCCCTGGAATGTCCAAGGAAAAGCTGAAGCAGCCTGGGATCATGGAATTTTCCCTCCCCTTGGGATGGGGTTTAGGGTCCCTTCCCACCCAAACCATCCCAGGATTCCTGAAAAGAACAAATATTAAAAAAAGAAAAAAAAAAAAAAAAAAGGAATTCCTGTGGGATTTTCTGCCCCATTCCTACATTTCTCCCAATGCTCCCATTCCCACGGATCCGTCAGAGCGAATCCCAAATTTATTCAGGTGTGCGGAAATCCAGCCCTGCACCATCCATCCCAAAGAATTCCCAGAAGGTTCCAGGAATTCAAATCCTGCCTGAAGGCATCCAAGGGAAAACAAATCCAAAGAAAAAACCAAACAGCAAAATCCTTTCAGGCTCCTCCAGGGGTTTTTTTTTTAGGATGCAAATTCTCCGGCTCCACAAAGGTTCTGGTGTTTGTCAGGCCTTGGAATGATTCCAAATCCCAGATTTTGCTCAATTCCCACTGCTCTGCTCCCAACAGCTCCCCCCGGAAAATTCCTGCTTTGGAGCCCTTTGGAATTACAACCTACCAGGAAGGAATTTTGGGATCTGGGGCCTCATCCAAACCTCCCTGGATTCCCCCTTACCATGGAAAAATATTCCCAAAATCCAACCGAGGTCTCCCCTGGCACAGCTCGAGGCCATTCCCTCTTTTCCCATCCTTCATTCCCTGAATTCTCCTTCCCTCCCTCAGTCATTCCCAATTTTTCCTCCTCTCTTCCAACGCTTCCCATCCTCGTTCCACAGGGCTTGGAGCAGCCTGGAATTCCAGCAGGGATCTCTGCAGGGAATCCGTGTTCCGTGTATGGAATGAGGGTAGGGAATGGATCCAGGAATCAGCAACGGGAATGGATCTGGATGGATCCAATGGATCCAGGAATCAGCCCTGGGAATGGCTTCGGGTGGATCCAATGGATCTGGAAATCAGTACCGGGAATGGCTCCAGGTGCAGCTGCTGGATTTGGGAATCGGCCCCAGGAATCAGCACCAGGAGCTGTTCCCACTCCGGATGGATCTGGGAATCAGCAATGGGAATGATGGATCCAATGGATCTGGGAATCTGCACCAGGAATGGCCCTGGATGGATCCAGGAATCAGCACTGAGAATGGCTCCAGATGGATCAGGGAAGCTGCCCTGTGGATGGATCCGGATGGATCTGGGAATCAGCCCCAGATGGATCTGGGAATCAGCTCTGGGAGATGGAATGGGTCTGGGAATCAGCCCCGGGAATGGAACCGGATGGATCCAATTAATTTGGGAATCAGCACTGGGAATCAGCCCCAGATGGATCTGGGAATCAGCACTGGGAGCTGGAATGGCTCTGGGAATCAGCCCTGGGAATGGCTCTGGGAATCAGCCCTGGGAATGGCTCTGGGAATCAGCCCTGGGAATGGATCCAGATGGATCTGGGAATCAGCACCAGGAATCAGCACCAGGAGCTGTTCCCATTCTGGATGGATCTAGGAATCAGCAATGGGAATGGAACCGGATGGATCCGGAGGGCTTCGGATGGATCAGGGAATCAGCACCAGGAGCTGTTCCCACTCCGGATGGATCCGGGAATCATTCCCAGAGCCGTTCCCGCCCTGCAGGCTGCAGCTGCGGAGCTGATTTGGGAAAGGATCCGGCTTTGATTCCCGTCATTATCCCATCATTCCGGCTCTAATCAAGCATTCCTCGGAAAAAATAGCGGCAATCAACGGGAACGGGAAAGGGAGGGAACAAATGGAGCCGGGAAAATGTTCCCGAGGAATTTTTGGCCTCAGCAAAATTTCGGGACTGGGGGCAGGAAGGAACTTGGGAATGGGATTTGCTGATCCAAAGGTTCCGGATCCTTCCCGTGATCCAGGATTTCCTCTCCCCTCTTCATTCCCATTTTCTTTCCCTATTCCCAAGGACTTGGATCCCACCTGGAATGGGATTCCCATAGTGGAAGTGGGTCTTCCATGGGCTGGAATTCCAGGATTTCCCAGCCCTGCCTAGAATTCCCAGTCCAACTTCCCAAAGCCAATCCTGCCTGGAAAACTGGGATGAATCCCAGCACAACCCACCATTCCCAAATTCCCAGTGAGGAATTCCCAGCGCTTTTCCTTTATCCTTTATCCCAAGGAATTCCTGGCAGCTCCAGCAGGGTGTGAGCCACAGGAGCAGAATTCCCAAGGGAATGTGGCCCTGGAAGAACTCTGCTCCACCCAAAATCTGGGATCAATCCCATCCAAATCCACTGGGATCCAGGGAATTCCAGCTCCTGGCACAGCCATGGAATAGGGAAAGCTTTTCCAGAATCCTACAGATCCCAGATTCCTCAGGGAGCAAATTCCAGGATGTTGGGAATACTGAGAGGATCCTGGGCGGATCAGGGAGATCCAAATGCACCTGGATTCAGCAGATTCCAGGGAAATTCCCAAGCGTGGATATTCCTCAAATCCCACCCGGCAAAGGTGAGAGGTCAGAAAATCCTGGAATATCCAGAGCTGGAAAGGATCCAAAGGGATCAAACCCAGGAGGAATTCAGCTGAAATGTTCCTTTCCTGGCTATTCCCTATTTTCCATAGCCCAAGAATGACAATGGAGGCATCCCAGGGAATAAAAGCAGGGAAAAAAAAAAAAAAAAAAAAAAAAAAAAAAAAAAAAAAAAAAAAAAAAAAAGCTGGAATGCTGAGCACAGTCCATGGACAAAAACACAGGATTGGATCAGGCCCCATCCCAACTCCTCTCTAAGAAGGAATTTTGGGATCTGGGGGCTTCACTGGGAATCTCAAGACTCCATGAAGGGTCTCCCTTCCCTTTTCAATCCCTGAATTCCATAAAAATCCCTCGGGATGGATTATGAATGTCCTTGATCCCAGAATCCCAGAATGGTTTGGGATGGGATCCATGGACCTGCAATCCCATTCCAAGGGCAGGGAAAGCTCCCACGATCCCAGGGTGCTCCAAGATTTCCTGAGACACTGCCAGGGATCCAGGGATTCCCTGGGAATTCCAGCCCAGCCAGGAATTCCTTCCCAAATTCCCACCCCAATCTCCCCTTTCCCAGTGGGAAACCATCCCCTGGCTCCTGTCCTTCCATTCCTTTCCCAAATTCCAGCTCTCCTGGAGCCCCTGGAATGTGCTGGAAGCTCTCCCTGGATCCTTCCCTTCTCCAGGAGAACATTCCCAATTTTCCCAGCCTGGGGCAGCTCATTTTCCTGACGTTTATTCCCTCGGATATTTCCCAGGGTTTCTTCAGGAGCGTTCTTGGCTCAGCATTCCCGAGCTCTGGAATAGAGGGAAGAGCAGCCGGAGCCGTCTCACACCCATGCCCACGGAAAACATGGATGGGAAAGGAGTCAGGGATCCAAGGAAACCCAGCCTGGCTGCCAGGCTGCTCCAAGCTTTTCCCAGGAAGAGAAGGAGTTCAGGGAATCCCTCTGGAATCCCTTTGGAATCCGGAAAATCCGGGATGTGTTTGAGGGATTAGCAGAAATTCCTTGGCTAATCCAGCGTGGGAAATGTCTTGGATGCTATTTCAGCCTGAAGGGATTTTCCAAATTCCCTCCCAGCTCCAGGAAAAATTTGGGATCACCCATGTAAGCAGGGATTAAGAAATATTTCAGGATCACTCCCTGTTGGAATTCTCAGCTGGAAAACAGCAGGATTTGGGAATTCCCCATCCTGAAAAATCACAGGGAGAGGGAGTCCTCAGCATCTTTAGGGAAGGAATTCCTGGAATTCCTGTGCTCAGAGCCGCTCCTGGCAGGATGAGAAGCTCCATGGGGAGCCCTGGGAATGCTGGATCCCAGCCAGAATTCCCAGAGAATCCAGCAGTAGAGCATTGGGAATTCAGGCAGGGATTGGGATGGGCCCATCCCGCTTGGAAAGTGGCACAAAGGGCAGAACCATCCCCAAAAAATCATCCAGGAAAACCTGGATCCACATACTCCCAAAAACATGTAAGACCTGGATCTACATCCCTCCAAATTCCATGGAAAACCTGGATCCGCATCCTCCCAAAAACATGGAAAACCTGGATCTATATCCACCCAAAAACATGGTAAACCTGGATCCACATCTTCAAAAACCTGGAAAACCTGGATCCACACCCCTCAAAAAATGTGGAAAACCTGGAAGCTGGAATTTTTTTCCATGGAAATTCCAGGATTTCTGAGCAGCCTCTGCAGTCGGAGCCTCTGGAGCAGCTCCTGCTTTCCAGCATGACACGGCACTTCCCAGCCCTTGGAAAAATCCAGGATAAAACCCAGAAATCCAGGAATTCCTGACCTTGCAAAAACCCTCCTGGATTATCAAATCCCACCTTATTCCCAGATCAACATCCAGGAATTCCCTGGAATTCCTCCAGGGATGGCGACTCCAAACCTCCCTGGGCAGCCCCTGCCAAGGCCTGACCACCCTTTCCATGGAAAAATGATCCCAAATATCCCAGCGGAGCCTCCCCTGGGCCAGATTGAGGCCATTCCCTGTTTTCCTATCCCCTATTCCCTCAGGAATTCTGTGGCACCTGGAATTCCCCATTCCAGCAGCATTCCCAGGCTTAATCCATGTGAATTGGAGGGAAAATTCCATTTTCCCTCTTGTTTTCCTCATGGGAATTCCAGGTTTCAATCCAGCTGATCCCAGCTCTGGTTGGGTGGGATTTACTGGGAATGGGAATCCAGGAGCCACCTGCAAACATCAGGAAAAGAGCATTTTCCATGGGGTTTTTCCATGGAGTTTTCCATGGATATGGCAGCAGAGGAGTGATGGGAACACATGGAAACCTTGGGATGTCCACCGGAATTTTTTGGGATCAGCTCCGCCCCATCCGATGCTTCCCAATCCCTCCATCCCCGGATCTGGGATCAGATTTCCAGGATCATCAAGAGAGGATGGATTTTCCTGGCACCAGAAATTCCAAAGCCACTCTGAGAACACTGGGAATTGTGTCCCAACATCCCGAATCCCCGAGCAGCAGGAATTCCCATGGAATTCCTCACTTGGAATTCCAAACCACAACCTCCCCCCAATTCCAGAATTTTCCCAGTTTGGGTTTTCTGGGAATTTCAGGCCAGACAAGGACAGGGAAATCTTGGGATGTGCAGGAAAACCGGGATGGGAAAGGAAGATCCCTCTGCCCCTGATCCCATCTGGAACAAACAGCAGGAATGGAGAGAAAACTGGGAAAAGCCGAGCTCCAAAAATCCTGGAAAACTCCCCACACATGAAGACCACAGCGAGGAAGAAAATGTGGGAAAAAAGGATAAAGCTGGGAGGGAAAAATAAAATTCCAAGGAAAAATTCCATAGTTACCTACTTCACCGAGCTGCTGGTCTGGAGCGTGGATAGGAATGGAAAAGAGAAAAAAAAACATGGAAAAGAGACAAAAACATGGAAGAGAGAGAAAAAAACATGGAAAATGTGCAGAGGCACAAACAGAACCACACGGAAATTAAATATGGGAGTGGGCTCCAGCAAAATCCCTGGGAATTATCCCCTGGAATGTTGTCCAGGACAATCCCTAAAAACCCAACCCAAGATCCCAAATTCGGTTGGAATTCCAGGTTGGAATTCCAGGTCAGAGCATGGACAACTTCTCCAAATCCTAAAAAGATCCCGAATTTGGTTGGAATTCCAGTCAGATCATGGACAGTTCCTTCAATCCCAAAAAGGATCCCGAATTTGGGTGGAATTCCAGGTCAGTCCATGGAGAACCTCTCCAAACCCAAAAAGATCCCCAGATTGGTTGGAATTCCTGGCTGGAATTCCAGGTTGGAATTCCAGGTCAGATCCTGGACACCACTCCAAATCCAACCTGGGATCCCAAATTTGGTTGGAATTCCAGGTAAGGACCATGGAAAATCCCTAAGTCCCAACAACAAGATTCCAAATTTTGGAAATTGGTGAAATTCCAGATCAGGACCACAGAAAATCCCTAAATACGGAGCAAAATATCCCAAAATTCGTTGGAATTCCAGGTTCGAATTCCAGGTCAAACCATGGACAACCCCTCCAAATCCCAAAAAAAGATCCCAAATTTGGTTGAATCCCAAATCCAACCCTCAATCTCCCCTTTAAACCAACCCAAGATCCCAAACGAGGCCGGAATTCCAGCCAAGACTTCCCACCTCTCCAAATTCCCATTTTTTCCCATCCCGGAACGCTCAGTGATCCCAGCTCTCCCCAATCCTACTGAAACCCAATTCCCTCTGGAATTTTCCCTCCGATTTTGGGTCAGGCTGGAAAACTGGGACAGCTCCGAGGTCAGGCTGAGGGACACTGGGATGCGGAGTGCAATTAATGAGGAATTTTCTAATTTTGGGATGGAAATCGGGGCCAGCTGCCAGACAGAATATTCCTGACTGGAAAATCTCCTGGATTTCTCCGTTTCCAAGGAAAACCAGGCAGTGATGGCACTTCCCAAATTCCTACTGGGAATTCGGGGTCACTCGGAGCCCCTCGTTTATGGGATGTAACTCCAGGTGGGAATAACAATTCCCAGGATTGTCTGGAGCTGAGGAGGGAGCAAATCCATCTCGGAATTCCCAGGAAAATCCTGGAATTATTCCCAAAAACCCAACAGGATTCCCATTCCCACCTCAGTTTTGGGGTTTTTTTAGGAATATCCCATAATTTAGGGATCCCCAATGGAATTCCCATGGGGAAGAGGAAGCACAAGGAGATTTTTCCAGAGGATGGAGAAAACCAACATTCCAGGACTAAATTCTGGGATTAAAATCCAGGAAAAGTGCCAGGAAACGCAGGAACACCAAAACGAATCCTTAAAATTATTCCTTCAAAAATTAAAATAAAGTGAAAATAAAGAAATAAAAATAAAGAATTCTTTTTATTTTGGAAACCTCTGGGAATTTCCTGCTAAATTTAAGATTTCTGCATCCAAAGGTTTTTCCCACCAGGAGCATTTTCTGCTCCAGGCCCTGATCCCAAAAATCAAGACTCTGATTCCCAAAAAGATTCTCCAAAGGATCCATGAAATTATTCCAGGGATCTGAAAAGCCCAGGCCTGGAAAATTGGATTTATGACAGAGGCTCTTCCCAAGAATTTCAGGAAAAAGGAGGAGAAAAAGCAGGAAATGTGGGAATTCTGTCCCAAAAAAAAAAAAAAAAAAAAAAGAAGGGAAAAAAGCAGCAAATATGGGAATTCTGTCCCCCCAAAAAAATGGAGGGAAAAAAACAGGAAATGTGGGAATTCTGTCCCAAAATTCTGACTTTTGATGGGATCTCACTCTTCTATCACTAAGGATTTTTACAGGAATAACTGATAAGAATTCCCAAAGTTCTCCCAGATTCCAGGAACAATCGTCATTTTTATGGGAATTTTCTGGAATGACCCAGCCTCATCCTGGATATTTCCATGATTTTCCAAAGGTTTTTCATCCACACGTTTTAAAAATCTCCTTTTTTGGGCATTTCAGGAATTCTGGGATGACTCCAATAGATCCTGATCAAGGAACACTATGGGAATTCTCGGTCTTCCCTAAATAAGGAAGAAATTCCATTAAAAACAGGCAGATAGGGAATTAAAAAATCCGGGAATTGTCCTGATTTAGGAGATTCCAACATTTCCGAGCTTTCCTGCAGATTTGGGAATTTGGGATCTCCCCTGGCCAAAAATTCATGCTAAAGGAAAAGCAAAGCACGGAAAAAGTTGGGAATTTTTGAATCCCGAGCAAGTGGATGGGAAGAATTCATGGAATTCTGGAATGGTTTGGTTGGGAAGGATTTTAGGGATCATCCCATTCCAATCCTTGCCAATTCCCACATTCCCAACTCCAGGGATGGAACACCCACAATTCCGACCCCTTTTCCAACAAAATCCCCAAAATCCTGAGGCCATCCCTAAATCCTGATTTTTTTTTTTTTTTTTTCACCCCTAATATCCAGCAGGGAATTTTCCCTCGGATTTCCAGGCAGGAAATTTGGATTTAAGGAAGTTCAAAGTAAAACGACTTCAAAAATCCCACCAGACTTTTCCTGGTGACCTGAAATCCCTCAAATCCCAATGGAAAAACCCCGACCTGACCTGAAATGAAGGAATTTAGCCTGGGAAAAAGCCGGATTTTGGACAGATGGCATTCCCGAGGGCTTGGATAATTTTCCAACCGGGAACCAGCTGCATCCTGGCTTCTTCCCAACCCTTCCCAAATGACCTTCCCAGAGGAAAAACCAGGAGCAGGAGGAGAAATTCCTGACCTTGGGATGAAGGGAAAAGCTTCCTGAACTATTCTGGGATTCTGGGATCAAGGACGCTCAGAATCCATCCCGAGGGATTTTTATGGAATTTGGGGATGGAAAAGGGAAGGGAGATCCTTCCTGGAGTTCTGAGATTCCCAGTGAAGCTCCTGGATCCCAAAATTCCTTCCTAGAGAGGAGTTGAGATGGGGATGGATCCAATCCTGGGCTGGGAGATTTGGGAATGGAGGGAATTCCCTGGGAAGGGGAGCTTAGGGTGGGAATTTGGCTGAGCTGAAATTCCCAGAGCAGCTGTGGCTGCCCCTGGATCCCTGGAATGTCCAAGGAAAGGCTGGATCACCTTGGGATCATGGAATTGTCAATGCCCTTGGAATGGGATGGGAACGATCTCATGGATAGGGATGGGATCCATCATTCCAGGATCCTGGAGATGCCCAGGCTGTCCCTTGGCCAGAATTCCTGCAATTCCATCTTTCCATCCTCATCCAGAAATTCCTTTCATCCATGTCTCACCCTTCCCACATTTCCAGCTCCACCTCCTCCTTCCAGGACCCTCCATCCCCAACATCCCCATTCCCAGGAATCTCCATCATTCCCAGAATCTCCATCATCCCCCACATCATTCCAGAATCCTGGAGAGCTCCCCTGGCCGGGATTCCTCCAATTCCAGCCTCTCCCAACATTCCCGGATACCCCCCGAGCTCAGGGCTCCGGCTGGATCTGGGATTTTCCCGTTATTCCTGGCTGGAAGTGGCTCTTCCGTTTCCCAAATCCATGGAACATGACAAAGCAGAAGAAGCTCGGCTCAGCCCGGAGCTGCCAAGATTCCCAAAAATACCAATCAGCCTCTCCGAGCGTTTCCCGGAGAAATTCCATGAGGGAAGGGATTGGCTTTGAACTCCTCAGTCCTCCCAAACTCTGGGAATGATCCAGCGGGAAGCGATTCCCGCTCCCAGGGGGTCACTCCACACCCTCCTCCCGCTCCTCCTCCCTCTTCCCACGAGTTGTTTTTTCCCCGGAGATCACACGCCAGGAATTTCAGGATGAAGTGAATCCCAAGGATTTTGTGACCACCCGCCCCCACGGCAGCACGAGGAAACGCAGGGAAAAGGAGGGGGGAGGGGGGGAAAAAAAACATTCCAGATCCCAGGAATCCTTCCCGCATCCTGGAATTCCACACCTGCATCCCAGGGATTCCAATCCCACCCCGAAATCCCACAGGAAACCCCCCCCCGAATTCCAATTAATCCTCACCACAGGCCCTTCCCAGCCGGCTGCCGCTCTCCCGAGGGAAAACAAATCCATGGGAACGGCAGCGGGAATGTGGGAGCCGCCGCTGAGGAGAATCCTGGAGCAGCAATTCCAGGCTGGGAATATTCCCTGTCTCCCTTTGCCATGGCACAGCCGGAGCTTCCCGTCATTCCAGAGGCTCCAGCTCTGGAATCCGCAAAAAAAGCCGCGGAGGAGGGAGAGGAGGAGAAGCTCCCGAAACTTTCCGGGGGAAAAAACTCTGGAATTCTCCGGCTGGCAGGGAAGCCCTTCCCAGTGTCTGGGAGCTGGAATTCCAGCAGAATTCCCAGCCCGGCCCCACGGCAGCGCTGGCGTTATCCAGGAAAATTCCCCGGCTCCCGCTGCAGCTCTGGAAGCAGAGCCTGGAAAAGCTGGAATGCTCTGCCAGCGTGAGGGGGGGTTGGGAATTTGGGATGTGGGAACGGGATTGGGGAGGGGAGCTGGGATGGGAACAGCGGGGACAAGGACACGAGGCCGTGGGGAACACCGGGAATGGGAAAGGATCCGGAGCTGGGGCCCCACAAAAGGGAAGGGGACCCCAAAACCAGGATGGGGATCCCACAGAACTGTGACCCCAAAACCGGGAGGGAGACCCCAAAATAGAGCTGGGAACCCCACAACAGGATTGGGAACCCCAAAATAGAGCTGGGACCCCCACAACAGGATTGGGAATCCCAAAACCAGGCTGGGGACCCCACAACAGGATTGGGAACCCCAAAATAGAGCTGGGACCCCCACAACAGGATTGGGAATCCCAAAACCAGGCTGGGGACCCCAAAATCGCACGACAGGACCCACAAAGCTGCAGCCCCATAATCAGGATGGAGACCCCACAAAAGAGCTGGGGACCCCAAAGTCCTGCAGCCCCACAGACACGGATGGGGACCCCACAAAGCTGCAGCCCCACAGCCAGGATGTGAACCCCAAAAGCAGGATGGGGAACCCACAGAGCTGCAGCCCCACAAAAGGACTGAACACCCCACAAAGCTGCAGCCCCATAACTGAGATGGACACCCCACAGTCCTGCAGCCCCACAGATTGGCTGGAGACCCCACAGAGCTGCAGCCCCAAAAGCAACCAGGGGCCCCACAGAGCTGTAGCCCCACAGCCGGGTGGGGGAACACCAAACACTGCAACCCCATAACTGCCCTGAGGATCCCAAAGCGCTGCAGCCCCACAGCCGGGCTGGAGACCCCACAGAGCTGTAACCCCACAGTTCTGGAACCCCTCACTCGGGCTGGAGACCCCCCAAAAGCTACAGACCCACACCTGGGCTGGACATCCCACAAAGCTGAGACCCCACAAAGTTGCAAACCCACACCTGGGCTGGACACCCCACAGTTCTGCAATCCCACAGGTGGGCTGGAGACCCCACAAAGCCGCAGCCCCACAAACAGCCTAAAGATCCCACAGTGCTGCAGTCTTAGAGTTCTGGAACCCCACAGGTGGGTTGGAAACCCCACAAAGCTGCAACCCCACACCTGGGCTGGAAACCCCACAAAGCTGCAGCCCCACAGGTGGGTTGGACACCCAAAAAAGCTTCAATTCCACAACCAGACTGGAGACCCCACACTTCTGCCACCCCACAGGTGGGCTGGATACCCCACAAAGCTTCAGCTGGGCAGGGGATCCCAGAGCTCTGCAACCCTACAACCAGCCTGAAAACCCCACAAAGCTGCAACTCAACAAGCTGGAGACCCCACAGGTGGGTTGGAGACCTCACAAAGCTGCAACCCCACAGCTGGGCTGGAGACCCCACAGTTCTGCAGCCCCACAGGTGGGTTGGATACCCCCAAAAGCTGCAGCCCCACACCGGGGCTGGAGACCCCACAAAGCTGCAACCCCACAGCTGGACAGGGGATCCCAGAGTTCTGCAGCCCCACAACCAGCCTGGAAACCCCACAGCTCTGCAGCCCCACAGGTGGGTTGGACACCCCCAAAAGCTGCAGCCCCACAAGCAGCCTGACCACTCCAGAGCTCTGCAGACCCACAGGTGGGTTGGAGACCCCACAAAGCTGCAGCCCCACACCTGGATAGGGGATCCCAGAGTTCTGCAGCCCCACAGATGGGTTGGACACCCCCAAAAGCTGCAGCCCCACAAGCAGCCTGAACACTCCAGAGCTCTGCAGACCCACAGGTGGGTTGGACACCCCACAAAGCCGCAGCCCCACACCTGGGCAGGGCACCCCAAGGCACCGCAGCCCCACAGGTGACCCCGATCCCATCACCCCACACCTGAGCGCTGCCCCATCCCACCCGCAGCTCCGCCAGTGCCGCATCCAGCGGGGGCATCGCCCGCGGCTCCTCCCGCCCGGCTCGGCCGCTCCCTGCCGCTGTCCCCGGTGCTGTCCCGCTGTCCCTGGTGCTGTCCCTGCTGTCCCGCTGTCCCTGGTGCTGTCCCCGGTGCTGTCCCCGGTGCTGTCCCGCCGTCCCCACTCACCCTTGACGGCCTCCCCGCGGTTGAGCTGGATCTCGCCGTCACCCTGCGGCGCGTAGCTCTTCACCACGATGAACTTGCGGCCGGGCACGGCGCTGTACAGCTTGCGCTTGGGCCCGCGCAGCGGGGCGGGCGCGGCGTGCGGAGCGGGCTCCGCACCGGGGCCGGCGGGCGGAGCGCCGGCGGCGCCGGGGCTGTAAACGAACACGTAGGTTACGGTGCTGATGCCCGGCAGCTCGCGGCTCGCCCCGCCGCGCCCCGCGGGCTGCGCCATGGCCGGCGGGGGTCGGCGGCGGCCCCCGCGGGGTTCAGCGCGGCCCCGGCGGTGCCGGCCGGGCGCGGCCAGCGAGGGAGGCTGGAGCGGCAGCGGCGGCGGGGCGGCGGCCGCCCGGCACCGCCGGCTCCATGGCGCAGCGGCGCCGCCCGGGCCGCGCTCCGCTCCGCTCCCTCCGGCGCACCATGGCCCGGGGCAGGTGGGGCCGCAGCCCGCGGCTCCTCCCCCGGCGGGCGGGGACCGAGCCGGACCGGCCGCCCCCGCCGCCCCCGCGGATGCTGCGCCGAGCCGGGCGGTGGTGCCGGACCGGACCGGATCGGGCTGAACCGAACCGAACCGAACCGAGCCGAGCTGAGCTGAGCTGAGCGTGGGGCCCGCACGGAGCCGCCCCCTGGAGGCCGCTGCTGGTGCTGCCCCTGGGGGGGGAATGGGAGAATGGGAATGGGAATATGGGAGTATGGGAATGGGAATATGGGAATGGGAGTATGGGAATTGGGATGGGAATGGGAGTATGGGAATGGGTATGGGAAGGAAAATGGGAATTGGTGGGAATGGGAATATGGGAGTATGGGAATGGGAATTGGGATGGGAATGGGAGTATGGGAATGGGAAAATGGGAGTGGGTGTGGGAATATGGGAGTGGGTGTGGGAATATGGGAATGGGTGTGGGAATAGGAATGGGAATTGGAATGGGAATATGGGGGTATGGGAATGGGAATATGGGAGTGGGAATATGGGAATGGGAATTGGGATGGGAATGGGTGTGGGAATGGGAATATGGGAATGGCAATGGGTGTGGAAGTGGGAATATGGGAATGGGTGGGGGGATGGAATGGGGATGGGAATGGGGATGGGTGTGGGAATGGGAATATGGGAATATGGGAATGGGAATTGGGATGGGAATAGGCGTGGGAATGGGAATATGAGAATGGCAATGGATGTGGGAGGGGGAATATGAGAATATGGGAATGGGTGTGGGAATGGGAATGGGAATTGGGATGGGAATGGGAATATGGGAGTGGGAATATGAGAATGGGAATTGGGACAGGAATGGGAATTGGGATGGGAATGGGTGTGGGAGTGGGAATATGGGAATGGGTGTGGGGATGGAATGGGGATGGGTGTGGGAACGGGTGTGGGAATGGGAATATGGGAATATGAGAATGGGAATGGAAGTGGCAATGGGTGTGGGAATGATGATGGGAATGGGGATGGATGTGGGAATGGGAGTATGGGAATGGGAATTGGAATGGGTGTGGAATCAGGATCTGGTGTGGGAGCAAGACTGGGATGAAAGTGGGATCCCAAGACCAGGATCAGGTGTGGGATTGGGATCAGGTGTAGGATTGGGATCAGTCATGGAATTCCAAGTGTGGGATCAGGTGTGGGATTGGGATGGGTGTGGAATGGGAGCAGCAAAGGAAGGGCCCTGGGACAGGGAGGACATGGAGAGGGGGAAAAAGGAGTGGGATGGGAACAGGATGGAGGGAAAGGACGGGGACAGCATGGAGGGATGGGATGGAGGAGAGAGGGGAGAGGAGGAGGGAGGGAAGGATGGAGGGAAAGGATGGGGATAACATGGAAGAAGGAGGGAGGGAGGGAGAATGAAGGGAAGGATGGAGGGAAGGATGGAGGGAAGGAGCCTCTGGCAGTGGGGAAGCCGCAGAGCAGCAGCCACGGGGCCGGGGGAGGCTCGGGGGGGATTTGGGGCGCGGTCACCGGGCAGGGGCAGCCGGGGGCGATGCCCGGCACGGGGTGCCCGGTTCCGCTTCGGGGGTGCCGGAGCAGCTTCTCCTGGTGCCAGAGCCTGGTTCCCATTCCTGGATCTCATTCCCAGTTCCTAGTTCCCGGTTCCCATTCCTGATTTCCATTCCCAGTTCCTATTCCTGGTTCCCATTCCTAGTCTCCAGTTCCCAATGCCAGTTCCCAATCTCAGTTCCCATTCCCAGTGCCTATTCCAAGTTCCCAGTTCCACGTTCCTATTCACAGTTCCCATTCCTAGTCTCCAGTTCCCAATGCCAGTTCCCAATCTCAGTTCCCATTCCAAGTTCCCATTCCAAGTTCCCATTCCCAGTTTTTCTATTCCTGGTTCCCATTACTAGTTTCCAGTTCCCATTCCCAGTTCATATTCACAGTTTTCATTCCTAGTTCCCAGTTCCCATTCCCAGTTCCTATTCCTGGTTCCCATTCCTAGTTGCCAGTTCCCATTCCCAGTTTCTATTCCTGGTTCCCATTCCTAGTTCCCAGTTCCCAATCCCAGTTCCCATTCCCAGTTCAGGGGTGCACCCGCATTGTCCCAATCTCCGTCTTTGCCCCCCAAATTCCATCTTTGCCCCACCCCCAATTTTCACCAACCTGTGCCACTCCGTGCCCCAGTGCCACCTGTGACAATCTGCCACCACTGCCACCCACAGCAGCCCTGGGTGCCATTGTCACCTGTGCCACCCTGTTCCCACTGCCACCCACAGTGACATTTTGTGCCACTGTCACTTGTGGCACTCTGTGCCCCACTGTCACCTGTGCCACTCTGTGCCCCAGTGCCACCTGTGCCCACTGCCACCCACAGTGACACTTTGTGCCACTGTCACTTGTGCCACCCTGTGCCCCACTGTCACTTGTGCCACCCTGTGCTCACTGCCACCCACAATGACACTTTGTGCCACACTGTCACTTGTGCCACCCTGTGCCCCACTGTCACTTGTGCCACCCTGTGCTCACTGCCACCCACAATGACACTTTGTGCCACTGTCACCCCTGTCTGTCACTGTCACCTGTGCCAATGTGTGCCCCAGTGCCACCTGTGCCCACTGCCACCCACAATGACACTTTGTGCCACTGTCACCTGTGCTACCCTGTGTGCCACTGTCACCTGTGCCACTCTGTGCCCCAGTGCCACCTGTGCCCACTGCCACCCACAATGACACTTTGTGCCACTGTCACTTGTGACAACCTGTGCCCCACTGTCCCTTGTGCCACCCTGTGCTCACTGCCACCCACAGCAGCCCTAGGTGCCACTGTCACCTGTGCTACCCTGTGTGTCATTGTCACCTGTGCCACCCTGTGCCTCTGTACCTCCTGTGCCAATCTGTGTCAAAGTGCCACTTGTGCCACCCTGTCTGTCACTGTCACCTGTGCCACCCTGTGCCCCTGCACCGCCTGTGCCAACCTGTGTGCCACTGTCACCCCTGTCTGTCACTGTCACCTGTGCCACTCTGTGCCCCAGTGCCACCTGTGCCCGCTGCCACCCACAGTGACTCTTTGTGCCACTGTCACTGGTGCCACCCCTGGGTGCCATTGTCACCTGTGTCCCCCTCCTGCGCCAGCCCGAGCCCTTTCCCGGCTCCCTCTGGAATTTTCCAGCCTTTCCCAGCTCCATCCCCTTCCCTTTTCCTGCTCCAGCCCCTCCAGCTCTCTCCTGGTGGGAGGAGCCCAAAGAATTCCAGGGGGAAAACGCGTGCAAAGAGTTAAAATCCCAAAATTCCAGAGTTTGGAAAAGAATTCCGAGCCCAAGAGTGGAATTCCAGGAATTCCTTGGACGCTTCCAGGGATGGCAACTCCAAACCTCCTCCCTGGGCAGCCCCTGACTGCCCTTTCCACGGGGAAAAAAATTCCGTGAGCAAAAAGTTCCACCGCCAAAAAAATTCCACGGGGAAAAATAATTCCATCAGCAAAAAAAAAATTCCATTGGCAAAAAAAAATTCCATGAGGAAAAAAAAAACAATTCCAGGAATGAATCTGCCCGGATGGATGTTTTCCATGGGAGCGAATTCCTGGGATTTTTTTCCAGCGGAGATTTTCCCTTCATCCCTTTTATCTCCCCACACCAGGAGGCTCCGGGCCCACGTTCCACAAATCCAGAGCTCATCCCGGATTTCTGGAGTGAGGGATAAATCCAACAGCGGGGATTAAAATTCCCGGTGGGTCTGGGATTTCTCCACGCTCGATGCTCACATCCTCCCGCTTGGATTCCCACGGGATTCCGAAGGAAAAAAGGGAATTCTGGGAAGGAGCAGCAGCTCTTCCTCCCGCCCTTGGTTTTGCGTCCCATGGAATTTTTTTTTTTGTCCTGCATTCCATCCCGTTGGAATTCCAGGCGGGA
This sequence comes from Oenanthe melanoleuca, assembly GCF_029582105.1. Taxonomy (NCBI): domain Eukaryota; kingdom Metazoa; phylum Chordata; class Aves; order Passeriformes; family Muscicapidae; genus Oenanthe; species Oenanthe melanoleuca. The sequence continues at coordinate 68,898,174 of NC_079334.1, read as the reverse complement.
TTGTTGGGATTCCATGTCTGATTCCAGGGAATTCCAGCCCGTGGAAGCACCCGGCTGGATCTGGTGCTTCCATCGGGAATTGTCCCGTTCCAGGTTGGAAAAACTTCCTCTGGAATAAACTTGGAATAAATCCTCAGGGAATTCCCATTCCAGGGGATTGATTGCACCACGATATTCCCCAAAATCCCTCCCCACGCATCCAAGGATCCCAAAAATCTGGGATGTTTTAATTTTTATGGGATTTCACGGGAATGGTCAGAAGTGAATTCCGGGATTGGTTTGAACAACGTTTCCCTTGGGAATTCCCAGAATTCCTGTCCCTGTTTTCCAGGATTCCTGACCCCTCTTTCCCAGGGAAAGGAGCCCAAATCCTGGAAAGAACATCCAGAGGGAGCCAGAGGGGCTCATCCTAAAAATAAAAAAGAGGATCAGGAGAGACCTTTTCCCTCCAGAATTCCATGGCAGGTGGGATTTGGGATTTGCTCCCAGGAAATCCCAGGGAACAGCCTTGAGTTGTTCCAGAGGAATTTTAGGTTGGAGGTTGGGAAAAAATTCTGAATTTTCACACGGAATTGGGAAAAATTCCTGAATTCCCACAGAATTGGGGAAAATTCATGGATTCCCACTGAATTAGGGAGAATTCCTGAATTCCCACTAAATTAGGGAAAATTCCTGGATTTCCACACAGAATTAGAAAGAATTCCTGAATTTTCACACTGAACTAAGAAAAATTCCTGAATTCCCAGAGAACTGGGGGAAAATCCCTGAATTAACAAAAACAGTTAGGAAAAATTCCTGAATTCCCAAACACAATTAGGAAAAATTCCTGGTTTTTCACACAGAACTAAGCAAAATTCCCGAATTCCCACAGAGTTAGGGAAAATCTCTGAATTCCCAAACAAAATTAGGAAAAATCCTAAATCCTTCCCAAATCCAGAGGGGCCTTAGGGATCCAAAAAACTGGGAATGGGGCTGGGATGAACTTAAGGAATGAAATATCCAGAGGGAATGATTCCCACACAATTAGGGAAAAATCCCCAAATTCCCAAACAGGATTAGGAAGAATTCCTGAATTCCCACAGAACTGGGGAATATCCTTGAATTCCCAAAAACAATTAGAAAGAATTTCTGAATTTTCACACAGAATTAGGAAGAATTCCTGGATTTCCATGCACAAAGAGGGAAAAATTCCTGATTTCCCCAAAAACAATCAGGAAAAATCCTAAATCCTTCCCTAATCCAGAGGGGCTTTTGGGCTCCAAAAAACTGGGAATGGGGCTGGGATGAACTTAAGGAATGAAATATCCGGAGGGATGATCCCAGCCACGAGGAGCTGGGTCGGGAAACTCGTGGTGTTGGAGTGGGATTGGGAAAAGCACGTGGGGAATGAGTCACAGTCACAGCCACGAGGGAGGAGGGATCCAACTAAAAACCTGGAAAAACCCATGGAAAAGTTCTGCTGTCCCAACCCTGCTGCTCCTGGGAACGGCTCAGGGACCCCCTGGAATTCTGGGAGAAGCTCTGGAGAGGCTGGAGTGGGAAAAGGGAAGGGAGGGAGGTGGGAAGGGGTCAGAAAACCTTGGAATGAACGATTGGGATAACACTGAATATTCCTGATGTTCCCTGGAAAACCTGCCCCATAATCTGTTTTTCTCTGGGATTTTTCCAGGAAAATGGGAGAGCACTCAGGTAATTATGGATATCCATTGCCATGGAGAGGAGTTTTTTTGGGAATGAAAACTTCCAAGGATTTTTTCCAACTTGAACTGTTCAGAACCCTCCGGTTGCAAACCTGGGGAAATTTTCCTGCCCCAGCTCCATGGAAAGAATTCCATGATCCTTCTATCCCTGGGAAAACCTGGAAATAATGGAGCAAAATGCTCTTTCCTTGGGATATTTTCCCTGGAGCCAGCTCCAGGAATCCTCGGGAAGTTTGGGCAAGGAGTTGGGCAGAGCTGCTCCAGGGAATTTCGGGAATATTTCCAAGACTATGGATTATAAAATCCCACAATATTTTTCACCTCTCAATACAGATCCTACTCTGGATCTGCCTCTGGCACATCCCAAATTCCAAGGCCAGGTTGGAGTAACCTGAGAGAGGGGAGGGTGTCCCTGCCCTTGGAATTGGATCAGCTTTAGGATCCTTCCCATTCCAGGATTCCGAGATTCCCACAGAATCCTCCAATCCAAATCCCCTGACACATGAGGGACACCGGAACTGAGGACTGTTCCAAATCCAACCAATTCCCAGCCATTCCCATGGGATATGGCTGGCAGGGATGAGGAGCAGCAGGATAACACGAGATCCCATCCCAATCCCACCAGAACCACCGGATGCAATATCCACAATATCCATGATATCCATGATCCGAGCATGGGATGGAGGGAAAATCCCAGGGAAAAACCAAATTTGAAACTGGGATGAAGAGGGATGGAGGGAAAAACCCAGGGAAAATCCTGGAAAAAAATGGATCCCAAATCCATGGGTTGCATTCCCAGCTGCATCTAATTTCCTGGGATCCCATTCCCTGCTCCATCTAATTCCATGGGATCGCATTCCCTGCTCTAATTCCTTCTGCCCTCACATCCCAATCTATGGGATGCCGTTCCCAGCTCCATCTAATCCCATCAGATCCCATTCCCAGATCCATCTAATTCCATCGGATCCCATTCCCAGCTCCCTCTAACTCCTCCCAAACCCCCATACAATCCATCTGCTCCCATTCCCAACTCCATCTCATTCCTCCTATGCCCCCCCAATCCACGGGATCCCATTCCCAACTCCATCCCATCCCTTCCACCCCCTCCCAATCCATCAGATTCCATTCCCAGCTCTAATTCTGTCAGATCCCATTCCCAGCTCCATCTAACTCCTCCCACACCTCTGTAATCCATCAGAACCCATTCCCAGCTCCATCCCATCCTTCCCATCCGCTCATAATCCATCAGATCCCATTCCCATCTCTCATTCTATCCCATGCCATGCCATGCCATGCCATGCCCTCCCAATTCATCAGATCCCATTCCTGGCTCCTATTCTGTGGGATCCCATTCCCACCTCCATCCCATCCCATCCCCTCATAATCCATCAGATCCCATTCCCAGCTCTCATTCTATCAGATCCCATTCCCAGCTCATCCCATCCCATCCCATCCCATCCCTGGCTCTAATTCCGTGGATCCCATTCCCACCTCCATCCCATCCCATCCCCTCATAATCCATCAGATCCCATTCCCAGCTCTCATTCTATCAGATCCCATTCCCAGCTCATCCCATCCCATCCCATCCCATCCCATCCCTGGCTCTAATTCCATGGGATCCCATTCCCAGCTCCATCCCATCCTTCCCACCCCCTCCCAATCCATCAGATCCCATTCCTGGCTCCTATTCCATGGGATCCCATTCCCAGCTCCATCCCATCCCATCCCATCCCACCCCCTCCCAACCCATCAGATCCCATCCCATCCCATCCCTGTATCCCATCCCATCCCCTCCCAACCCATTCCCACCTCCATCCCACCCCTTTCCCCAACTCCCGATGGAGAATCCCATTCCCCAATCCCACACCTGGCCTTCCCACGTCCGCTCCTCCTCAGCGACGGCGCCTCGGCCTCCCTCTCCTCCTGCACTCGCTGCAGCGACGGCGAGCGGCTGTGGGCGCTGCGGGCGCTGCCCACGCTCCCGTCTCCGGCCGGGATTCCCGCGGCCGCTTCCTGCATCTGCACCAGGAGCTGGGGCGGGAGGCTGCGGAGCGACGGCACCGGCGAGTAGGAGCCGCGGCTCTCGGCCTTGAGGTTGTTGTCGCTGGCCGAGCGCTGCAGGACGCGCGGCGACGCCAGCCCGCCCGAGCCCAGCAGCCGGCGGCGCTTGGTGTAGCTGGGGGTTTCTCGGAAAGGCACTGGGGGGGATAAAAAATGGGGATTAGGGTGGGAGCTGAAGGTTTGGAAAGGGATTGAGTGTTGGGAGTTACTCGGAAAGGCACTGGGGGAAAAAAAATGGGAATTAGGGTGGGAGCTGAAGGTTTGGAAAGGGATTGAGTGTTGGGAGTTACTCGGAAAGGCACTGGGGAGAAAAAAATGGGAATTAGGGTGGGAGCTGAAGGTTTGGAAAGGGATTGAGTGTTGGGATTCACTCAGAAAGGCACTGGGGAGGAAAAAATGGGAGTATGGGATTAAGGTGGGAGTTGAAGGAAAGAGATTGAGTGTTGGGATTTACTTAGAAAGGCACTGGAGGAAAAAATGGGAATGTGGGATTAGGGTGGGAGTTGAAAGTTTGGAAAGGGATTAAGTGTTGGGAGTTACTCAGTAAGGACCTGAGGAAGAAAATGGGAATGTGGGATTAGGGTGGGAGTTGAAGGAAAGGGATTAAGTGTTGGGATTCACTCAGAAAGGCACTGGGGAGGAAAATGGGAATGTGGGATTAAGGCAGGAATTGAAGGAAAGGGATTAAGTGTTGGGAGTTACTCGGAAAGGCACTGGGGAGGAAAAAATGGGAGTATGGGATTAAGGTGGGAGTTGAAGGAAAGGGATTGAGTGTTGGGATTTACTTGGAAAGGCACTTGGGGAAAAAAATGGGAATGTGGGATTAGGGTGGGAGTTTAAGGAAAGGGATTACATGTTGGGATTCACTCAGAAAGGCACTGGGGAGGAAAATGGGAATGTGGGATTAAGGCAGGAATAGAAGGAAAGGGATTAAGTGTTGGGAGTTACTCGGAAAGGCATTGGGGGGAAAAAAATGGGAATGTGGGATTAAGGTGGGAGTTGAAGGTTTGGAAAGGGATTAAATGTTGGGAGTTACTTGGAAAGGTACTGGGGAGAAAACATGGGAATGTGGGATTAGGGTGGGAGTTGAAAGTTTGGAAAGGGATTACGTGCTGGGATTCACTCAGAAAGGCACTGGGGAGGAAAATGGGAATGTGGGATTAGGGTGGGAGTTGAAGGAAAGGGATTAAGTGTTGGGATTTACTTGGAAAGGTACTGGGGAGGAAAAAATGGGAGTATGGGATTAGGGTGGGAGTTGAATGTTTGGAAAGGGATTAAGTGTTGGGAGTTACTTGGAAAGACACTGGGGGGAAAAAATGGGAGTATGGGATTAGGGTGGGAATTGAAGGCCTGGAAAGGGATTAAGTGTTGGGAGTTACTCAGTAAGGACCTGGGGGGGAAAACTGGAATATGGGATGAAGGTGGGAATTGAAGGAAAGGGATTAAGTGTTAGGAGTTTTTCAGAAAGGCACTGGGGAAAAACATGGGAATGTGGCATTAGGTGGGAATTGCAGACTCGAAAAAGATGGGAATAAGGAATTAGATGTTGGGAATGTGGTTGTGGAAAGAGATGGAAGAGGGTGGGAGAGAAGGAAGGTTGAGAATTGTTGGGGGATGAGAGAATCCGAATATGGATCACCAATGGGAGGGTTTGGAATGTGTTGGGAATGTTGGGAATGTATGGGACGATTGGGAATTCCTGTGGAGTTGGGTTGGGAAGAAGGGAATGGCCAAGGAGAGGACGATTCCGCACTGGGAAGATGGTGGAGGAGAAGGTTGGGAATTCCTGTGGAATTGGATTGGGAAAACAGGAATGGTCTCCATCTGCTCCCAGCCCCTCTCCCGTCTCTGGGAATGAGATCCAAGCATGGATTGCCACTGGGAAGGGTTTGGAAATGACATCTCAGGAAGTTCTGATGGACCAAGCCAGGACCTGTGGAATTCCCAAAAATCCATGTCCAGCTGCCACGGGGATCCACATTTCCACAAATCCTGGCTGCTCCTCTTATTCTAAGTCCTTATTCCAGAGCTCCAGGGAAAATCCAGCACATGGAATAAATCTCCAATTACTCCCTGTCCTGAATTCCCTCCCAGTCCTTGGGAATCCCAGGATCCACCTGGAAGTGCAAATTCCGGCTCCACAGATGGACCAGGGATGGAATCCCCATCCTGGAGGGATTTCAGGTGGAATTTGGGGACATGGATCAGTGGTGGCCTTGGACGTGCTAGGAATTCTTGGATTCAATGTCTTAAAGGACTTTTCCAGCCTAAACAATTCCATGATCCATGAAACAGATCCGGATGTTCCGGAAAGCGAAGAGGTTCAGCCATGGGGCCCCTGCACACCAAAATTCCAGGAAAATGAGATTTTCCAATATTTTGTTTAATGAGCTCGTTCCCATCCTGAAGTTTAACATCCCAGAAATTTGTCTGGAAGCTGCGGCAAAATCCAGGAAATGCGGAATCGGCCCCATCCAGCCCATTCCTGCCACCAAAACATCAGGAAAAACATGGATTGCTCCCGCTCCAAGCCAGAATAGGGAATTCCAAGCCCTCTGGATTCAGGATATTCCCAGAGCTGCCATTCCAAGGACTTCCAGAGGTGAATCCTGAGGATGCTCCAAGGCCACCAGGAGAAGGAAAATCCCAGGATTGGGAAGGAGCAGGCCAGGCTGAGCACAGCCATGCTTGGAATATTTTCCAGAGGAATATTTGCGGTTCAAAGTCCGAGGATTTCAGGCTCCTGGAACTCTTCCCGTTGCCTTGGCAACGCCAGGCGTTTGTTCTCCCATGAGTTCCAACCTCGGGTGCGGGAATTTCTCCCGGCAGTGGCGCTTCCTGGATCCTGTTGGGACCCCCTGCCCTCAGTCCCCACATCCAGGCATTCCCAGTGGGAAAACTGGACAAAATCATGGAATTTCAGAGCCAGAGGGGTTGGAAAAGCCCTCCTAGACCATCAGTCCCAATCAATGCAAGGCCACCATTGATCCGTGTCCCCAAGTGCCACTGGGAAGGAGGGATGTCCCACCAAGGCCATCCCAATGGAAAAATGGGTCAAAATTATGGAATTTCAGGGACTTTAGGGGTTGGGAAATCTCTCCCAGACCATCAATTCCAATCAAGGCAAAGGCCACCACTGATCCATGTCCCCAAGTGTCACCTGCGAGGAGGGATGTCCCACCAAGGCCGTCCCAATGCAAAACTGGGTCAAAATTATGGAATTTTGGAGACTTTAGGGGTTGGAAAAGCCCTCCTAGACCATCAATCCAAACCATTCCCAGCACTGTGGGGCCACCACTGATCAGTGTCCCCAAGTGTCACCTGCAAGAAGAAATGTCCCACCAAGACCATCCCAATGGAAAAATGGGTCAAAATTATGGAATTTCGGAGTCAGAGGGTTGGAAAAGCCTTCCCAGCCATTCAATCAACCATCAATCCCAACTATTCCCAGCATTGCAGGGTCACCTCTGATCTGTGTCCCCAAGTGCCACTGGGAAGGAGGGATGTCCCACCAAGGCCATCCCAATGGAAAAATGGGTCAAAATTATGGAATTTCAGGGACTTTAGGGGTTGGGAAATCTCTCCCAGACCATCAATTCCAATCAAGGCAAAGGCCACCACTGATCCATGTCCCCAAGTGTCACCTGCGAGGAGGGATGTCCCACCAAGGCCGTCCCAATGGAAAAATGGGTCAAAATTATGGAATTTCAGAGACTTTAGGGGTTGGAAAAGCCCTCCTAGACCATCAGTCCCAATCAATGCCAGGCCACCTCTGATCCGTGTCCCCAAGTGCCACCGGGAATGTTGGAAGTCCCACCAAGGCCAGCTGTCACCCAGGCACAGGGCATCCACAATTCCCAGTGGGAAAATCCCGGGAAGGAGACAACAAAGCAACAAAACTCGGAGCAATTCCCACAACGAGTCTGGATATTCCTCCCCACACTTTTCCCAGACTTTCTTCCAGGTCTGTTTCTCCCGGCAAAACAAATCTCGTCTGTTACCATGACAGCGCCGCTTGGAGCAGCCCCATCCCTGTTTTCCAAAGGAAAACACTGATTCCTGTTTTCCAAAGGGGTCTGGGTGCTCCGTGGGGTGCACCCAAAGCTCCCTGAGGAATTGCCAGCCTGGAGATGTTCCAGAGGCTCCCAAAAATTCCCGGCAGCCGGAGGAAGGGAAGCGCAATCAACGCTCCGAGGTTTGTTTGGATTCACTGATTCCATGATAAATATTCATGGAAAAGAACAAGGAGTGCAAATGGCTGCTCGGTTCCAGGCCACGATTCCAGTTTAATCCTGGAAAATTCCAGAGGGAAGAGGGGAAGGAGCCTGGAATGGCCCAGAGGGGAAAAGCAGAAAAGCGTTTCCCAAAGTGGAGAATTCCCACGTTTCCCAAAATGGAAAATTCCCAGGACATTTTCCAAACTGGAGAATTCCCAGGACATCTCTGAGACTGAACAACTCCCATGGAATGTCCCAAACTGGAGAATTCCCACATTTCCCATACTGGAGAATTCCCAGGACAAGAGGGAAGTTCCCGCTCTGCTGAATGCTCCAGATCCCAAAGAAAACATGGATGAGCCTGGAATCCTCCTGGGAATCTCCCACCCTTCCTCAGTCTGCATTGGGATCACCAGATCCCACCTCAACCCAGCTCTGCTTCCCCCTGGGAATTCCATGGGGAAATCCCCCCACGAGCATAATTCCAATCCCAATCCCAATCCCAATCCCAATCCTACCCAATTCCTGCTTTCAACATCCCTTCACTATTCCCATAAAATCCTGGGAAACCGACACAAGCAGGAGCCGTTCCCTGCTCTGACAAAATTCCTCAGCTCCTCCCAAATTTCTAATCCCTAATTCCAATCCCAATTTCCAATCCTGATTTCCAAACCCCTTTTCCAATCCCCAATTTCCAAACCCCTTTTCCAAACCCCATTTCCAATCCCAATCTCTAAACCTCATTTCCAAATCCCATTTCCAATCCCAGCTTCCAAATCCAAAATCAAAACCCCATTTCCAATTCCAACTTCCAAACCCCATTTCCATCCTAATTTCCAAACCTCATTTCCAATCCCCATTTCCAAACCCAAAATCGAAATCCCTTTTCCAAACCCAATTTCTTATCCTGCTTTCTAAACCCCATTTCTAAACCTCATTTCCAATTTTGATTTCCAATCTCAATTTCCGATCCCCATTTCCAATCCTCTTTTCCAATCCCAATTTCCAAACCCCTTTTCCAATCCTGATTTTCAAACCCAAAATCCAAACTCAAAATCCAAACCCCTTTTCCAAACCCAATTTCTAATGCAAATTTCTAATCCTGATTCCAAACCCCATTTCTAAACCTGATTTCCAATCTTGATTTCCAATCCAAATTTCCAATTCCCATTTCCAAACCCAAATTCCAAACCCTTTTTCCAAATACCATTTCCCATCCCCATTTCCAATCCCCTTTTCCCATCCTAATTCCCAACCCAATTTCCAAACCCCGGGAAGCTCCTTGGCTGCGGGCAGGACCATCTGGACCTGCTGCTGGGGTTGGAATTAATTTGGAATTCTTCCTTGACCTATTTTTTATCCGGAGCTGATTCCCAGACATCCCATTGCTCCTGACAGTTTTCTGTGCTGTTTTTCCTGCTTTTTTTTCCTGAGGAAAATCACGGAGACTCTCAGTCCCACGTGTGGATTCCAGCCGAGGGGAATTTAGGCCGGAGCTTTGGAGGTCATTTATTCCCAAACTTTCTCTTGGATTAATTCCACAACCTTGCAGGCAAAGGAATTGGCAGGCTCTTCCCAAAATCCTTCCCGACTTTTCTATCCCACCCCAAATTTCCAGTTCTGGCTGTCAGGATTAAGGGAGAAAAAAAAATGTGAGAAAGGATTTTTGGGATTGAGCCAAGCTCAATTCCTGCTGCGAATTCCCTAAAAATGGATCCTTGTTTTCCTTCATTTCAGTGTTTTCATGGAATTCCAGGAATTTGGGTGGGAAAGGACCTTAAATCCCACCCAATCCCACCCCTTCCCACCATCCCAGGCTGTTCCAACCTTGGACATTCCAGGGAATCTAGGGGCAGCCATAGGGAATTTTCTGGGAATTCTCCCAGCCAGGAATCTTTTCCCTAAATTATTTTTCCAGCTGCTGATCCCACGGCTCCGTTCCTTTGTGCTAAGAATTCCCACTGCTCCCTCCATCGGCAGCACTGGATCCGTAAATTCCTCGGGATCATCCAAGGAAACGCAACAAGTGTGGATTTAATTCCTGATCCAAACCCACTTTTCCCTGGAATTTCTCCCATAGGGACATGGGAAGGATAGCAAAGGCAACCCAAAGGACAAAAATTCCCAAAATATTCCTTAAAAAAAAAGCAAATCCAACCAGAAAAACACCCACTTTACTCCTATTCCCAGAGGATTTTCCCTCCTTGCCCCAAATCCCTGGTTTTGGGAATGAAATCCCTCATGGATGCAGAAAGAGAGAAAAAACTCAGATTTTACAGCAGAGTAATTCCAGGATAATTCCAGACCTTGGGAATGTCAGCCAGGCTGGAAAAACAGCCTGAACCCCACAGGAATCTCTCGGACACTTCCAAGATCCAAAGTGGCTGCAGCTTCCATGGGAAAATCCATGGATGCAACACCGGGAAAAATCCATTCATCCTCCCCCCCCAGTCCATCCTTGGTATCCACAGAAAAGGAGAAAAAAAAAAAAGAAAAAAAAAAGGAAAACCTGGAAAAATCCAACTCACCAACATCGGACTCTTTGTGGGTTTTGATGATTTCCGCCAGCTCGAAATTCCCTGCAATGATGGCCACCTGGAAAAGAGCCGGAAAACCGGGATGAGCGGCTCCGGAAGAGCTGCTTTCCGTGGGGGAAAGCCAAGGATTCTTCTGCCTGGGATCATCCGGGAATTCTGAGGTGCCGACGCCTTCCCAGGACAGTGTTTGGGTGGTCCTGGCTTGGAGACAATCCATGTCCCCTGGAATTCCCAGATTCCAGCCAGGAATTCATCCCGAATCCTGGAATGCTCCCAAGGTGTTGGGTTTGGATCCCGGGTAAAGTCATGGAATTTGGAAGAGGTTTGGGATCAGCCAGGCGAGCTGGATGTGTCCCCAAGGGCAACATCCAAAGGATTTGGGGAAATTTCCAGGGATTGGGAATGCCCTGAGCAGCCTGTTCCTGATGGGAAGGGATCTGCCAGCAGCCAAATTCCCAAATCCCCGAGTTCCCAAATACCTAAATTCCCAAATTTCCAAATCCTCAGATCCCCAAACCCCCATGTCCTCAAATCCCCAAATTCCCAACTCCCCCAGTCCCTAAAGTCCCCAAACCCTCAATTCTCCATGTCCCCAAATCCCAAAATCCTCAAGTCCCTAAATCTTCAAATCCTGAAATCCTGAAGTCCCCCAAATCCTCAAATGCCCAAATCCCTAATTCTCCATGTCCCCAAATTCTCTAGTCCCCAAATCCCCAAAAATTCCCAATCCCCAAATCCTGAAGTCTTCAAGTATCCAAATCCCAAATCCCCAGATTCTCAATACCCCAAATTTTCAAATCTCCAAATCCCAAAGTTCCTAATTCTCCAAGTCCTCAAATCCCAAAATCCCTAAATCCTGAAGTCCTTAAGTACCCAAATCCCCGTATCTTCAAAACCCCAAATCCCCAAATCCTCCAAATTCCCAAATCTTCAAAACCCCAAAAGTCCCAAATCCCCCAAATCCTGAAGTTTTCAAGTATACAAATCCCCAAATCCCCAAATCCTCAAATCCCAGAGTCCCGAAGCCTTTAATTCTCCAAGTCCCCAAATCCCAAAATCCCCCAACCCCCAAATCCTGAAGTCCTCAAATTCCCAAGTGTCCAGGTCCTCAAATCCTCAAAACCACAAATTCCTAATTCTCCACGTCCCTAAATTCTCAAGTCCCCCAAATCCCCAAACCCCCAAATCCCTAAATCCTCAAATCCCCAAATCTTGAAGTCCTGAAGTCCCAAAGTTCCAAACTCCCTAATTCTCTTAGTCCCCAAATCCCAAAATACCCAAATCCTCAAATCCCCAAATCCTGAAATCCTTGAGCCCAAATCTCCAAGTTCCCAAATCCTGAAACCCTCGAGTCCCCAAATCCTGAAGACTCCAAGTATCCAAATCTTTAGATCCTCAAATCCCCAAATCCCCAAACCCTCAAATCCTCAAATCTTTAAATCTCAAAGTCACAAACCCCCTAATGCTCTAAATCCCAAATCCCAAAATCCCCAAAATCTCCAAATCCTCCAAGGATTCTGCTCCTTTCCCAAAGACTCCATTCCATCCCAAAAACTCCCATCCCAAAAAAAACATCAACAATTCCCCCTTCCCACCTCCACATCCCACAAAACCCCTCCATTCCCATCCTTATCCCGGAATTCCGTGTGCCTTTTCCTCCTTCCTGCTACGGTGCCGAATGCTCATCCTAAATCCCACCCTGGTGGAACAAACCCCACCTGGAAAAATCCCTGGATCCACGGGAAAGCTGCTGTGGGAATACTGGGAAGCTCCATAGGATTCCTGGGAATTCTGCTCACCTGGAATGCCGTCTGGCTGTTGTAATTCCGGATTTCCTTGCTGGCGCCTCGGAAGAGGAGAACCCGGGCACAGCTTTCCTGGGGAAAATAAAAATACAGGGAAAACGGGAATTTGATCAGGATTGGGAGCAACAGATCTGGAAAATCCTTTGGGAAGAGAGAGGATGAACATTCCCTAAGGATTTGGTGTTCCCGACCCGAAAGGAAACAAGTTATGGAATTATGGAATTCCAGGATGCATTGGGTTGGAAGGAATCTTTGGGATCATCCAGATCCAGATTCCAAGGATTCTGTCCCTTCTCCAAGGATTCTCTGCCTTTTCCAAGGAATTCTGCCCCTCTTCCAAGGATTTCCCTCCTTTTCCAAGGAATTCTGGGCCTTTTCCAAGGATTCCACTCCTTTTCCAAAGATTCTGCCCCTTTTCCAAGGAATTCTTCACTTCTTCCAAGGATTCTGCCCCTTTCCCATAAATCTTCCTCCTTTCCCAAAGATTCTGCCCCTTGTCCAAGGATTTGGCCCCTTTTCCAAGGAATTCTGCCACTTCCCTGAGGGTTCTGCTCCTTCTATGGGAATCAAAAATATTAAAACATGGAATGTTTTCTTGGAAAATCCCAAACCTGACTAGGACTCCAAGAAGAAACAGCCTCATCCCAGGATAGGGATGGATTCCACTTCTGGATTTGGGAATGGAGAGATCCAGGAGTGTCCTGGGGTGGTGTCACCTCCCCTGTGGTGTCCCCCATCCCCAAATCCCACAGATTCCACCTTGGAATGAACCCAAAATCAGGGGCTGCAAGGAGGAACAGCCTCATCCCGGGACAACGAATGGATTTGGGAATGGGAAGGTCCAAGAGTGTCCTGAGCTGGTGCCACCTGCCCCTCGCTGTCCCTGTCCCCAAATCCCACAGATTTCACCATGGGATGTTCTCCTGTGAAATCCCAAACCATGCTGGGGCTCCAAGGAGGAATGGCCACATCCTGGGACAGGGATGGATTCCACCTCTGGATTCGGGAATGGGGAGGTCCAGGAGCGTCCCGGGGTGGTGCCACCTGCCCCATGCTGTCCCTGTCCCCAAATCCCACAGATTCCACCTTGGAATGAACCCAAAATCAGGAGCTCCAAGGAGGAACAGCCTCATCCCGGGACAGGGATGGATTCCACCTCTGGATTTGGGAATGGGGAGATCCAAGAGTGTCCTGAGCTGGTGCCACCTGCCCCTTACTGTCCCTGTTCCCAAATCCCACAGATTTCACCATGGGATGTTCTCCTGTGAAATCCCAAACCATTCTGGGGCTCCAAGGAGGAATGGCCACATCCTGGGACAGGGATGGATTCCACCTCTGGATTTGGGAATGGGAAGGTCCAGGAGTGTCCTGAGGTGGTGCCACCTCCCCTGAGGTGTCCCCTGTCCCCAAATCCAGATTCCAGCACGAGATGGAACCCAAACCCAGAAGCTCCGAGGAGGAACAGCCTCATCCCAGGACAGGGAATGGATTCCACCTCTGAATTTGGGAATGGGAAGGTCCAGGAGTGTCCCGGGGTGGTGCCACCTGCCCCGTGCTGTCCCTGTCCCCAAATCCCACAGATTCCACCTTGGAATGAACCCAAAATCAGGAGCTCCAAGGAGGAACAGCCTCATCCCAGGACAGCGAATGGATTCCACCTCTGGATTTGGGAATGGGGAGATCCAGGAGCGTCCCGGGGTGGTGCCACCGGCCCCTCGCTGTCCCTGTCCGTGTCCCCGTCCCCGTGTCCCACCTGGTTGTAGAGGGCGCAGATGTGCAGGGCGGTGTTTCCTGAGGCGTTCTGCGCCGTCATGTCCGCTCCGTAGAACAGGAGATGCTCCAGGTGCTGCACGTGTCCGTAGCGACAGGCCTGGAGGGAAAACAGGAAAAACCATCCATGGGTACCAGGAGAACGTTCCCGTGGCTGGATCTCATCCCTGCAGATCCCATCCCACCTGGAGTATCTCCTGCCAGCCCCATCCATAAGTACCAGGAGAACATTCCCATGGCTGGATCCCATCCCTGCTGATCCTATCCCTGCCAATCCCATCCCAGCTGCTGATCCTACCCCTTTGGATCCCATCCCACCTGGTGGATCTCCTGCCAGCCCCATCCCTGAGCACCAGGAGAACATTCCCATAATCCAGCCCTCAATCCCAGGGATAGAACCACTCCATCCATGGGCACCAGGAGAACATTCCCACAGCCAGATCCCACCCCTTTGAATCCCACCCCTTTGGATCCCATCCCTGTGGATCCCATCCCATCCCACCTGGTAGATCTCCTGCCAGCCCCATCAATGGGCACCAGGGAGAACATTTCTTATGGCCGGATCCCATCCCTGTGGATCCTGCCCCTGTGGATCCCACCCCTTTGGATCCCACCCCTGTGGATCCCATCCCTTCAGATTCCATCCCTGTGGATCCCGTCCATGTGGATCCCATCTCTTTGGATCCCATCCCTGTGGATCCCACCCCTGCGGATCCCATGCCTTCAGATTCCATCCCTGTGGATCCCATCCTTTTGGATTCCATCCCTTTGGATCCCACCTCTGCCAATCCCATCCATTCAGATTACACCCCTGTGGATCCCATCCCTTTGGATCCCATCCTTTTGGATCCCACCCCTTTGGATCTCACCCTTTTGGATCCCACCCCTGCGGATCCCATCCATTCAGATCCCATCCCTGCGGATCCCATCCTTGTGGATCCCATCCCTTTGGATCCCACCCCTTCAGATTCCATCCATGTGGATCCCATCCATTCAGATCCCACCCCTGCAGATCCCATCCCTCTGGATCCCATCTATTCAGATCCCATCCCTGTGGATCTCATCCCTGCGGATCCCATCCATTCAGATTCCACCCCTGAGGATCCCATCCCTGCCGATCCCATCCATTCAGATCCCATCCCTGTGGATCCCATCCCTGTGGATCCCATCCCTGTGGATCCCACCCCTTTGGATCCCACCCCTTTGGATCCCACCCCTGCGGATCCCATCCATTCAGATCCCATCCCTGCGGATCCCACCCCTGTGAATCCCACCCCTGCGGATCCCATCCCTGCGGATCCCATCCCTGTGAATCCCACCCCTGCCGATCCCATCCATTCAGATCCCATCCATTCAGATCCCACCCCTGCGGATCCCGCCCCGTCCCACCTGGTGGATCTCCTGCCAGCCGTTCTCGTCCACGCAGCCCAGGCGGGCGTAGTCGTGCAGCAGCAGCTCGCAGCAGTAGGGGTCTCCCCCCACCATGGCGCTGTGGTACAGCGGGGTCAGGCCCCGGCTGTCCTTGTAGTCCGGGGATGCTCCCAGATCCAGCAGCGTCTGCCGGGGAAAAGCGGGAAAAATCCCGTGGGAATGGGCGGGATGAGGGAACGGGCAAGGGAGAGGCCTGGAGGGAAATGGGGGGAGGGAGGGAGAGAGGGGGGAAAGGAGGGATGGAAATAAGGAGGGAAGAAAGGAGGGAAAAAAGAGGGAAAAGGAGGGAAGAAAGAAGGAAAAGAGGAATGGAAATAAGGAGGGAAGAAAGGAGGGGAAAAAAGAGGGGAAAAGGAGGGGAAAAGAGGGAAGAAAAGAGGGGAGAAAGGAGGGAAGAAAGGAGGGGGGGAAGGGGGGGAAAAGGGAGGAAAACGAGGGGGAAAAGGAGGGGGAAAAGAGGGGAGAAAGGAGGAAAAAAATGGATGGAAGGAGGGAAGAAAAGAGGGGAAAAGGAGGGAAGAAAGGAGGGGGAAGGGGGGAAAGAGGAGGAAAACGAGGGGGAAAAGGAGGGGGAAAGAGGGGAGAAAGGAGGAAAAAAGGGATGGAAGGAGGGAAGAAAGGAGGAAAGGAGGAAATGAGGGGGAAAAGGAAGGGGGAAATGAGAGAAAAAAGGATGAAAGGAGGGATGGAAGGCAGGATGAAAGGAGGGAAGAAAGGAGGAAAGGAGGAGGAAAAGTAAGGGGGAAATGAGAGAAAAAAGGGAAAATCTGGGAAGGGGAAAGGAGAAGGGAGGGACAGAGGGGGAGGAGGAAAGGAAAATCTGGGAAAGAGGAGGGAGGGAGGGAAAGAAGGAGAGAGGGAATGAGGGATGAAGGGAAAGGAAAAGGAAAAGGAAAAGGAAAAGGAAAAGGAAAAGGAAAAGGAAAAGGAAAAGGAAAAGGAAAAGGAAAAGGAAAAGGAAAAGGAAAAGGAAAAGGAAAAGGAAAAGGAAAAGGAAAAGGAAAAGGAAAAGGAAAAGGAAAAGGAAAAGGAAAAGGAAAAGGAAAAGGAAAAGGAAAAGGAAAAGGAAAAGGAAAAGGAAAAGGAAAAGGAAAAGGGGAAAAGGAAAAGGAAAAGGAAAAGGGGAAAAGGAAAAGGAAAAGGAAAAGGGGAAAAGGAAAAGGAAAAGGAAAAGGAAAAGGAAAATCCCATCACTGACCAGCAGGGCCGCGTGATTCCGACACCTCACGGCTTTGTGCAGCGCCGTCATTCCCTCGCGGGTCCGGAAATCCAGGTGGGCGCCGCCGTTCCGCAGCGCCTTGATCATCTCGGCGCTGAGCTCCAGCTGCGCCGCCGCCGTCAGCGGGCACTCTGCAAGGACCCGGGAACGGGGGACATCCATGGAATGCCCGGCACACCCGTGGGACGGGATCCCAGCTGGGGAGATCACCCTGGGGCTTGGGATCGGCTCCACCGGGATGGGAGCAGAGGCCGAGTTTTTCCTCCCAGGTATTCCCAAGGATGTCCTGGGCAGCGGGAAATGGGAATTGGATGGAAAATTCCATCCAATTAGGATTTGGTGGCAAAGCGGTCAAAGTATGTTGGGAATGGGATCTAGGGAATCATGGAGTCTTCTTGACTCCTTGGGAATTCCCAAATCTGGTGCTAACAATGGAAAAATCCTCATCCCAGGATAAGGGGTGGATTCCAATCAGGAGAAGCCTCTGGATGCTCCTGACTTGCCTCGAGGTTGCTGCTCCAAATCCCACAAATCCTGCTGGGAATGCCAAGAATTCCAGGACCAAGGGAATCCCTCATGGGGATTCCCAGAGGAGAGTGGGAATTATAAAATGTAAGGAATGCCACGGGATTGGGTCTGGACACATAATGGATACAAAATGGAGAAGAAAAGGCCGGAATTCTGTGTCTGTGGCAAGTTTGTCCCATTAGGAAATCATGGAAAAGGGGCTGGAACAAATAAAGGAATAAAGGAATGCCCAGGATCCAGAGCAGGAAAGAAACTCCAGGAGAAATTTTTGCACATTCCACAGGAAAGTTCCGGATCTCAGGATAGAGAGGGGTTGGAGTGTGGCCAGGGAATACAAAGGAGCAAGGAAAACTCCGGAGGGATTTGGGAAGGGGCTCAGCCTGGAGCCAAGGAGGCTCCAGAGGCACCTTTGGGATGGGCTTGGAGCTCCTTCCCAGCCAGGCCAGGCCGGGATTCCGGAATTCTGGAATTCCTGCCCACGGAATGGCGGCAGTGCCTCGGGAAGGGCCCAGGGGCTGCCGGGGATCCGTGCAGGGAAAAGCGGGATCTGCGCCGGGATCGGGGCCAGGGGAGCTCTGCTGGGATTTTTGGGATCATTTTTCCATGGGAAGGGCGCTCAGGGGCTGCCCAGGGAGGTTTGGAGTCGCCATCCCTGGAGGAATCCAAGGAATTCCTGGAATTCCACACAAGCTCTGGTGGGGATCGGGCACAGCTTGGATTGGTGACTTTGGAATTCTTTCCCAGCCTCGGTAATTCCATGGTGATTTGGAGAAGGAACATTCCAAGGTCCTCTCATCCCCATCCATGAGATCATTCCCATCCCATTCCACGGGCAGGGACAAACCCATGATCCCAGGCTGCTCCAACATTTCCTTGGACATTCCAAAGATCCAGGGGCAGCCACAGCTGCTCTGGGAATTCTATCCCAGCCAGGAATTCCTTCCCAAATTCCCACCCCAATCTCACCTTTCCCAGTGGGATGCCATTCCCTGGCTCCTGTCCCTCCACACCTTTCCCAAATTCCAGCTCTCCTGGAGCCCCTTTAGACCTGGAATGTGCTGGAAGCTCTCCCTGGATCCTTCCCTTCTCCAGGAGAACATTCCCAGTTTTCCCAGCCTGGTTCCAGCTCCCTTTCCCTCCCCCATTCCTGATTCCCACAGCAATTTTTCCCAACATTATTTCAAGGGTTTTGAATCCTCTTTTCTAATTCCAACATTTTCCTGGGCTCCTCTCCCTTCCCTGCTGTCCCTCATTAAATATCCCTCGTTAAATATCCAAGGGTTTTTTTTTTTTTTCCTTTCTTTTCTCTGGAAGAACCATCCCTGGGGTTTGACTTTCATTTCAGAACAACGGGAACTTCTCCTGGATCCGGGTTTTTTCTTTAATTCCCACTTTTTCAGTGTCCCCACAGGAAGCAACTGTGGATTTTTTTGGGCTTTTTCATCCCTTTCAAATCCCAGGAATCTTTCCTGGAATATCTTTCCTGCAACCCTGAAATGGGAACAGCCTCAAAACGGGGCTGGAGGTGCTTCCCAAAGTGGATTTTTTCCTATTTTTCCATCCAAGCAGAGCCGGGAAAATGGGAATAAGCCCTTGGCACAGCTTAAAACCTTTCCCAGAATCCATTAAAATGGACATTCCCGAAGTTTGGAATCCATGGGATCAGCTTGGGGTTTTCCAGGAAGCTCAGGCGATTTTATTGCTCATCCCAGTTATTCCCAGCCCATTACTGGGATTAATCCCTGCTCAGGAATATTTTCCCAATATTTTTCATCCCAGTCATTTCCAGACCACTAAAATGGGATTAAATCCTACAGGAAAACCTTTTTCCAAGCAGGAATGATTCATCCCCGTTATTCCCAGTCATTCCCAGCCCATTAATGGGATTAAATCCTGCAGGAAAACATTTTTCCAAGCAGGATTTTCCAGTTTTCCATGGGAGTCATTCCCAAAAATTCCAACAGGAGAAGCTCATTCCTGGCTCATTCCCACTCTGCTCTTCCAGCATCCAGCCCATTTTCCTGGGAAATCCACCGGAAGCAAACCAACATTCCCAAAAAATCCCCAAAGCTCCCAATCCAGGGATTTTGGAGATCCCAATCCCTTCATCCAACAGGAGCTGGAAAAGGCAAGGACTTGAAGTGAGAGCAGGAAGGGAAAATATTCCAAGAGGAGAAATGTGGGATGGTGAACTGGGAAGAGTTATCCCTAAGGAACACCACATTCCCAAAAACCTCTGAAAAGTGGGAATTGTGCCATAAAACCCCCAAAAAAACGACGGGGACAACGAGGAAAAAAATTCCAGAGGAAATTCTGGGAAGGAATTGGGAATGTTGAGCTGGTTCATTCCCGGAAGAGCTCCCGAATCCAGAGGAAAATGTGGAACTGACCTCCGGTGTCGGGATCGTGGAAGTTGGGATCCAGCCCCTTTTCCAGCAGCCTGCAAACCTTCTCCGAGTTCAGCATCTGCACGTACTCCATGAATTTCTTCAGATTCGCCTGGATTCGGGAAAAACCGCGGCGTGAGCAGCCCGAAATCCCGGGAAAAGCCGCCGGGGGGGCAGACCCATCCGGAAAACCCAAGGAAAATTGGGATAAAGGGACTGAATTCCAGTTGGAAAGGAAATCCAAATTGTCCTTCCGGGACTCCTCCAACTGGGATTGCTGGATCATCCCATGGGAATTCATGGCGGTCCCTCCCCTCTATCCCAAATTTTGGGATTGGAATTTTGTTCTCCCCAAGCCGGCATTCCCAATGATTTGCCTTGAATTCCCAAAATGTTGGGATTTTTTCCATTTTTCTCATGGTTTGATGAAGTCATTGTTAAATTCCTGGATTCTGGAGGCAGAGATGGCTCCAGTGGGAAAATCCCAGTTCCCACATTCCCAGATTTCCAGACTATCGCATCAGATGATTTTTTTTTTGGAGGAGCTGATTCCAACCCGACCTTACAAATTCCAGCTCTGACAGAAATCCTGGAAAACCTGACTCACAGAAATGTTGGGAACTGAGGAGAAAATTTGGGAAAAGCTCCGAGGAAATGGAGAATCTGAAACTGGATTTCACATCTGAGGAAAAAATTCCAATTCCAACATTCCCTGCCTTAATTCCATACAGAAAAATGAACCTTTTTAGGAGGGATGATTCCCAAAAAAACGCCACGTTCCCGCATTTATTCGGATGATTTCCAGCTGGAAAATTGGGAATGCCAAGTGGGATGAGGAAAATGCTTGGGAGGGAATTTGGGAATTCTGGAATTTGGGTGGGATAGGAGCAGAAATTCCATCCCATTCCAAGGGCACGGACTCCTCCCACTATCCCAGGTTAGTCCAACAATTCCAGGGATGAGGAGGCTGCACATTCCTTGGAATTGCTGGATCATCCCATGGGAATTCAGGCTGGCGGTCCCTCCCCTCCATCCCAAATTTTGGGGTCGGAATTTTGTTCTCCCCAAGCCAGAATTCCCAAAGATTTGCCTTAAATTCCCAAATTGTTGCGGGATTTTTTCCGT
This sequence comes from Oenanthe melanoleuca, assembly GCF_029582105.1. Classification (NCBI taxonomy): domain Eukaryota; kingdom Metazoa; phylum Chordata; class Aves; order Passeriformes; family Muscicapidae; genus Oenanthe; species Oenanthe melanoleuca. The sequence goes on along the minus strand of NC_079334.1, from coordinate 68,877,394 downwards.
TTTATTCATGACTTCATGAAATCATTGTTAAATTCTTGGATTCCAGAGGCAGGAATGGCTCCAGTAGGAAAATCCCAGCTCCTACATTCCCAGATTTCCAGACATTTCATGGGAGGATTTTTTTTTTTTTTTTTTTGGTGGTGGGGAGAACTGATTCCAACCCGACCTTACAAAATTGAGCTTTGGGAAAAAATCACAAAAAAATCCAAAGAGCTGGAATTGAGGCCAGCCGTGCCCTTGGAGCCGGGAGAGGCTGGAACAAATCCATGGATTTGCCAGGCAGCAGCAAATGGATCCATTGATCCCACGGAAAGAGGGAATTATGGATTTCCTGCCGCGCCGGGATGAGGCAGAGCCGCTGGAATTGCACAGCTGGAATTGCACAGCTGGAATCTCCGGAGCCATGGCACCGGGAATCCTGGAATTTTTGGGGTGGGAAAGGACCTCAAATCCCAACCCCATCCCATTCCAAAGGCAGGAACACAGGAAGGGTCTCCCTTCCCTTTTCCATCCCTGAATTCCATAAAAATCCCTCGGGATGGATTCGGAGCCTCCGTGTTCCCAAAATCCTGGAATGGTTTGGGGTGGGATCCACGGATTTTAAACCCCATTCCAATCCCACCATCCGGGATACCTCCAAGCTTTCCTTGGACACTTCCAGGGATCTAGAACTCGGGAATTCCATCCCAAAATCCCCAGACCCTCAAATCCACATCACGCCTTTTCCATGGGAAGCCCCTGAATTCCCGAATTTTCTTTGGATCTCATTTTTGTCACCCTGTCCGACTCCTTTATCCCACTCCACTATTTTTATTTTTTTTTCCCACTTTTCCCCTTCTGCTTCTCTCCAAACACTCCCTGAGATCCAGCTGGGCTCTCTCATCCAAGAAATCCTGCTCTCCTGCCTTTCATTCCATCATTTTTCCAGGAAAATGAGAAGTTGGAGGTGACAGAGAGGTAGGAAGGGCTTTTTTTCTACCCGGATCCTTCAGAAAATTCCAAGGTTTTCCCATCCATGTTTTCCTTCCCTAGCACAACGGGATTGCCCTTTTCCAAAGGGGATTTTTTCTGTCCTGTTCCAAAATTCCCTGGGAATTCTCCTACAATCAACTGGGAAAAATATCTGGGAGAAACAGCCACAGATCCCAAGGGATCCAAGGAATCCAAGCAGAGCCTGGCACTTAAAAATGGGATTATTTTAATTTTAATTGTTGGATCCATCCCAGGTTGGCCACAATGATCCTGGAGATCCTTCCCAATCAAAATGTTCCGCAATTCCATGTTTTTTATTTCCAGGAAAATTTAGGAATCATCTTTGAAAGGTGTTCAAATCCTGAACAGTCTCCTGCCTCTAAAATTCTGACCCTAAATTTGGGAAATTTTCCTGCTTGGCTTTAGTTTGGGTGGGACTGTCCAGAGGCTGCGAGATTCCAGATATTCCCGAGCCTCAGGACATCCCAATCCTGCCAATCCCAGAAAATCCAACATTTCCCTGCCCGAGGAATCAGACAGAGCCAGAAATCCCAGGAAAGCCCCATCCCAGGTCTAAGGAAAACCTCAATATTAAACATATGGAAGAGCGGGAATTCCTTGGAAACTGAAGCAGGAATTCCCGGAAATCAAAGCCAGATCTCCCCAAAAATTGAAACAGAAATTCCTCAGAAACTGAAGCAGAAATTCCCAGGATTTGAAAGAGAAATCTCCCAGGAACTGAAAGAGAAATTCCCAGAAACCAAAGCAGGAAACCCCAGAAACTTTCCCAGAAAAAGGGAAAAGGAAAAAGGTAAAAAGGGGGAAAAGGGGGAAAAGGGAAAAAAGGGGGAAAAGGGGGAAAAGGGAAAAAAGGGGAAAAAGGGGAAAAAGGGGAAAAAGGGGGAAAAGGGGGAAAAGGGGGAAAAGGGGGAAAAGGGAAAAAAGGGGGAAAAGGGAAAAAAGGGGGAAAAGGGAAAAAAGGGGGAAAAGGGAAAAAAGGGGGAAAAGGGAAAAAAGGGGGAAAAGGGAAAAAAGGGAAAAAAGGGGAAAAAGGGGAAAAAGGGGAAAAAGGGGAAAAAGGGGAAAAAAGGGGAAAAAGGGGAAAAAGGGGAAAAAGGGGAAAAAGGGGAAAAAGGGGAAAAAGGGGAAAAAGGGGAAAAAGGGGAAAAAGGGGAAAAAGGGGAAAAAGGGGAAAAAGGGGAAAAAGGGGAAAAAGGGGAAAAAGGGGAAAAAGGGGAAAAAGGGGAAAAAAAGGGAAAAAAGGGGAAAAAAAGGAAAAAAAAGGGGAAAAAAAGGGGAAAAAAAGGGGAAAGCTTCTTCTCAAAATCCCACTGGCTCAGGAAAAGCAGCAGGAATTCCCAGAAACCAAAAAAAGCAGGAACCTCCAGAAACCTTTCCCAAAAAATGGGGAAAAGGAAATAGAGAGAAAAGAGGAAAAAGGGGAAAAGGGTGAAAAGGGAAAAGGGAAAAAAGGGAATAGGTCGTTCCCAAAATCCCACAGGTTCAGGAAAAGCAGCAGGAATTCCCAGAAACTGAAACAGAAGTTCTCAGGATTTGAAGGAGAAACCTCCCAGGATTTGAAGCAGGAATTCCCAGGATTTGAAACAGCAATTCTGAGGAACCAAAGCAGGAATTCCCAGAAACCACAACAGGAATTGCCGGGAACTGAACCTGGAATTCTGAGCTCCCAAACCCCATGGAATTTCCGTGCTGAATTCCAAATCGTTCCCTGCAGCATCCCAGGGAATGATCCCTGCCCGTTATCCCGATGTTATCCCGATGTTATTCCGATGTTACCCCGATGTTATTCCCATGTTATCCCGATGTTTTCCCGATGCTATCCCGATGCTATCCCGATGTTTGTTTTCCCGATGTTATCCCGATGTTTGTTTTCCTGATGTTATCCCGATGTTTGTTTTCCCGATGTTATTCCCATGTTATCCCGATGTTTTCCCGATGTTTGTTTTCCCGATGTTTGTTTTCCCGATGTTTGTTTTCCCGATGTTATTCCCATGTTATCCTGATGTTTTCCCGATGTTTTCCCGATATTATTCCGATGTTTGTTATCCCGATGTTTTCCCGATGTTATTCCCATGTTTTCCCGATGTTATTCCCATGTTATCCCGATGTTTGTTTTCCCGATGTTATTCCCATGTTATCCCGATGTTTTCCCGATGTTAGTTATCCCGATGTTTTCCCGATGTTATTCCCATGTTACCCCGATGTTATTCCCATGTTATCCCGATGTTATTCCCATGTTATCCCGATGTTTTCCCGATGTTCCCGTACCGTTCCCGCGGCTCTCCGGGTGCCCCGGTGTCCCCGTGCCAGCCACGATCCCATCCCTGCTCCCGTTCCCTCTGGATCCAGCTCCAATCCCAACCTTTCCCGGGAGCTGCTCCAATCTCAGCCTTTCCCGGGAAAGGTCGATCCGTGCCCGCTCCAACGGGCACGGAATGAGGATGGAGCTGCTGGAATTGTCCCTGTGGTTCCTGGCTGATCCTACCCGCCATTCCCAAATATCCACGGGCCAGGAAAAGGCCAAGGAAAAGCTCCTTCCCAAATTCCCACGGGTTCAGGAAAAAGAGCCCAAAGGAAAGGGAAAGGGAAAAGAGAAAAGTGGAAAAAATGGGAAAAGGGGGAAAGCGGGGAAAGGGGAAAGCTCCTTCCCAAAATTCCATAGGCTCTGGAAAAAACAAAAGACCAAAAAACAGGAAAAGGAAAAGGGGCGGGGGAAAAAAGGGAAAAGGAGGAAAAAGGGGAGAAGTGGGAAAAGGGAGAAAAGGGGGGAAAGGGGGAAAAGGGAAAAGGGGGGAAAGGGGGAAAAGGGAAAAGCTCCTTCCCAAAATTCCCACAGGCTCAGGAAAAGCCACACAAGGAAAAGGAAAAAAAGGAAAAAAAGGAAAAAAAGGAAAAAAAGGGAAAAAGGGGAAAAGGGGAAAAGGGAAAAAGGGAAAAAGGGGAAAAGGGAAAAAGGGAAAAAGGGAAAAAGGGAAAAAGGGAAAAAGGGAAAAAGGGAAAAAGGGAAAAAGGGAAAAAGGGAAAAAGGGAAAAAGGGAAAAAGGGAAAAAGGGAAAAAGGGAAAAAGGGAAAAAGGGAAAAAGGGAAAAAGGGAAAAAGGGAAAAAGGGGAAAAGGGGAAAAGGGGAAAAGGGGAAAAGGGGAAAAGGGGAAAAGGGGAAAAGGGGAAAAGGGGAAAAGGGGAAAAGGGGAAAAGGGGAAAAGGGGAAAAGGGGAAAAGGGGAAAAGGGGAAAAGGGGAAAAGGGGAAAAGGGAAAAAGGGAAAAAGGGAAAAAGGGAAAAAGGGAAAAAGGGAAAAAGAAGGGAAAAAGGGAAAAAGGGAAAAAAGGGGAAAAAAGAGGGAAAAAAGGGGAAAAATAGGGGAAAAAAGGGAAAAAAGGGAAAAAAAAGGAAAAAAAAAGAAATAAAAGAAAAAAAGTAAAAAAGGAAAAAAAGGAAAAAAAGGAAAAAAAAGGAAAAAATCCACGATCCTGGATTTCAGCAGCCCTGTGATGCTTTTCCTGCTCAATCCCACCCCATGGATAAAATCCAAAGAATTCTTTCCCAGTGCTCCCATTCTGGTTTGGGCACTGGGAATGCTGGAATTCATTGGGATATCTCAGAATTCCAGACCTGGAGGAGTTTCCCAGGGATTTCCCACGAGAATTCCATGAGTCTCCAGGGTTTTTTGGGTAAATTCCATGAGAATTCCATGGAAATTCTGGTCTCATCTCCACTCCCATTCTGGTTTTGACACTGGGAACGCTGGGATTCCTCGGGATATCCTGGAATTCCGGGGATAGAAGAGTTCTCCAGCAGTTTTCCATGGGAATTCCATGGGAATTCCAGGCTCACCTCTGCTCCCATTCTGGTTTTTGCACCAGGAATGCCTCGATTCGTTCCCTTATCCTGGAATTCCTGGAGGGGTTTCCCAGGGGTTTCCCTTTGGAATTTCGTGGGAATTCTGGGCCTGGAGGGGGTTTCCCCTTTGGAATTCCAGGGAATTCCCGGGAATTCGGGCTCACCTTGGTGTGCAGCTTGGCGAACTGTTTGTCGTCCAGCAGGGGCTGGGAATACACGCGGCGCTTGTAGCGGAACTGCCGGGAGAGAGATAAGAGATAAGAGATATGAAAATATGTGAGAAGAAATGAAAATATATTAGAAGATATAAAAGAAAAGAGATGAAGAGAGATGAAAGAAAAGATATGAAAGGAGATGAAAAGAGACGGAAAGAGACGGAAAGAGACAGGCCCAGATAAGGGATAAGAGATAAACAGAGATAAGAGATAAAGGATAAATTATTAAGATAAGAAAAAGATAAGAGATAAGGGATAAATTAATAAGAGATAAGAAATAAACACCGAGCAGTGATAAGGGATACATTGGTAAGAGATAAGAGATAAGGGATGAAATGAAAAGAGGATAAGGGATATATTAATAAGATATAAGAGATAAAGTGATAAGAGATATGAAAATATGTGAGAAGAAATTAAAATATATGAGACGAAAGAAAAGAGACGAAAAGAGACGAAAAGAGACGAAAAGAGACGAAAAGAGACGAAAAGAGACGAAAAGAGACGAAAAGAGACGAAAAGAGACGAAAAGAGACGAAAAGAGACGAAAAGAGACGAAAAGAGACGAAAAGAGACGAAAAGAGACGAAAAGAGACGAAAAGAGACGAAAAGAGACAGGCCCAGATAAGGGATAAGAGATAAACAGAGATAAGAGATAAAGGATAAATTATTAAGATAAGAAAAAGATAAGAGATAAGGGATAAATGAATAAGAGATAAGACATAAACACCGAGCAGTGATAAGGGATACATTGGTAAGAGATAAGAGATGAGGAGAAATGAAATGAAAAGAGGATAAGGGATATATTAATAAGAGATAAGAGACAAGAGATATGAAAATATGTGAGAAGAAATGAAAATATATTAGAAGATATAAAAGAAAAGAGATGAAGAGAGATGAAAGAAAAGATATGAAAGGAGATGAAAAGAGAGGAAAAGAGATGAAAAGAGACGAAAAGAAATGAGATAAGAGACAGACCCAGATAAGGGATAAGAGATAAACAGAGATAAGAGATAAAGGATAAATTATTAAGATAAGAAAAAGATAAGAGATAAGGGATAAATTAATAAGAGATAAGAAATAAACACCGAGCAGTGATAAGGGATACATTGGTAAGAGATAAGAGATAAGGGATGAAATGAAAAGAGGATAAGGGATATATTAATAAGATATAAGAGATAAAGTGATAAGAGATATGAAAATATGTGAGAAGAAATTAAAATATATGAGACGAAAGAAAAGAGACGAAAAGAGACGAAAAGAGACGAAAAGAGACGAAAAGAGACGAAAAGAGACGAAAAGAGACGAAAAGAGACGAAAAGAGACGAAAAGAGACGAAAAGAGACGAAAAGAGACGAAAAGAGACGAAAAGAGACGAAAAGAGACGAAAAGAGACGAAAAGAGACGAAAAGAGACGAAAAGAGACGAAAAGAGACGAAAAGAGACGAAAAGAGACGAAAAGAGACGAAAAGAGACGAAAAGAGACGAAAAGAGACAGGCCCAGATAAGGGATAAGAGATAAACAGAGATAAGAGATAAAGGATAAATTATTAAGATAAGAAAAAGATAAGAGATAAGGGATAAATGAATAAGATAAGAGACAAGACATAAACACCGAGCAGGGATAAGGGATGCATTGGTAAAAGATAAGAGATAAGAGATGAAATGAAAAGAGGATACGGGATATATTAATAAGAGATAAGACATAAAGATATAAGATATAAAGAGATAAGAGATAAAGAGATAAGATATAAAGAGATAAAGAATAAAGAGATAAAGAATAAAGAGATAAAGAATAAAGAGATAAAGAGATAGATTAATAAGACATAAGAGATAAGGCAGAGATAAGACAAACACAGATCTAGGGTACGATATAAGAGATAAAAAGAGATAAAATATATAAGAGATAAGATATAAACATAGATAATGAATAAAAAGATAAGAGATAAGAGATGAGAGATAAGAGATATTTGAGGGGAGATAAGAGAAAAGACATGAGGAATAAGGGAAAAATAAATAATATAACGTAATGGAGATAAGAGAGATAGATAAGAGAGATAAGAGAGATAAGAGAGAGATAAAAGAGAGATAAAAGAGAGATAAGATAGATAAGAGAGATAGATAAGAGAAATAAGAGAAATAAGAGAAATAAGAGAAATAAGAGATGAATGAATATGAGATAAAGATCAGAAATAAGAGAGAAGATACAAAGATAAGAGATAAGCAGAGATAAGAGAGATAAGAGAAAAACCCAGATAGAGAGCAGAGATAAATGAATGTAAAAGATAAAGAGAAGAAAGAGAAGAGACATCCAAAGATGAGAGATAAGAGAGATAAATGAATAAGAGATAAGAGGTAAATGGAGATAAAGGATAGGAGATAAAATATTAGAGATAGAGATAAGAGAGAAGAGATAAAAGAATATAAAAAATAAGAGATAAAAGAAGAGATAGATTAGAAATAAGGCCTCAAGGTGAGATGAAGATTAAAAAACATAGAAAATCCAATTTAATTAAATCAAAATCCGCATTAAATCAAATGAAAAATAAGTTAAATGAAAATTAAATTTAAATTAAAGTAAAATAAAATTTTAAAAAATATCAAAATGCAATTAAACTAACTGAAATCTAAACCAATATTTAAATAAGTGAAAATTAAGTGAAATGAAAATTGCATTGATTTGTATCAAATGAAATTAAAATAAAATAATATTAAATTGAAATTAAAGGAAATAAAGGTTGTATTAAACGGGATAAAAATAAAATTTAAAAAATAAAATAAGTAAAATAAAAATTAAATAAAAATAAAAATAAAATAAACCAAAATAATAAAAAATAAAACTAAACATTAAAAATACAATAAATATAAAATATAAAATATGAAATATAAAATATAACATAAAATAAAAATATAATAATAAAAATAATATAAAATAAAATAAGTAAAATAAAAATTAAATAAAAATTAAATAAGAATTAAATAAAAATTAAATAAAACAAAATGAAATAAAACAAAATAATAAACAGTAAAATAAAAATAAAAATTAAAAAATATAATAAATATAAAATATAAAATATAACATAAAATAAAAATATAATAATACAAACTAATATAAAATAAGATAAGTAAAATAAAAATTAAATAAAACAAAATAAAATAAAAACAAAATAATATGAAGTGGAACTAATAGAAATGAAATGAAATAATATTGAATGGAATGGAATTAAAATAGACTAAAATAAAATAATATGAAATGGAACAATATTGAATGGAATTTAAATAAAATAGACTAAAATAAAATAATATGAAATGGAACTAATAGAAATTAAATGAAATAATATTGAATGGAATGGAATTAAAATAAAATAGACTAAAATAAAATAATATGAAATGGAACTAATAGAAATGAAATTAAATAATATTGAATGGAATGGAATTTAAATAAAATAGACTAAAATAAAATAATATTAAATGGAACAATATTGAATGGAATGGAATTTAAATAAAATAGACTAAAATAAAATAATATGAAATGGAACTAATAGAAGTGAAATGAAATAATATTGAATGGAATGGAATGAAAATAAAATAGACTAAAATAAAATAATATGAAATGGAACTAATAGAAATGAAATGAAATAATATTGAATGGAATGGAATGGAATGGAATGGAATGGAATGGAATGAAAATAAAATAAAATAGTCTAAAAAAATAATATTAAATGGAACTAATAGAAATGAAATTAAATAATATGAAATGGAATGGAATGGAACGAAATTAAAATAAAACAGACTAAAATAACACAAAATAAAATAAAATAAAACTTAAAAAAAACTAAAACACGTCCAGTAAAAATCAAACCTCATCTAAATTAAATTTTTTAAAAAAACCCGAAATAATTGAATTAAATTTCTCGGACCTCCAGGTAGGGCAGGGGCGTGTGCGGGCTCAGCGGGTACTCCCGCAGCAGCCGCTCCTCGTCCAGGAACTTCCCGGCGCGGCCGTTGAAGGGCGGCTGGAACAGGCCGTAGTTGAGAACATCCTTCAGGCTGTGGTTGAGCGTGCACAGGACGCGCTGCTTGGACACCCACACCGGCACGTCGGGGTTCAGCCGCAGACACTTCTGGAAAAAGAGGGGAAATCGGGGTTGGGGAATTACGGTGGTTTTATTCGTTTTTTTTTTAAATTGGAAATTGAAAAATTGGGTATTCACATTGGGAATTGCAAAGGGAAATCGGTAAAGAAATGGGGACAAAATGGGAATCCGCTGAGGAGAGTGTAACAGAGGGATTTGGGGTTTGGGGGTTGAAGAATTACGGTGTTTTCACTCGTTTTTTTAAAATTAAAACTAAGAAAATTGGATATTCCCATTGGGAATTGCAAAGGGAAATCCGTAAAGGAATGGGGACAAAATAGGAATCCACTGAGGAGAGGGTAAAAGGGATTTGGGGTTTGGGGGTTGAATAATTCCAGAGTTTTCACTCATTTTTTTGAATTAAAAACGAAAAAAATTTGGATATTCCTACTGTGAATTCCAAAGGGAAATCCATAAAGAAATTGGGACAAAATGGGAATCCACTGAGGAGAGGGTAAAAGGGATTTGGGGTTAGGAGGTTGAATAATTCCAGAGTTTTCCCTCGTTATTTTAAATTAAAAACTAAAAAAAATGGGACACTCCCACTGTGAATTCCAAAGGGAAATCCATAAACAAACAGGGACAAAATGGGAATCCACTGAGGATAACGTAAAAGAGATTTGGGCGTTGAGAGTTGAGGGAAATGAGGGATTCCCGAGTTTTCATGTTTCATTAAAATTACAAAAACTCAAAAATGGGATGTTACACTGTGAATCCCAAAGGGAAATCCATACAGAAACAGGGACAAAATGGGAATACACTGAGGAGACGGTAAAAGGGATTTGGGGTTTGGGGATTGAGAGAAATAAGGGATTCCCGAGTTTTTGTGAGTTTTTTAAAGTTATTAAAAGCCAAAAATGGGATGTTAGGGCTGTGAATTCCAAAGGGAAATCTGTAAAGAAATTGGGATAAAATGGGAATCCACTGAGGAAAGGGTAACAGAGGGATTTGGGGTTTGGGGGTTGAATAATTCCAGAGTTTTCCTTCATTTTTTAAAATTAGAAACTAAAAAATTTGGATATTCCTACTGTGAATTACAAAGGGAAATCCATAAAGAAATGAGGACAAAATGGGAATCAACTGAGGAGAGGGTAAAAGGGATTTGGGGTTTGGGGGTTGAAGAATTCCAGAGTTTTCCCTCATTTTTTAAAATTAAAACTAAAAAATTTGGATATTCCCATTGGGAATTGCAAAGGGAAATCCATAAAGAAATGGGGACAAAATGGGAATCCACAGAGGAGAGGGTAAAAGAAGGATTTGGGGGTTGAGAGTTAAGGGCTTAGATCATCTCCTGAGGAAAATTCTGGTCCTGCCTTTCCAGGAGTTAATTCCACCCTGGGAGAAGAAAGAAAAAAAAAACTGGGATAAGGGTGGGAGGGAGGATCCAGGAAGCACCTGGAGCTCCAGCAATTCTTGGAGCCAGAAAAACAAAGGATTTGGGATTTTCCAGTGAATCAGGGGCTGATCCGTCGGGAAGGGCGTTGGGGTGTTGTGTCATCCCACAAAACCCAACCCTGAAATCCCATCCGGTGATTCACGGGTCGAAATTCCACCCAAAAATCAGGGAATTCCCACTTTATCACAGCCCTGGCAGCCCCGACCATCCCGGTATTCCCAAAGGCTCCAAAACCTTGGAATGTTTCCAAGGAATTTGCTCCCCCCATCCCGCCCAGGGCTTCCCATGGGATCTGCTCCGTCAGTTTTCTGGGACAAAGGATCTCCACTTGGAAAACTATCCCGAATTCCAAGCACAGCTCAAAAATTCCAGGAAAAACCATCCCAGGCCACCCCTGGCAGCTCCTGATCCAATGGATTGAGGCTGGAATTTTCCCTTGGGAAGCAGCACCAGCGAGGCCCCTGCCTTGCTTTTCCAGGATTTTTCCAGGGTTTTTCCAGGGTTTTTCCAGGGTTTTTCCAGGGTTTTTCCAGGGTTTTTCCAGGAACAACAGTTACCTGCTTTTCCAGAAAATTTTCTCCCTGCTTCCCACCCTGGATTCCCATAGGATTTGCTCCACCACTTTTCCAGGATAAAGGTTCCCCTCGGATTCCCATTTTTCCCATCCTGAATCACACCAGGAAAACTGTCTGGAATTCCAAGGAAACACCACAATTCCCAGGAAAACCCATCCCAGGCACCTCCTGATCCAACGGATCGAGGTTGGAATTTTCCCTGGGAAGAAGCACCAGCACGGCCCTTGCCTCACTTTTCCAGGATTTTTCTGGGATTTTTCTGGGATTTTTTTCCCAGATTTTTCCAGGATTTTCCCCAATTCCTCAGGAATACCAGGATTTGCTGGATCCAGCGGCTTTGCCCCCACATCTCCTTCTTCCCAAAATTCCTTCCCGGATTTTGAACGCCTTCCCCTTGGGATGTTCTCCCTCCTTCCCTCAGCTCTTTCCCCAAAAATCCCACAACTCATCCTCAGGAATTTTTTCCCATTCCAAGATCCTTCCCTTCCCCTTGGAGCCGCTCCAGCCCTTCCAGAAATTCTTGGAATTCAGCTCCAGCGGGAGCCTCTGGAAGAGGCCGCTCCGGAACTTCCAATCAAATCCAAATAAATCCTGGAATTTCTTGGAATTCTGATCAATCCCATCCTTTCTATCCAATCCTATTCAAGATTCCAAACCCACTTGGCCGCTGCATTCCCAGGAAAATCCAACAGTTAAACCTCCCCGGGAATTCTTTCCCAGCCGCCGGATTTCCCGGTTTTCCATGGAAAATTCCCGATCCATTCGTTGTTCTTCAGGTGTTGCAGCTCCTTCCCAAAAATCCCTTTTCCCTATGGAATAACCCCTTGGAATTACATCATTTTACATCATTCCTCCCTCCTCATCCTCTCCATCCCTCCAATCCCGGTGGGAATTCCTGGCAGGAATTCCCGACGGGAATTTGTTGGAAACTCCAGCACTCACCGGCTGCTCCATCCTGGAGCGAAAATTCCCAACTTTTCCCACCGGCTGCTCCATCTTTTCCTTGTTCTCCCTCTGTGTCCCCCTAGATCTTCCAAGGGGACAAAATCCCATGGATTTATCCCTGTTTTCCACGGATGGGGTATCCCGGTTTTCCATGGCTTTTCACTCCGGAGGTTTGAATTCCAAGCCAAAGAAATCCTGGGAATGTTGATAAATTTATCCAACCACTCCCCCCTCCGGATCAATCCTGCCAGGATTGGTCCAACGCATCCAGGGGCTGCTCCCAGGAAATTCCAACCTCCAGCTCCACACTCAGATTCCCAGGAAAAATTGGGAATTCTGAGCTGGGAAATAAAGGGAACAAGAAGGGGAATTTTCCCTCCTATCCGTGTTTTATCCGGTTAAAATTGGGATTTTTTTTTTTTTCCTTCTGTTAATTCCAAATGTAAATCCTGCTCATTCATTTGGATCCCTGTGGAATTTTTTCTCTCCTGCTTCCCATAAAAAAAACAAGGATCTGATTATTTAGGATGGGACAGCACAAAAAAAAAAAAAAAGTCGGCAAAACACGAAACTGGCCGAGGAAAAACAAGGATTTGCTGCATCTGTGCAAAATAAATTTGGGAAAATGAGGATTGCAAACAGTGTGGATAGAAATCCCAACTTTTTTTATGGAATAATGGGAATAAACAGTGAAAGATCAATAATAAATTCTGGGATTTTTGTTGAATGCAAAAATCGGGATTTGAAACCAATAGAATTCCAAAGGGGATTTGATGGGAAAGGAGGGAAAAGGAGGAATTGGGGAGGGAAGATAAATTAATAAATCATTAATTAATAAATAATTGATTTACTGTTAACAAATAGAAGTGGGCTTGGATGATTCTGAATTTTTTATTTTTTTGGGAATTTTTATCCAAATCCAGGCTTGGGTCACCCCAGATTCCCATTGGAATTTGAGGCTCTTTAAGGACTTTCCCCACCCAAACCGTTCCTGAATTCCTGATAAAACCTCCCACAAATCTTTTTCCAGGGGAAAAAATATTCCTGCTCCGTAAAAAAAAAAAAAAAAAAAAAAGGGGATTAAAAAAAGCCGGGATTTCCATTGATCCCCGATGGGAGCAGGGCAGAGGATTTGATTGGTTAATTAATCAACCATATTTAATTAATTAATCAATGACCCGTGAATGTCGGGATAATTAAAGATCCGGGACAAAAGCGGCTCTGGAATGTTTGATTCCAACCGGGATCATCTGGAAAAATGAGGTTTAAAACCCCGGCTGAAGGAATTTTTCCATGGAAAAGCAAAATTCCTAGAGCCTGGGAAGGGATTAATTAATCCGATTTTTGGGTGGTTTGAATTAATTAATTAAAATTTTCATGGATATCCCCCATGGAAAAAGCTGGAAAAGGGATAACAAAAAAAATGTAAGAATGAGGTGGGATGGGATCTGGGATAAAGCAAAGAAATCAAAAATCAGGGAGAATCCACCAAAAAACTGGAGTTTGAAATAAGCAGGATATAAAATCCCAGAGCAGATCCCACAGGGAATTATTCCATTAAATATTCCCAGGAAATCACAGGAGACTCAGCAAAAATTCCTTGGGGTTTTGTCAAAATTCCCACAAATTCCAGCTCGGCCAGGGAGAGAAAACTTGGCCTGGGAATTATTTCCATGAAGCAACAAAATTCCAAAAGGATTTCCCGGGAATAGCGTGGGGTGGGGGAGGAAAAGGAGGGAAAAGAAGGAAAATCCATGGAAAAGGGGAGAGGAATGAGCCTGATCCAGCTCCAGCTCAGTTTCCTTGGAGCAGCGATCCTGCAATTAATCCCATTAAAAAATGGGAGAATTTCCAGAGATTCCAGCAGCCGGGAACTCTTGGAGAATCCCAGAATTCTGAGATTGGGAAAGAATTCCGAGGTCACCAATCCAAGCTGGGCCCGATCCCCACCAGAGCCGTGGGTGGAATTCCAGGAATTCCTTGGATTCCTCCAGGGATGGCGACTCCAAACCTCCCTGGGCAGCCCCTGAGCGCCCTTCCCATGGAAAAATGATCCCAAAAATCCTGTCCCAGAGCCATTCCCAAATCCCTCCGGAGTTTTCCAGCCTTTCCCAGCTCCTTTCCCTTCCCTGGCCACGCTCCAGCCCCTCCTTATCCCAAAGATCCAGAACTTCCCCATGGAATGTGCAAAACCTTCTCCTGGAGCTTCTTTCTTGGATCCCCACCATTCCATAATTCCCGCCCCTTTTCCATGGTTTCCTGCCGGGACAATCTGGCCACGGACATGGAATTCCAGCCTTTCCTTTCCACTTTTATATCCATGGCAAATCCAGACCAAATCCTTCGGCATTCCTAAAATTTGACAATTCCCACTCTCCTCTGGGAATCCCATCTGCATCCCAAGGGAATGATCCCATTAGTCCCCCTGGAATTTTCCAGCCCTTTCCCAAATCCCTCCAGAGTCTTCCAGGAATTCCCAAATCCCTCTGGAATTTTCCAGCCCTTTCCCAGCTCCAGGTCATTCCCAGTGGGAATTACCCAGAACCTACAGATCCTCAGTGGGAATCAGGGCAGGAATTCCCTTTCCAAAGAAAGCTTGGAACACTTCCAAGAATTTCTTTTCCTTTCCCATTCCCACCATTTCTGGCAATTCCAAGAATTTGAGAACCCCCAACTCCAAGGTTTTGATGGCCGCAAGAAACCCTGAATTTAAGGAATTATTGGGAAAAAAATTCCCTTTTTTTTTCTCCTCCTGGTGGGTGCTGGAGCTCTTTGGTTGCTCACACATTCCCAAGGGATCCAGCAGATGGAATTCGGAGCCGTTATTCCCAATTTTTTTAGCGCTGAGGAATATTTCCAAGTGCTCAGTTAATTTTCTTTTCATGCCAATTTTTTCCCTCGCCTCAAACAACTCCAAATTCCTCTTTATTAAGCACGGAATGTGCTCTTCCCGAAAAAAAAAAAAAAAAAAAATCGCTGGAAAATGAAAAAATGGGATTGACATTTTCCATGAAAATCGCTTCAATGGATGAATCCGGTTCCGGCAAATCCGCTTGGGAGGAAAATAAAAAGCGAATTTTGGTCGTAAAAATCTTTGAAATGTATTAAATTAAAAATGAGCCGGTCATGGGTTGATCCGAGTCGGATTTTCCTTGGATTTTTATCCGTGGATCGGGAATGCGCCGCGGCCCCGGTGACTCGCGGGCGGATTTTTCCCGGATAAAACCGGGAATTGCTCGGATTCCCATCGATCCACTCGGTTTGATTGAGCTCACGGAGGGCGACTGTGCCCCCGGGGCAATTCCCGGGATTTTGGGGTTTTGTTGGGATATTTTGAGTTCTGCTGCTCTGGGGGGATTGTTTGGGATAAATGGGATTAATTTCCATGGAATTGTTTGGATTTGGGGTGGGGAAAAGTCGCTTAAACGTGGTGGAAGTGCAGCTTTCCAATGTTTCCTCTGGATCAGGGCTTGGAAAAAACGGGATGGGGCTCAAGAAAAAACGGGATGGGGCTCGGGAAAAAAAACGGGATGGGGCTCGGGAAAAAAAACGGGATGGGGCTCGGGAAAAAAAACGGGATGGGGCTCGGGAATAAAAACGGGATGGGGCTCGGGAATAAAAACGGGATGGGGCTCGGGAATAAAAACGGGATGGGGCTCGGGAAAAAAAACGGGATGGGGCTCGGGAAAAAAAACGGGATGGGGCTCGGGAAAAAAAACGGGATGGGGCTCGGGAAAAACCGGGATGGGGCTCAAGAAAAACCGGGATGGGGCTCGGGAAAAACCGGGATGGGGCTCAAGAAAAACCGGGATGGGGCTCAAGAAAAACCGGGATGGGGCTCAAGAAAAACCGGGATGGGGCTCAAGAAAAACCGGGATGGGGCTCGGGAAAAAAACGGGATGGGGCTCGGGAAAAAAACGGGATGGGGCTCGGGAAAAAAAACGGGATGGGGCTCAAGAAAAACCGGGATGGGGCTCAAGAAAAACCGGGATGGGGCTCGGGAAAAACCGGGATGGGGCTCGGGAAAAAAACGGGATGGGGCTCGGGAAAAAAAACGGGATGGGGCTCGGGAAAAAAACGGGATGGGGCTCAAGAAAAACCGGGATGGGGCTCAAGAAAAACCGGGATGGGGCTCGGGAAAAACCGGGATGGGGCTCGGGAAAAACCGGGATGGGGCTCGGGAAAAACCGGGATGGGGCTCGGGAAAAAAACGGGATGGGGCTCGGGAAAAAAAACGGGATGGGGCTCGGGAAAAAAAACGGGATGGGGCTCGGGAAAAAAACGGGATGGGGCTCGGGAAAAACCGGGATGGGGCTCGGGAAAAAACCGGGATGGGGCTCGGGAAAAACCGGGATGGGGCTCGGGAAAAAAACGGGATGGGGCTCGGGAAAAAAACGGGATGGGGCTCGGGAAAAAAACGGGATGGGGCTCGGGAAAAAAACGGGATGGGGCTCGGGAAAAAAACGGGATGGGGCTCGGGAAAAAAACGGGATGGGGCTCGGGAAAAAAACGGGATGGGGCTCGGGAAAAAAACGGGATGGGGCTCGGGAAAAAAACGGGATGGGGCTCGGGAAAAAAACGGGATGGGGCTCGGGAAAAAAACGGGATGGGGCTCGGGAAAAAAACGGGATGGGGCTCGAGAAAAAAACGGGATGGGGCTCGAGAAAAAAACGGGATGGGGCTCAAGAAAAAACGGGATGGGGCTCAAGAAAAAACGGGATGGGAAAAACTTGGAAGGGGCTGCCCAGGGAGGTTTGGAGTCACCATCCATGGAGGAATTCCAAGGAATTCCTGGATGTGGCTCTCAAAACTCTGGGATTGTGATCCAGCCCAGCTTGGATTTGATTTTGGAATTCTTTTCCATGCTCAGCGATCCTGGGATTTATGGTTAAAGCACTTGGATTCTTCCAGGGGATTTTTGGGAATCACTCCTTTGATTCCCACCGGTTCTTTTTGGGACACTCGCCCTCTGCTCCATCCGGATCCTCCCTCCGGATGCTCCAAGGGCTGCCATGGGAAAAACAGCTCCCAAAAAAAAAAAAAAAAAAAAAAAAAAAAAAAAAAAAAAAAAAAAAGCCACAAAAAGCCTGGAAAAATCCGCAGGCAGCAGCTGCACCTGCAGGGAAAATGGAAATGGGGAAAAGGGAAAAAAAAAAACGGGAAAGAGGGAAAAAAGCGGAGCAGCTGCTCCATTCACGGATCCGACGGATCTGAAAGGAGCCGCATTTCCATGGAAAAACAATGGGAAGCTCCAAGCAAAAAGCAGCTCCCGGCCTCTTTGGAAGTGCTTTGATTTTCCCTGAAAAGTGGGGGGAAAATTCCACTGGAATTCTCGACATCCGAGGATTTTTTGCCGCAGTGGAAAAGCAGGGAAGGAATAAAAGTTTGGGAATAGTTTGGGGCCGTTCCCGAGGGGTCATTCCCAACATCCCGATTTTCCCTTTTTTCCCAAATTCTCCCGATTTTCCTTTTTTTTTTTTTTTTTTTTTTTTTAGTGTTCCCCTGGACAGCGGAGAAAGGAGAGAGGAATTTCAGGATTGAGGTGGATTTTGGGATATAAGGACCGGGAAAACCGGGAATGGAAAATCCTTGGGATAGAGGCGAGGGATTGGTGGGAAGAGGAGCGACCCCTCATCCCTCATTTTTCCAGGCATTCCCAACCCTTGGAATCCACATTCCTGCGGGAATTCCCACTCTGGCATTCCAAGGATTGAGGGATCAGGGCTGGGAGCTCCCAACACATCCTGAGAAACATCAGGAAAAACCTCTGGAATTCCAGCGGGACACTCCCGGGCTGTCCAATGCCGGGAGCTGCTCCCGGATAAATCCAACTGGGATTTTATTGGAATTCCGGCTTTTCCATGATTTAAAAGGGAGGAGGAAGAGTTGCCAGAACAAAACACGGAAAGAAAACCTTTGGAATACTCTGGAAAAATCCTCCCTGGCTGCACATCCCTGACTTTTCCAAGCTGTTCCCATAAATTCCAGCCCTGGGAATGTTGGCAGCTTCCCGAGCCTCTCATCTCTCCCCATCCCGGTTTTTTTCTGGGATGTGCCAAGATTCCCTGGAATGAGTTTTTTCCCTGCTTCCAGAGGGAAAAACAAGTGGAAAACTTTTGGAATCCCACCCGCTGCTGGTCACACAGAGCCCATTCCCATGGGATGATCCCAAGTTTTGCTCCAGCACCTCCAGGATCCCAGCAGGGGAAAACTCAGCAGAT
Organism: Oenanthe melanoleuca; assembly: GCF_029582105.1. NCBI lineage: Eukaryota > Metazoa > Chordata > Aves > Passeriformes > Muscicapidae > Oenanthe > Oenanthe melanoleuca. The sequence goes on along the minus strand of NC_079334.1, from coordinate 68,859,077 downwards.
TCCCTGGATTTTTCCTGGATTTGCCACTTTTTCGGGAATGAGTTTTCCGATTGGATTTAATTTAATCCATAAATTATTCCGGAGGAACCAACCCGAGCTCGGGCGTGTTCCTGTCTCCTTAAAATCCGGCTCCGATCTCGGACCCCGTGGGAGGTTTGGGATAATTTTATCCCGGGTCTCCAGCGCCCTTCCCACGGAGCAGCCGGAGGCGGGAATGGCTCTTCCCGAAAAATCCGCGGCTCCGGGATGGGACAGGGAAGCTCCAGCAGGATCCAGAGGATCCAGAGGGATTTCTGAATCCTCCTTTTCCCAGGATCCCGTTCCCAGCTCAGGGGGAGGGAGGAGGGATGAGCCAAGTTCTCCAATTCCAAAGAATGGCAGGTTTGGGAATCTCAGGGGCTCAGGGTATCCAAGGAAATCGATTCCCTGCCCTATGGAAAAGCTCCAGGATCGGGAATACCTGAGCCCAGATCCTGGATCATGGCTGGAATTCCCTGGAATTCTGCACTGGGATCAATGGAACATTCCATGGAATCCTGCACTGGTATCAGTGGAACATTCCATGGATTCCATGGAATCCTGCACTGGGATCAGTGGGACATTCCATGGATTCCCTGGAATCCTGCACTGGGATCAGTGGAACATTCCATGGATTCCCTGGGAATCCTGCACTGGGATCATTGGGACATTCCATGGATTCCCTGGAATTCTGCCTGGGATCAGTGGGACATTCCATGGATTCCATGGGAATCTCACACTGGGATCAGTGGGACATTCCATGGATTCCCTGGAATTCTGCCTGGGATCAGTGGGACATTCCATGGAATCCTGCACTGGGATCAGTGGGACATTCCATGGAATCCTGTGCTGGTATCAGTGGAACATTCCATGGATTCCATGGGAATCCTGCACTGGGATCAGTGGGACATTCCATGGAATCCTGTGCTGGTATCAGTGGAACATTCCATGGATTCTCTGGAATCCTGCACTGGGATCAGTGGGACATTCCATGGATTCCCTGGAATTCTGCCTGGGATCAATGGGACACCCCACAGCTTCCCGACCTTCCTGGCACCTCAGAATATTCCAGACCCCCTGGATACCTCAGGACATTCCAGGACATTCCAGACCCCCTGCTCAGACACCTCTGGACATTCCAGAAAATTCCAGACCCTCTGGACACCCCAGGATGATCCAGACCTTCTACTTGGACACCTCAGGACATTCCAGAACATTCCAGACCCCCAGGACATTCCTGACCTCCTGCCTCCACAATCCAAGTGGGAAAACTGGGAATTTGGATCCCATCACCCCACAGGACACTAGGAATATCCCAAGGGAGAGGGAAGGGAAAGAGAAGGAGAAAAAAAGGAGGAAAGACCCCAAAATTCCTCATTTCCCACAGCCCCATTCCCATGGAATTCCAGAATATTCCAAGCTGGAAAACTCACCCAGGATCTCTAAATCCAACTCTTGCCTCCACACAAAACATTCCCAACATTCCCAGCAGGGACCCGACGGCATCATCCCAAATTTTCTCTGTAGTGCCGAGTGCTGTGAACAATTCCCGAGGTTTTGGGAATTGCAGCTCCCTGGAGGAGCTCTCCCAGGATTTTCCAGGTGCGGGAAATTTAACTCCTCTTCCCTGGCTCAGGTGCAGGTGATAAAAACCGGGATGTGCAGAAGGAAAAGGTTTTTTATTCCCAGAAAAACTGGGGGGAGATTTGCAGCTGGGAATTCCAGCACTTGCAAGGAATTCCAAGGATTTGGGATTCTCAAAGAGGGATGGAGACAATTCCAGGAGGGCTGGAAAACTTCTGGAAGCTCCGGGATAAAATATGGGAATTCCATAAACTGAGCTTTTCCCAGCTGGAGCCCTGACCTCGGGAATGCTGGGATGGAGTCGGATTGGGGCAGGAAAACTGCTGATCCCAAAGAATTCCCAGCTCCAGGAATTCTGGGATGGAGTTGGATTGGGGCAGGAAAACTGCTGATCCCAAAGAATTCCCAGCTCCAGGAATGCCGGGATGGAGTTGGATTGGGGCAGGAAAACTGCTGATCCCAAAGAATTCCCAGCTCCAGGAATTCTGGGATGGAGTCGGATTGGGGCAGGAAAACTGCTGATCCCAAAGAATTCCCAGCTCCAGGAATTCTGGGATGGAGTCTGATTGGGGCAGGAAAACTGCTGATCCCAAAGAATTCCCAGCTCCAGGAATTCTGGGATGGAGATGGGTCTGGGTTGGAAAACTGCTGATCCCAAAGAATTCCCGGCAGAGCTGTCCTGGGAAAGCCGCTGGGACATCGGCCACGGATCCAGAGCTCCGGAGGAATCTCTGGGATGAGGAGCCAGGGCCAGATCTGGATCCAGAGGCACCTCTGGGATGTGTCCCCAGGGTCACCATCCTCAGCCAGCCCCGTGTCCCCTGTGCCACTGACCACAGCCCAGTGTCCCCAGTGCCACTGACCAGCCCAGTGTCCCCCGTGCCACCAGCCACAGTCTGGGTGTCCCCATTGTCACTGACCAGAGCTCAGTGTCCCCTGTGCCACTGATGACAGGCTCAGTGTCCCCAGTATCACTGACCACAGGCTCAGTGTCTCCAGTGTCACCATCCTCAGCCAGCTCGGTGTCCCCAGTGCCACCAGCTACAGCCTGGGTGTCCCCAGTGGTACTGACCACAGTGACACTGTGGCCTTGACCAGACCAGTGTCCCCAGTATCACTGACCACAGGCTCAGTGTCCCCTGTGCTGCTGACCACAGCCTGCTGTCCCAGTGCCACCAGCCACAGCCCAGTGTCCCCAGTGTCACTGACCACAGTGACATTGTGGCATTGACCAGCCCAGTATCACTGACCACAGCCTATGAGTCCCCAGCGTCACTGACCACAGCCCAGTGTCACTGACCATAGCCTCAGTGTCCCCAGTGTCACCATCTTCAGCCAGCTCAGTGTCCCCAGTGTCACTGACCAGCCCAGTGTCCCCAGTGCCACCATTCTCAGCCAGCTCGGTGTCCCCAGTGTCACTGACCACAGCCTCAGTGTCCCCTGTGCCACTGATAACAGTCTCAGTGTCCCCAGTGCCACTGACCACAGCCCATTGTCCCCTGTGCCACTGATAACAGGCTCAGTGTCCCCAGTGTCACTGACCACAGGCCCAGTGTCCCCAGTGTCACTGACCACAGCTCAGTGTCCTCAGTGTCACCATCCTCAGCCAGCTCTGTGTCCCCAGTGCCACCAGCCACAGACTTGGTGTCCCCAGTGGTACTGACCACAGTGACACTGTGGCCTTAACCAGACCAGTGTCCCCAGTGCCACTGACCACAGCTCAGTGTCCCCCATGCCACTGACCAGCCCAGTGTCCCCCGTGCCACCATCCTCAGCCAGCTCGGTGTCCCCAGGGCCACCAGCCACAACCTGGGTGTCCCCACGGTCACTGACCACAACCTGGGTGACCCCAGTGCCACCATTCTCAGCCAGCTCGGTGTCCCCAGCGTCACTGACCACAGCCCAGTGTCACTGACCACAGCCTCAGTGTCCCCAGTGTCACTGACCACAGCCTCAGTGTCCCCAGTGTCCCTGACCACAGCCTGGGTGTCCCCAGTGCCACTGACCACAACCTGGGTGACCCCAATGTCACCATCCTCAGCCAGCTCGGTGTCCCCAGTGTCCCTGACCACAGCCTCAGTGTCCCCAGTGCCACCAGCCACAGCCTCGGTGTCCCCAGTGCCACTGACCACAGCCTGGGTGTCCCCAGTGCCACTGACCACAGCCCAGTGTCACTGACCACAGCCTCAGTGTCCCCAGTGCCACCATCCTCAGCCAGCTCGATGTCCCCAGTGCCACTGACCACAGCCTCGATGTCCCCAGTGTCATTGAGCACAGCCTGGGTGTCCCTGGGTGTCCCCAGTGTCACTGACCACAGCCTTGGTGTCCCCTGTGCCACTGATGACAGGCTCAGTGTCCCCTGTGCCACTGACCACAGCCTGGGTGTCCCCAGTGTCCCTGACCACAGCCTCGGTGTCCCCAGTGTCACTGCCCTCTGCCAGGCCCTGTGTCCCCAGCGCCACCACCCCGCTGTCCCCGTGGGGACCCCATGCCAGGCCCCAAAATAGAATTTTTCTGTCCAAGCGGCTCTGACTCCCCTCAGTGCCCTCTGCTCACCCCAAGTCTGTCACCTGGCATTGCCACCTGGCATTGTCACCTCGTCATTGTCACCTCGTCATTGTCACCTCGTCATTGCCACCTCCAGCCCCAAGACACTCCGTTAATGACAGCTGCTAATTAGGCTCCATTACCGCAGCCCTGCAGCTTTTCCTGCTTTTCATTCCCTACAAATCCCCCAATTTCAGGGAATTCCAGGCTCCTGGATCCCGGTCCCTGCTGCCCCTGGTGCCACCCTGGTGTGGTGCCACCCTGGTGGCCACTCGTGGTCACACTGAGCCCCCAGCAGGCACTGCCCTCCTGGGTCACTCCGGGGTCACTCCTGGGGTCACTCCTGGACTTCACTCCTGGCTCCTGGGAGTTAGTCCTGGAATCTTGGGGACCACTTCTGGGCTCCTGGGGGTCAGTCCTGGACATCTGGGGGTCACTCCTGGGGGTCACTCTGGCACAACTCACCTATGGCACTGGCACATGACCTCCCATTCCAGTGTCCACCACCCTCATTCCAGTGTCCATCAACCCCACACCTTTCCAGTGTCCATCAACCCCACACCTTTCCAGTGTTCATCAACCCCACACCTTTCCAGTGTTCATCAACCCCACACCATTCCAGTGTCCATCTCCCCCATTCCAGTGTCCATCTCCCCCATTCCAGTGTCCAGCACTGAGACTGGAGCACCGGGATGGGGACACCGAGGAGTGGGGCCGTGGGGACCCCGGGCCGAGGGGACCCGTCCCTGCCGGCCCGTGGAGGGGAGAAGTTTCCCGGTGCCGACGGGAGCGGGGCCGGGAGCGGGGCCGGGACGCGGCTCGCAGCCAGTCCCGGTGCGGCACCGAACCGGGTGCGGATCCGGGTTAGGATCGGGACCGGTCCGGGTGCGGATCCGGGTTAGGATCGGACTTGTCCGGGTGAGGATCCGGGTTAGGATCGGACTTGTCCGGGTGAGGATCAGGGACCGGATCGAGACCGGTCCGGGTGCGGATCCGGGTTAGGATCGGGACCGGTCCGGGTGAGGATCAGGGAACGGATCGGGACCGGTCCGGGTGCGGATCCGGGTTAGGATCGGGACCGGTCCGAGTGCGGATCCGGGTTAGGATCGGGACCGGTCCGGGTGAGGATCAGGGAACGGATCGGGACCGGTCTGAGTGACGGTAAGGGCCGGTCCGGATGCGAGTCTGGGTGCGGGTCGGGACCGCTCTGAGCTCCGCATCCCGGGGCTGTTCGGGGCCGTTCCGGGTGCGGGTCGGGACCGCTCTGAGCTCCGCATCCCGGGGCGGTTCGGGGCCGTTCCGGGTGTGGGTCGGGACCGCTCTGAGCTCCGCATCCCGGCTCGGCGGCGGTCCCGGTCCCGCTGCGCATCCCGGGGCGGTTCGGGGCCGTTTCGGGTGCGGGTTGGGACCGCTCTGAGCTGCGCATCCCGGCGCGGGCGGGTGGCGGTGGCGCTCCCGGTGCGGTTTGCGCTGCGCATCCCGGTCCCGCTGCGCATCCCGGTCCCGCTGCGCATCCCGGCTCGGCGGCGATCCCGGTCCCGCTGCGCATCCCGGCTCGGCGGCGGCCGCTCGGGGCTCACTCCCTCCCTCCTCCCTCCCTCCTCCCTCCCCATCCCTCGCTCACCGTCTGCTGCAGGTCGGGGATGCCGATGCGCACCACGATGGCGCCGGGCGCGGGCTCCTCCATGCGCGCCGGTGCCGCCAGCTTGGGCGAGCGGGGCCCTGCGGGTCCCCCCCGTGCGGGCTCCAGGCGCGGCTCCTCCCGCAGGCCGGGGTTCGGCTCCCCGCCGCTGACCGTGGCTCGGGGCTGGCGCTCGGCTGGCGGCTCCGGCGGCGGCGACTCGGGGCTCTCATGCTTGCTGCCCGCGGGGCTCAGAGGCATGCTCCGTGCGCCGCGGCGGGCGCCCCGCACCCGCTGCTCCCGCAGCCGCTCCCGCACCGGCTCCGGGGCCGCACCGCGCCGGGGCCGCGCTCAGCGCCCGCCCGGGGCCCTGCGGGGACACGGCGGGGCTCAGAGACGCGGAGGAGAGGCATGGCGAGTCCCGGGAGGTGCGTGGGGACATGGAGAGGGAGCCCCGGGATGGGGCGGGAGGGGACGCGGGGAGGGGGAGTGCGGGGTGGAGGGGGGTATTCCATAGGGTGGTCGGGAATGCTCCCCCAGGAGGGGCTGTTCCTCCCGGGAAATCTGGGAAGGGACTCATGGAATGTGCAGGGACACCTCCACAGGGACCCTCTGGAATATCCCCCCAGGAGGGGCTGTTCCTCCCGGGAAATTTGGGAAGAGATCCACTTGGATGGACATGGACATTCCCAAAAGGACCCTCTGGAATATCCCCCTCCAGGAAGGGCTGTTTACTCGGGGGAAATCTGGGAAGGGACTCCTGGAATGTGCAGGGACACCTCCACAGGGACCCTCTGGAATATCCCCCCAGGATGGAGAAATCTGGGAAAGGACTCCTGGAATTCCTATCCCCAGCTGGGATCATCCCCTGGGAAAAGCCCCCAGGATGGACACGGACATTTCCAAAAGGACCCTCTGGAATATCCCCCCCAGGAAGGGACATTCCTTAGGAAAAGTCCAGAACTAAATTCCCACTTTCCCCATGGATATTCCCACAGGATCCCACAAATTCCCCCAGCAGGGATCGTCCCAAAAAAGTGACCATTCCTCAGGAGAAATCTGGGAAAGGATCCCCGGGATGAACATGGACATTCCCAAAAGGACCCTCTGGAATATCCCCCCCAGGAAGGGACATTCCTCAGGGGAAATCCGGGAGGAATTTCAATTGGAAATTCCAATCCCCTGGATCCCACAAATTCCCCCATTCCCAGGAGTTTTCTGGGATTCCCAAGTGGAATCTCTCCAGGAATTCCCTGGAATTCTCCCAGCAGGATCCATCCCCTAAAGGGACCCCAAAAAGGGAATTTGGGAATCCAGCCTTGCTCCTGCATGGAATCTCCTCAGGAATTCCATGGAATTCTCCCAGCAGGGCCCATTCCTGGGAATTTTCTGGGATCAACCCCATTTTTCACCTGGAATTTCCTAAAGGAATTTCATGGAATTCCCCCAGTGGGATCCATTCCCGGGATCAGCCCCACTCTGCACCTGGAATCTCGCCAGGAATTTCATGGAATTCTCCCCAGCAGGGCTCATTCCCGGGATTTTTTTTTTTTTTTTTTTTTTTTTTTTTTTTTTTTTTTTTTTTTTTTTTGGGATCAACCCCACTTTTCACCGGGAATCTCCCCAGAAATTCCCTGGAATTCTCCCAGCAGGATCCATCCAGCCCCACAAAGGGACGAGGACAAAGAGCAGCAAAACCCCAAAATTCCACGTGGGAAAACGCACTTGGGAGGGAGAAAAATCGGGATAAAAAGGGAAAACCACGGGAAAACCTTTTGGATCCCTCTGGATCTCTGCCCCCAATGCCATCCCTAATTCTCCTCACTCCTTTCCCAAATCCTGAATTTGATTTATTCCCGTTTTTCCCCCCTCTCTCCACCTCGTTATCCCACAAATTAATTGCTCCAGATGGCGATCCCCGGGATTTTTCCTGATTTTGTTTTGCTTTTTTCCATCCCTCATTAATTCCCAATAATTTTAAGGCCCCGGCTGGGAAAGGTTGGAAAAAATTCCTCAGCGGAATAATTCCCCAAATTCCGTTTTGCGGAGTCATTTTCCCTCCTCAAATCGACTTTTCTGCTCATGGAATTTTAAAAAAATTCCACTTTTTTTTTTTTTTTCACCCTCTGGGAATCCAGTTGGGAGAACTCTGGGAAAACGGCAGCGGGGCGGGGAGACATGGAAAGGATTTTTTGGGATTTTATTGGGATTTTATTGGGATTTTATTAGGATTTTATTGGGATATTTTTGTTTGTTTTTGTTTTTGTGCATTTTGCGGGGTTTTAAGGGATTTTCGGGGATTTTGAGAGGATTTTTTTTTTTTTTTTTGGGGTTTGGGGGAATTTTTTTGGAGTATTTTGAGGGATTCTTTAAAGGATTTTTGGGGGATTTACGGGGAATTTTTTTGTTCATTTTTTCAGATTTTGGGGGGAATTTTTTTATTTTGGGGGATTTTTGGGAGGGTTGTGGATTTTTTTTGGGGTTCATTTGGGTTTTTTTTAAAAGGGATTTTTTGAGATTTTGGGGGGTTAGGGGAATTGGTTTTGGTGTATTTTTTTGATTTTTAGCGAGGTTTTTTTTTTTATTTTATTTTTTGGGGGATTTTTTGGGGTGCATTTTGGGTTTGTTTTTTTTTAACGGATTTTTTTGGGGGGTTGGGAGATTTTTTGGCGCATTTTGAGGATTTTTTTGGGGGACTTTTTAATTATTGGGGGAACTTTGGGAATTTTTTTGAGTGCATTTTGGGAAGCTTTTTAGGGCATTTTTTTAGGGGTTTTTTTTTGCCTTTTAGAGAATTTTGGGGGATTTTGGGGAGATTTTTGGGGGACTTTGGTGGAGGGCATTTTGGGATTTTTTTTGAGGGATTATTGAGGGATATTTTTTTTTATTTTTATTTTTGGGGGGATTTTTGAGGATTTTTGGGGGGGGATTTTTGGGGAGGGTTTGGAGCAGGTGAAGGGAGAAGGGACAGGAACAGGGACAGGGACAGGGAGAAGGGACAAGGACAAGGAGCAGGAAAAGGGGAAGGATCGGGATTGTCCTCCCTGGACACGGGGACAGCGCGGGGACAGCGCGGGGACATCGATCGCCCGCGGGTGGCCGCAGTGTCCCCGCAGTGTCCCCGCAGTGTCCCCGCAGTGTCCCCAGCGCCTGCCGGGTAATTCCATCGATTTTCCCTCTCCCGCTTTTCCAGGGGACACCCGCGAAGGGAGCGGGCGAGTGTCACCCCCTTGAGGGGACATCGGTGTCCCCAAACGTCCGGGACATTCAGGGACACTCCTGAAATCCCAATCAGGGAAAGGCTGAGGGGGCTCGGAATTCCAGACATCCCGTGGGAAGAATTCTGGGATTATTTTTATTTTTTTTTTTTTGGGATTGATGGAATTATTTGGGACGGGACATTAAAAACCACCCAGCGCCCCCACGCAGGGACACTTCCCATTATCCCAAACTTCTCTTGGACATTCCAGGGATTCTCTGGGAATTCCAGCCCAAATTCCCACCCCATTCTCTCCTTTCCCAGCCATTCCCTGGCTCCTATCCCTCCACGCCTTTCCAAAATTCCAGCTCTCCTAGAGCCTCTGGAATGTGCTCCAAGATTTTCCTGGATCTTTCCCTTCCCAGCTCTCCCTGCCTGAGACTGGATCCAAGAAATTGATGGATCCGCGGGTTCCACTTGGAATCCCGGGACACCATGAAGGGTCTCCCCTTTTCCTCTCTTTTCTATCCCAAATTTTCCATAAAAATCCCTCGGGATGAATTTGGAGCGTTCCAAAATCCCAAAATCTCGGAACGGTTCGGGTGGGAAGGGACATTGAATCCCATCCCATTCCAGCCCCACCATCCCAGGCTGCTCCAACCTTTCCTCGGACATTCCCAGGGATCCTCTGGGAATTCCCAAATTCCCACCCCAATCTCCCCGTTTCCAGTGGGAAGCCATTCCCTGGCTCCCGTTCCTCCATCCTTTCGGGATTTTTCCCTCTCCCTCTTTCCCGCAGCTCCTGCAGATGCTGGGAAGCTGAAATGAGGTCAGGCTCGAGCTCCTGATTTCCAGGATGAACATTCCCGGTTTTCTGGGATTAACATTCCCTGCCCAGCCCTGCCGGGACGATCCCAGGGTTTGGTGCCACAAAATCCCAAAATTCCCGGCTGTGGCAGCCCCTGGAGAGAGGCCTGGGGACAGGGTAGGGCTTGGGGACAGGACACAGGTTTGGGGACAGGGGAGGGATTGGGGAGAGGTCACAGATTTGGGGACAGGACAGAATTTGGGGACAGGAAGAAGGTTTGGGGACAGGATAGATTTGGGGACAGGACGGGGTTTGGGGAGTGGTCACAGGTTTGGGGACAGGAGAGAGAATTGGGGACAAGATAGAGGTGGGGACAGGACAGATTTGGGGACAGGACAGGGATTGGGGAGAGGTCACAGGTTTGGGGACAGGAGAGAGAATTGGGGACAGGACACAGATTTGGGGCCAGGAGAGGGATTGGGGAGAGGTCACAGGTTTGGGGACAGGGCAGGGGTTGGGGACAGGACACAGATTTGGGGACAGAACACAGATTTGGGGGACAGGAAGAAGGATTGGGAATGGGACAGGGATTTGGGGACAGGAGAGAGAACTGGGGACAGGACAGGGGTGGGGACAGGACACAGGTTTGGGGACAGGAAGGAGGTTTGGGGACAGGACAGGATTTGGGGACAGGACAGGGATTTGGGAGACAGGAAGAAGGTTTGGGGAGAGGACAGGGATTGGGGAGTGGTCACAGGTTTGGGGACAGGAAGAAGGATTAGGAATGGGACAGGGATTTGGGGACAGGACAGAGATTTGAGTACAGGAAGGAGGTTTGGGGACAAGACAGAGATTTGGGGACAGGACACAGATTTTGGGGACAGGACACAGATTTGGGGACAGGACAGGGATTGGGGAGAGGTCACAGGTTTGGGGACAGGGCAGGGGTTGGGGACAGGACACAGATTTGGGGACAGAACACAGATTTGGGGGACAGGAAGAAGGTTTGGGGACAAGGACAGGGATTGGGGAGTGGTCACAGGTTTGGAGACAGGAAGAAGGATTGGGGATGGGACAGGGATTTGGGGACAGGAGAGAGAACTGGGGACAGGACACAGATTTGGGGGACAGGAAGATTTGGGGACAGGATAGGGATTGGGGACAGGAGAAAGAATTGGGGACAGGACACAGATTTGGGGACAGGACAGGGATTTGGGGGACAGGAAGAAGGTTTGGAGACAGGACAGGATTTGGGGACAGGGCAAGGATTTGGGGGACAGGAAGAAGGTTTGGGGACAGGATAGATTTGGGGACAGAACAGGGATTGGGGAGTGGTCACAGGTTTGGGGACAGGAAGAAGAATTGGGAATGGGACAGGGATTTGGGGACAGGAGAGAGAATTGGGGACAGGAGAGAGAATTGGGGACAGGAGAGAGAATTGGGGGACAGGACACAGATTTGGGGGACAGGAGAGAGGATTTGGGATAGGACACAGATTTGGGGACGGGGCAGGACACAGATTTGGGGACAGGAAGAAGGATTGGGGATGGGACAGGGATTTGGGGACAGGACAGGGATTTGGGGAGAGGACAGGGATTTGAGTACAGGAAGGAGGTTTGGGGACAGGACAGATTTTGGGACAGGGCACAGGTTTGGGGGACAGGACAGATTGGGGGACAGGATGAAGGATTGGGAATGGGACAGGGTTTGGGGACAGGACAGATTGGGGGACAGGACAGATTTGGGGGACAGGACACAGATTTTGGGGACAGGACAGGGATTGGGGAGTGGTCACAGGTTTGTGAACGTTTGGGAACGGCCCCACGGGATCGGGAATGGCCCCACGGGATCGGGAATGGGCACTGGGGATCGGGAATGGCTCCTCGGGATCGGGAATGGCCCCACGGGATCGGGAATGGGCACTGGGGATCGGGAATGGCTCCTCGGGATCGGGAATGGCCCCACGGGATCGGGAATGGCCCCACGGGATCGGGAATGGGCACTGGGGATCGGGAATGGCTCCTCGGGATCGGGAATGGCCCCTCGGGATCGGGAATGGGCCCTGGAGATCGGGAATGGGCCCTCGGGATCGGGAATGGGCACTGGAGATCGGGAACGGCCCCTCGGGATCGGGAATGGCCCCACGGGATCGGGAATGGGCACTGGAGATCGGGAACGGCCCCTCGGGATCGGGAATGGCCCCACGGGATCGGGAATGGCCCCTCGGGATCGGGAATGGCCCCACGGGATCGGGAATGGGCACTGGAGATCGGGAATGGGCCCTGGAGATCGGGAATGGCCCCCCGGGATCGGGAATGACCCCTCGGGATCGGGAATGGCCCCTCGGGATCGGGAATGGCCCCCCGGGATCGGGAATGGCCCCTCGGGATCGGGAATGGGCACTGGAGATCGGGAATGGGCCCTGGAGATCGGGAATGGCCCCCCGGGATCGGGAATGACCCCTCGGGATCGGGAATGGCCCCTCGGGATCGGGAATGGCCCCCCGGGATCGGGAATGACCCCTCGGGATCGGGAATGGCCCCCCGGGATCGGGAATGGCCCCTCGGGATCGGGAATGGCCCCTCGGGATCGGGAATGGCCCCACGGGATCGGGAATGGCCCCACGGGATCGGGAATGGCCCCTGGAGATCGGGAACGGCCCCTCGGGATCGGGAATGGCCCCACGGGATCGGGAATGGGCCCTCGGGATCGGGAATGGGCCCTCGGGATCGGGAATGGCCCCCCGGGATCGGGAACGGCCCCTCGGGATCGGGAATGGCCCCACGGGATCGGGAATGGGCCCTCGGGATCGGGAATGGGCACTGGAGATCGGGAATGGGCCCTCGGGATCGGGAATGGCCCCTCGGGATCGGGAATGGGCCCTCGGGATCGGGAATGGGCCCTCGGGATCGGGAATGGCCCCCCGGGATCGGGGCTCCCCCATCCCGCTCCAGCTCCAGGTATCCCGGTGTATCCATGGGAACATTCCCGGCACCGTCACCATGGAAACCGCAGCGCCACGCGCTCCGGGCCACGTGCGGGACCGGGGGGGGGGGACAGAGGGGACAGGGATGGGGACAGGGACAGAGGGGACAGGGACAGAGGGGACAGAGGGGATCGAGGGGAAAGGGACAGGGATGGGGACTGGGATGGCGACAGGAATGGGGAGAGAGGGGACAGGGACAGAGGGGACAGAGTGGACAGAGGGACAGACATGGAGACAGAAGGAACAGGGACAGAAGGGACAGGGACGGGGTGACAGGGGGGACAGAGGGGACAGAGGGACAGTGAGGACAGGGATGGGGACAGAGACAGAGGGGATAGGGACGTGGGGACAGGGATGGGGACAGAGGGGACGGAGGGACGATGGGGACAGAGGGACAGTGAGGACAGGGATGGGGACAGAGGGGACAGGGACAGAAGGGATAGAGATAGAGGAGACAGAGACAGAGGGGACAGAAGGGACAGAGGAGACAGAAGGAACAGGGACAGAAGGGACAGGGACGGGGTGACAGGGGGGACAGAGGGGACAGAGGGACAGTGAGGACAGGGATGGGGACAGAGACAGAGGGGATAGGGACGGGGGGACAGGGATGGGGACAGAGACGGGGACAGGGGAGACCGAGCTGTGCCTGTGCAGCACAGCAGGAAATTCCCCCCAGGAGCGCACTCAGAGCATTCCAGGATCCCACAGATCCCAGAGATCCCACAGATCCCACCGATCCCACCGATCCCTCCTTCCCGGGATGGGAACAGCCCCCGAGCAGCTCCCGAACATTCCCATGGATCGGGAGAGGAGCAGGGCCAGACCCAGGCAGGGACAATCCCAAACGCCACCAGGGACAAGGGACAGCTCGGGGACAAACAAACCCCAGCTGGAAGCTCCCGCAATTCCCACTCTCATCCCAGGAAATTCCGCCGTTCCCACCCTGGCTGGCCCGGGATGTGTCCCTGTCCCCGCTGCCACCTCCAGCACAGCCAGAACCCCCAAAAAACCGGGAATCTCCAGGAATTCCCCAACCCAGGAAAGCAGAGCTCGTCCCGGGAGTTGGATCTCACCTATTCCCGAGGGGCTGGCACTACCCAGAGCTGGATCCGGGGTGTTTTCCAGCCGGGAAAAACATCCCCGGGAAATGCCGGGGCCGGCCCGGCCCCCCCGCGGCCCCGCTAATGGGATCAGGATCAGCCGCGCTCCATCTGCTCGTCTGGATCGGGGACACGGATCAGGCCGGGCCGGCCCCGGAAACGCGGCGGGAATCCCGGGAACGGGGGAGAAATTCGGGGAGTCACGGAAATCCCGGGAATTAGAGAAATCCCGGGAATGGGGGAATTCGGGGAGTCACGGAAATCCCGGGAATGGGGGAATCGGGGAGTCACGGAAATCCCGGGAATGGGGGGAAATCCCGGGAATGGGGGAATCGGGGAGTCACGGAAATCCCGGGAATTAGAGAAATCCCGGGAACGGGGGAAATTCGGGGAGTCACGGAAATCCCGGGAATGGGGGGAAATCCCGGGAATGGGGGGAATCGGGGAGTCACGGAAATCCCGGGAGTCACGGAAATCCCGGGAATGGGGGAATCGGGGAGTCACGGAAATCCCGGGAATGGGGGGATCGGGGAGTCACGGAAATCCCGGGAATGGGGGGATCGGGGAGTCACGGAAATCCCGGGAATTAGAGAAATCCCGGGAATGGGGGAATTCGGGGAGTCACGGAAATCCCGGGAACGGGGGAATTCGGGGAGTCATGGAAATCCCGGGAGTCACAGAGATCCCGGGAATTGGGGAGAAATTCGGGGAGTCATGGAAATCCCAGGAATCGGGGAGAAGTTCTGGGAACCACGGAAATCCCGGGAATGGGGGGAATTCGGGGAGTCACGGAAATCCCGGGAGTCACGGAGATCCCGGGAACTGGGGGAAAATTCTGGGAATCGGGGTGAATTCCGGGAATCACAGAAATCCCGGGAATCGTGGAGAAATTCGGGGAATCGGGGAGAAGTTCTGGGCATCAGAGAAATACCGGGAATCACAGAAATCCCGAGAATCGGGGAGAAATTCTGGGCATCACAGGAATCCCGGGAATCGGGGAGAAATTCTGGGAATCACGGAAATCCCGGGAATCGGGGAGAAGTTCTGGGAATCACAGAAATCCTGGGAATCACAGAAATCCCGGGAACCGGGGGAAATTCTGGGAATCGGGGAGAAATTCTGGGCACCAAAGGAATCCCGGGAGTCACAGAAATCCCGGGAATAGGGGAGAACTTCTGGGAATCGGGGAGAAATTCGGGAATCAGAGAAACCCCGGGAATTGGGGAGAAATTCTGGGAACTGGGGAGAAATTCTGGGAATCGGGGAGAAATCACGGGAATCGGGGAGAAAATCCAGGAATCAGGGAGAAATCCAGTAATTCCAGAGAAATCCTGGGAATCAGGGTGAAATTCCGGGAGTCAGGGAGAAATTCCAGGAATTAGGGCAAAATCCCAGGAATCATGGAGAAATCATGGGAATGAGAAATCAGAGAGAAATCCCATGAATTCCAGAGAAATTCCAGGAATTCCAGAAAAATTCAAGGAATTACAGAGAAATTCTGGAAATCAGGGAGAAATCTCAAGAATCAGGGAGAAATCCTGGAATTCCAGAAAAATTCCAGAGAAATCCCAGGAAATCCTGAGAAATTATAGGATTCAGGGAGAAATCCCAGGAATCTGGGGGAATTTATGGGAATCCCAGAGAAATTCCGGGAATTTGGGAGAATTTAGGGGAATCCCAGAGAAATCCCGGGAATCTGGGGGAATTTATGGGAATCTCAGAGAAATCACAGGAATCTGGGGGAATTTATGGGAATCCCAGAGAAATCTCGGGAATCTGGGAGAATTTATGGGAATCCCAGAGAAATTCCGGGAATCTGGGAGAATTTATGGGAATCCCAGAGAAATCCCGGGAATCTGGGGGAATTTATGGGAATCTCAGAGAAATCCCGGGAATCTGGGAGAATTTATGGGAACCCCAGAGAAATTCCGGGAATTTGGGAGAATTTAGGGGAATCCCAGAGAAATCCCGGGGAATTTATGGGAATCCCAGAGAAATCCTGGGAATCTGGGGGAATTTATGGGAATCCCAGAGAAATCCCGGGGTTCTGGGAGTGGTGCTGCCACCCCACAGCGAGTCTGGCACCAGCAGGAGACTCCAGACGCTCATTCCGGAGGGAGAACAGCTTGGAAAAACTCCCACATTCCCACATTCCCACATTCCCACGTTCCCACGTTCCCAAATTTGCTCATCCCGCCGACTCCGGCAAGGAAATTGCTGCAGAGCTCAGAGCAGGAAAACAGGGCTGGGAATGGTTTGGAATGGTTTGGGAATGGTTTGGGAATGGTTTGGGAATGGTTTGGAATGGTTTGGAATGGTTTGGGAATGGTTTGGAATGGTTTGGGAAT
Organism: Oenanthe melanoleuca; assembly: GCF_029582105.1. NCBI lineage: Eukaryota > Metazoa > Chordata > Aves > Passeriformes > Muscicapidae > Oenanthe > Oenanthe melanoleuca. The sequence goes on along the minus strand of NC_079334.1, from coordinate 68,842,866 downwards.
GGTTTGGGAATAGCTTGGAATGGTTTGGGAATGGTTTGGAATGGTTTGGGAATGGTTTGGAATGGTTTGGGAATGGTTTGGAATGGTTTGGGAATAGCTTGGAATGGTTTGGGAATGGCTGGGAATGGTTTGGACGGTTTGGGATGGTCTGGAATAATTTGGAATAGCTGAGAATGGCCTGGAATGGTTTGGAATGGCCTGGAATGGTTCAGACTGGTTTGGAATGGTCTGGAATGGCCAGGAATTGTTTGGAATGGTTGGGAATGGTTTGGAACGGCTGGGAATGGCCTGGGATGGTTTGGAATGGCCTGGAATGGTTTGGAATTGTTTGGGAATGGTTGGGAATGGTTGGGAATGGTTGGGAATGGCCTGGAATAGCCTGGAATAGTTCAGAATGGTTTGGAATAACCTGGAATGGTTTGGAGTGTCTGGGAATGATTTGGAACGGCTGGGAATGGTTTGGGATGGTTTGGAATTATTTGGAATGGCCTGGAATGGCCAGGAATAGCTGGGAATGGTTTGGAACCGTTGGGAACGGTTGGGAACGGTTTGGGATGGTTTGGGAATGGTGTGGAATTGTTTGGGAATGGTTTGGAATGGCCTGGAATAGTTCAGAATGGTTTGGAATAACCTGGAATAGTTCAGAATGGTTTGGAATAGCCTGGAATGTCTTGAAATGGTCTGGAATGGCCTGGAATGGTTTGAAATGGTTTGGGAATAGCATGGAATGGTTTGGAGGGGTTTGGAGTGGCTGGGAATGGTTTGGAATAGCCTGGAATAGTTTGGAATGGTCTGGAATGGCCAGGAACGGTTTGGGATGGTTTAGAACTGTTGGGAAGGGTTGGGAATGGCTTGGGAATGGTTTGGGAATAGCTTGGGATGGTTTAGAATGGCTGGGAATGGTTTGGAATTGTTTGGGAATGGTTGGGAATGGTTTGGGAATGGTTTGGAATTGTTTGGGAATGGTTTGGAATGGTTTGGGAATGGTTTGGAATGGTTTGGAATGGTTTGGGAATGGTTTGGAATGGTTTGGAATGGTTTGGGAATGGAGCTCACTGCAGAGGGATGAGGCCAGAGCCTGGAGCCGCCCCCGCTGCTCCCCCGGAATTCCCAATCCCAGAATTCCCGATCCCGTTCCTTTGGTCCATCCCTGGTTCCCGGGCTGGGATCCCAGGGAGGATTCCCAGGAAGGAGCTGGGAGCCCCAGGGTGTCCCTGTGGGAATTCCTGGAATTCCAGCCCAGGAAAGGGCTGGGAGCTCCAGGGTGTCCCTGTGGGAATTCCCGGAATTCCAGCCCGGGAAGGGGCTGGGAGCTCCAGGGTGTCCCTGTGGGAATTCCCGGAATTCCAGCCCAGGAAGGGGCTGGGAGCTCCAGGGTGTCCCTGTGGGAATTCCCAAAATTCCAGCCCGGGAAGGGGCTGGGAGCTCCAGGGTGTCCCTGTGGGAATTCCTGGAATTCCAGCCCGGAAAGGGGCTGGGAGCTCCAGGGTGTCCCTGTGGGAATTCCCAAAATTCCAGACCGGGAAGGGGCTGGGAGCTCCAGGGTGTCCCTGTGGGAATTCCTGGAATTCCAGACCGGGAAGGGGCTGGGAGCTCCAGGGTGTCCCTGTGGGAATTCCCAAAATTCCAGACTGGGAAAGGGCTGGGAGCTTCAGGGTGTCCCTGTGGGAATTCCTGGAATTCCAGCCCAGGAAAGGGCTGGGAGCTCCAGGGTGTCCCTGTGGGAATTCCCAGAATTCCAGACCGGGAAGGGGCTGGGAGCTCCAGGGTGTCCCTGTGGGAATTCCCAGAATTCCAGACTGGGAAAGGGCTGGGAGCTCCAGGGTGTCCCTGTGGGAATTCCCAAAATTCCAGCCCAGGGTGGGATCAACCCAGGACAGGGACATGAACAAGAATCCCAAATCCTGATGATTCCCAGCATTGGGAATGCTCCAGGTGGGAACAGCAGCTGGTCCTGGGGTGGGATTGGGATCAGGATGGGGATGGGAAACAAGACTAGGATCGGGATTGGGATTAGGATTGGTTTTGGGATGGGGACTGGGATCAGGATTGGGATTAAGATTGGGATCAGGATCAGGATTGGAATAGGGATCAGGATTGGAATCAGGATTGGGAATGGGATCAGCATTGAAATCGGGATTAGGATTGAATTTGGGATTGGGATCAGGATGGATCAGGATTGATCAAGATTGGGATTGCGACAAGGACTGGAATGAGGATCAGGATGAGTATTGAGATTGGGATTATGACCAGGATTGGGATCAGGATTGGGACTGGGATTTGGATTGGTTTGGGGATGGGGATTGGGATTGAGTTTGGGGTCAGTATTGGAATCAGGATCAGGATTGGAATCAGGACTGGGAATGGGATCAGCATTGAAATCACAATTAGGGTTGAATTCGGGATTGGGATCAGGATTGGGAATGGGATCAGCACTGAAATCGAGATTAGGATTGAATTCGGGATTGGGATCAGGATTGGGATCGGGATCAGGATGGATCAGGATTGGGAGTAGGACTGGAATCGGGATTGGGATGAGCGTCGAGATTGGGATTACAATCAAGATGGGGATTACTATCAGGATTGGGATTAGGATCGGGATTGGGATCTTTGCCAGGAGCAGAGGAGCTCTGAGGACCCCAGGAGAGGGTTTGGGGCAGAGATTGGGAAAATCCCTATGGAAAAACCCCCTGGAGGGAGGGTTTGGATCGGGCAGATCCGGACATTTGTCCTCAGCCCCTCCCCCCCAGGGGACATCTGTCCCCTCCCTGTCCCATCCCGGGGACAGCCAGAGGGGCCGGAAAGGCGCGGGGGGCCCTGCCCGGCCACATTCCCACGGGATTTTCCTGCTGGTGGCACATCCCAGACTTTCCCTTTCCTGTTCCTGCCAGTCTCTGCCTTTCCAGCCTTTCAGCATTCCCATTCCTTCCGGGACCGTTCTCAGCCTTTCCCAGTTTTCCCATTCCCATTCCTCCCTCAACTCTCCACACTTGAGCAGGGACCGCTCTGGTGGAGCCTTTCCCAGTTTTTCCCCAGTTTTTCCCAGCCTTTCCCCATTCCCATTCCTTCTGGGACTGCTCTGAGTCTTCCAGCCTTTCCCAGTTTTCCCATTCCCATTCCTCCCTCAGCTCTCCACATCCGAGCCCTGCCAGCCTTTCCCAGCTCTTCCCAACATTTTCCAACTTTTCCCATTCCTTCCCTCAACTCTCCATACCTGAGCAGGGACCACTCAGCCTCGCCAGCCTTTCCCAGTTTTTCTCAGCCTTTCCCAGTATTTCCAGCCTTTTTCAGCCTTTCCCAGTTTTTCCCAACCTTTCCCAGTTTTCCCAGCCTTTCCCAGTTTTTCCCAGTCTTTCCCCATTCCCATTCATTCCAGTACCACTCTGAGCCTTTCCCAGTTTTTCCCAGCCTTTCCCAGTTTTTCTCAGCCTTTCCCAGCTTTTCCCAGGTTTTCCCATTCCCGTTCCTGCCCGCAGGGACCACTCTGAGCCTCTCCCAACCTTTTCCCATTTCCATTCCTTCTCTCAACTCTCCACACCTGAGCCCTGCCAGCTTTTCCCAGCCTTTCCCAGCCTTTCCCAGCTTTTCCCAGGTTTTTCCCATTCCCGTTCCTGCCCGCAGGGACCGCTCTGAGCCTGCCAGTTTTTCCCAACCTTTCCCAGTTTTCCCCATTGTTATTCCCGCATCTCCCCCGGCAGTTTCCCGGCCGGATCCCGCATCCCGGGGCCATTCCCGGCCCATTCCCGGCCATTCCCGGCCCATTCCCGGCGATCCCGGGGCTTACCTGGAAGCGGAGTCACGGGCAGGGCTCACAGCGCTCCCTCCTCATCCACCTGCGCGGGGACAGAGCGGGGACACGTCAGAGCATTCCTGGGAATGGGAATGCTGGGAATGCTGGGAATGCTTCCATGGGGACCCGGCAGCAGGCTGGGAATGGGGAATTCCCGGGAAAAGGGACAGCGGGGACAGGGAAGGTCGCTGCTGGTTTCACAAGGGAGGCAAAATTCCCTGCTCTGAGAATTCCTGCCACACGAATTCCATCCTTATCCTGAGAATTCATGCCACAAAAATCCACCCTTATCCCGAGAATTTCTGCCACAAGAATTCCACCCTTTTCCTGAGAATTCATGCCACAAAAATCCATCCTTATCCCGAGAATTCCTGCCACACATTCCCATCCTTATCCCGAGAATTCCCGACGCACAAATTCCATCTTATCCCGAGAATTCCTGCCACAAAAATCCATCCTTATCCCAAGAATTCCTGCCACAAAAATCCACCCTTATCCCGAGAATTCCTGTCGCAAAAATCCACCCTTATCCCGAGAATTCCCGACGCACAAATTCCATCCTTATCCCGAGAATTCCTGCCACAAAAATCCACCCTTATCCCGAGAATTCCTGTCGCAAAAATCCCTCCTTTCTGCCACAAGAATTCCACCCTTATCCTGAGAATTCATGCCACAAAAATCCATTCTTATCCCGACAATTCCTGCCACACATTCCCATCCTTATCCCGAGAATTCCTGACGCACAAATTCCATCCTTATCCCGAGAATTCTCGCCAAACATTCCCATCCTTATCCCGAGAATTCCCGCCAAACATTCCCGTCCTTATCCCAGTGAGAGCCGCAGGGAACATCCCGGGGATCAGGGAGAGGGATGATGGATCCAGGGAACCTGGCTCGGAGGGGAACCTCGGATGCTTCTCCCACCCTGAATCAGTGGGATCCTCCACTTTTCCCACCCAGGATCAGAGGGATCCTCCTGGGATCCTCCAGCACTTTTCCCACTCCAGGTCAGTGGGATCCTCCTGGGATCCTCCAGCACTTTTCCCATCCAAGATCTGCAGGATCTTCCACTTTTCCCATCCCAGATCAGTGGGATCCTGCACTTTTCCCACCCAGGATCTGTGGGATCTTTCACTTTTCCCACCCCAGATCACTGGGATCCTCCAGCACCAATCCCACCCAGGATCACTGGGATCCTCCAGCACTTTCCCCACCTTGGGTCTGTGGGATCCTGCTGGGATCCTCCAGCAATCCCACCCCGGATCAGTGGGATCCTCCAGCACTTTTCCCATCCCAGATCAGTGGAATCCTGCACTTTCCCCACCCTGGATCAGTGGGATCCTCCAGCACTTTTCCCATCCCAGATCAGTGGGATCCTGCACTTTTCCCATCCCAGATCAGTGGGATCTTCCACTTTTCCCACCCTGAATCAGTGGGACCCTCCACTTTTCCCATCCCAGATCAGTGGGATCCTGAACTTTTCCCACCCTGGATCAGTGGGATCCTCCTGGGATCCTTCAGCATTTTTCCCACCCCAGATCTTTGGGATCCTGCACTTTTCCCACCCAGGATCTGTGGGATCTTCCTGGAATCCTCCAGCAATTTTCCCATCCCAGATCAGTGGGATCTTCCACTTTTCCCACCCTGGATCAGTGGGATCCTGCACTTTTCCCACTCCAGATCAGTGGGATCCTCCTGAGATCCTCCACCAATCCCACCCCGGATCAGAGGGATCCTCCTGGGATTCTCCAGCACTTTTCCCATCCCAGATCAGTGGGATCCTGCATTTTCCCACCCAGATCAGTGGGATCCTCCTGGGATCCTCCACCAATCCCACCCCGGATCAGTGGGATCCTCCAGGACGCTCTCCCAGCCCATTCCCATTCCCAGCCTCCCCTCAGCGCCACCAAACCCTAAACGTCCCCACACGGGGTCACCCCTTTTTCCTTCCTCCTCGGGGCCAGCGCCCACCTCCAGCCCGGAAATTCGGGAAGCGCATCCAGGGGGTGGGAGCAGCGCGTCCATGGAGCCTCTGGCAGCGCTCGCTGCTCCTGAAAGCTGCGCTGAAATGGCTGCTGGTTCTCAGGGAATTAAAAATGCATGGCTTGGGAATTCTCGGAGCGCCGCAGCTGCTGGGAGCCGGGAAGGGGGGGGGAGGAAAAACGGGGGGGAAGAAAAACTCGGGGAAAAGTGGGATAAGAGGTGCCCCAAAACTCCCGGAGCGCCGGGTGGGTGTCTGGCCAGAATCCTGAGAATTTTCCCCAAGGTCTCCTCCTTCCTGCACCTGGAAAAGTGGCGGCTCGTGTGGAAAACGGCGCTGGCGGAATTCCCGAGGGGCTGCAGAGGACGCAGCTGTCGCTGTCACCTGGTGACCGAGGTCAGGGGACATTTTTGGGAATGGGGATTGGGTAGGACCGACAGAAAGCGGCCCTGAGTTTCCCGGGAATACCCAGGGAGTATCCAGGGAATGTTCTGCTTGCAGGGACATCCAAGAGCGAATCCTGGTTTAGGGGTGAGGGAAAACACCCCCAGAGCCTCCTTCCCACCAGGCACATCCCAAAAATCCCGGATTTTCAGCTGCTCCAGAGCCAGCCCAAACTCTCCCAGCGCTTCCCATAAAACACAAATCCCAGGAAAAGCCTGAAAAGGGAGGGAAGAGCGGCCAGAGGGTGAGAAAAACCGGCAGGAAGGGGGAGGAAAAGGCGGAATCGCTGCCTCGGGAGGAGATAAAGGAGAGGGGAGTGAGATAAGAGCCGTGACATCCTGAGAGGGAGCGGAAAATCCCGCGGGATGCGGCGCTGAGGGAGAGGAAACGCTTCCCTGCCCGGCAGGAAGCTCCAAGGAGAGAATTCCCAGCCGGAATTCCCAGCGAGGCACCCCCGGGCGGCCCCGAGGTCACCCCAGCAGCGGCAGGGCTGCTCCTGCTCTGCATCCTCGTGTTCCCGAGGATCCTGGGATGTGGGATCCTTGTTCCCATCCCTCACATTCCCGAGGATTTTGGATCCTGGGATTCTTGTTCCCATCCCATCCCTGTCATTCCCAAAGGATTCTGCGTTTTGGGATTGTTCTTCCCATCCCAACTCTCGCATTCCTGAGGATTCTGAAATGTTCCCATCCCAACCCTTACATTTCTGAGGATTCTGGGATTTGGGAATTCTTGTTCCCATCCCATCCCTTACATTCCCAAGGATTCTGGGATTTGGGATCCTTGTTCCCATCCCAACCCTCACATTCCTGAGGATCCTGGGATTCCTGTTCCCATTCCAATCCTCACATTCCCAATGATTTTGGGCTTTGGGATTCTTGTTCCCATCCCAACCCTCACATTCCTAGAGGATTCTGAGGATTCTGGGATTTGGGATTCTTCTTCCTGGCCCAACCCTCACATTCCTGAGGATCCTGGGATTCTTGTTCCCATTCCAATCCTGACATTCCCAAAGAATTCTGGATCCTGAAATTCTTGTTCCCATCCCTGACATTCCCAAAGGATTCTGGGATTTGGGATTATTCTTCCCATCCCAGCCCTCACATTCCTGACGATTTTGGGATTGTTGTTCCCATCCCAACTCTCACATACCCAAAGGATTCTGGGATTTGGGGTTCTTGTTCCCATCCCATCCCTCACATTCCCAATGATTTTGGGATTTGGGATTCTTGTTCCCATCCCAGCCCTCACATTCCCAAAGTATTCTGGATCCTGAAATTGTTCCCATCTCATCTCTCACATTCCTGAGGACTCTGGGATTTGGGATTCTTGTTCCCATCCCAACCATCACATTCCCAATGATTCTGAGATTTGGGGTTCTTGTTCCCATCAAAACACTCACATCCCTGAGGATTCTGAGGATTCTGGGATTTGGGGTTCTTGCTCCCATCCCAACCCTCACATTCCCAGAGGATTCTGGATTTTGGGATTTCTGTTCCCATCCCAGCCCTGACATTCCCAAAGGATCCTGGGAAAAACAAAACAAAACAAAACAAAACAAAACAAAACAAAACTAAACTAAACTAAACTAAACTAAACTAAACTAAACTAAACTAAACCTAAAACAAACCAGGCTCAGTTTTTCTGGGAAAACCAAAATCATCCATGAATCTGGGAAAAATTGTCACCTCCTGCTGCTGTCCCACTGTCACCTCAGGCTGGAAATCAGGAAACCCCAGAAAAGATCCTATAAATTTTTGGGAAACCCCACAGAAAGCCCCTTGTGCCTCATCCCATATTCCCAGAGCTGATTCCCTTTTCCAGGCGGGAACTCTTCCAAGGCCACGGCTGCATGTCCAGGATCTCCAATCCCAACAGGACCCTATAAAGGATCCTATAAAGGATCTTATAAAGGATCAGAAAACCCCAGGAAACCCCAGAAAGATCCCATCAGCCTCATCCCAGATTCCCAGAGCTGATTTTTTCCAGATGGGAAATATTCCAAGGACGTGACAATCTGAGACATCCCATCCCAACAGGATAAAGGATCCTAAAAATGATCAGAAAATCCCAGAAATGATCCTATAAAGTGTTGGGAAACCCCACAGAAAGCCCCTTGTGCCTCATCCCAGATTCCCAGAGCTGATTCTCTTTTCCAGGCGGGAAATATTCCAAGGACACGGCAATCTGAGACATCCCATCCCAACAGGATCCTATAAAAGATCCTATAAAGGATCCTATAAAGGATCAGGAAATCTCGGGAAACCCCATAAAGATTCCATCAGTCTCATCCCGGATTCCCAAAACCAGAGCCCCTTCTCCAGCTGGGAAATATTCCAAGGACACGGCAATCTGAGACATCCCATCCCAACAGGACCCTATAAAGGATCAGGAAACCCCAGAAACGATCCTATAAATTTTTGGGAAACCCCACAGAAAGCCCCTTGTGCCTCATCCCAGATTCCCAGAGCTGATTCTCTTTTCCAGGCGGGAAATATTCCAAGGACACGGCAATCTGAGACATCCCATCCCAACAGGATCCTATAAAGGATCAGGAAATCCCAGAAATGATCCTATAAATTTTTGGGAAACCCCACAGAAAGCCCCTTGTGCCTCATCCCGGATTCCCAGAGCTGATTTTTTCCAGCTGGGAAATATTCCAAGGATGTGACAATCTGAGACATCCCATCCCAACAGGATAAAGAATCCTATAAAGGATCAGGAAACCCCAGAAATGATCCTATAAAATGTTGGGAAACCCCACAGAAAGCCCCTTGTGCCTCATCCCGGATTCCCAGAGCTGATTCCCTTTTCCAGGCGGGAAATATTCCAAGGATGTGACAATCTGAGACATCCCATCCCAACAGGATCCTATAAAAGATCCTATAAAGGATCCTATAAAGGATCAGGAAATCCCAGGAAAGCCCGTAAAGATCCCATCAGCCTCATCCCAGATTCCCAGAGCTGATTTTTTTCCAGCTGGGAAATATTCCAAGGACGCGACAATCTGAGACATCCCATCCCAACAGGATCCTATAAAAGATCCTATAAAGGATCTTATAAAGGATCAGAAAAACCCAGGAAACCCCAGAAAGATCCCATCAGCCTCATCCCAGATTCCCATTGCTGATTTCTTCCAGCTGGGAAATATTCCAAGGACACGGCAATCTGAGACATCCCATCCCAACAGGATAAAGAATCCTATAAAGGATCAGGAAACCCCAGAAATGATCCTATAAAGTGTTGGGAAACCCCACAGAAAGCCCCTTTGGGCCTCATCCCGGATTCCCAGAGCTGATTTTTTCCAGATGGGAAATATTCCAAAGACACGGCTGTCCAGGAGATCCCATCCCAACAGGATCCTATAAAAGATCCTACAAAGGATCCTATCAATTTTTGGGAAACCCCACAGAAAGCCCCTTGTGCCTCATCCCAGATTCCCAGAGCTGATTCCCTTTTCCAGCCAGGAAATATTCCATGGACATGGCTGCGGGTCTGGAATCTCCCATTCCAACAGGATCCTATAAAAGATCCTATAAAGGATCCTATAAAGGATCAGGAAACCCCAGAAATGATCCTATAAAATTTTGGGAAACCCCACAGAAAGCCCCTTGTGCCTCATCCCAGAGCCGATTCCCTTTTCCAGCCCGGAATTCTTCCAAGGTCGCGTTTCCTCCGGGAGGGAACAACGGAGCTCCGGCGCTTCCGCCCATTCTTCCCCCTCCCCGGAGGCTTCCCAGAAAAATCCACGCCTGGAAGTTGAAATCATTCCCAAAAAAAAAAAAAAAACAAAAAACCAGGAATGCTCAGCCCTTCCCAAAGGAGGTGGCAGCCAGCCCAGACCCCAAAGTGCATTTTTGGGGTTTTGGTTCTTCTTTCTGGAGGGAAAATCCCAGCGTGGAAAACCTGTTGGGATTTGGGGTGGGATTCCCAGGGAGGTTTGGGGTTCCCGTCCCTGGAGGTGTCCCAGGAATTCCGGGATGTGGCGCAGGGGTGGGGCCGGGCACGGGTTGGGCTCGGTGACCTTGGAGGGCTTTTCCAGCCTCATTAATTCTGGGATTTTGGGATTTTGGGATTCTGGGGTTCTGGGATCCTGGAGTTTGGGATTCTGGATTTTGGGATTCTGGGGTGCTGGGATCCTGGATTTTGGGATTCTGGTATCCTGGATTCTGGGGTGGTGGGATTCTGGGTTTTGGGATTCTGGGTTCTAGAAATCTGGATTTTGGGATTCTGGGATTCTGGAAATCTGGATTTTGGGATTCTGGGTTCTAGAAATCTGGATTTTGGGATTCTGGGATTCTGGAAATCTGGATTTTGGGATTCTGGGATTCTGGATTTTGGGATTCTGGGGTGCTGGGATCCTGGATTTTGGGATTCTGGGATCCTGGATTTTGGGGTTCTGGGATCCTGGATTCTGAGGTGGTGGGATCCTGGAGTTTGGGGTTCTGGCATTCTGGATTCTGGGATCCTGGAGTTTGGGATTCTGGGTTCTGGAAATCTGGATTTTGGAATTCTGGGATTTCTGGAAATCTGGATTTTGGGATTTTGGGATTCTGGATTTTGGGATTCTGGGGTGCTGGGATCCTGGATTTTGGGATTCTGGTATCCTGGATTCTGGGGTGGTGGGATCCTGGATTTTGGGATTCTGGGATCCTGGATTTTGGGGTTCTGGGATCCTGGATTCTGGGATTCTGAGATTCTCAGGCTCTGAATTCTGGGATTTTGGAATCCAGGATTCTGGGTTTCTGGGCTTTGGGGATTCTGAGATTCTGGGATTTTCAGGTTCTGGGATTCTGGCATTTGGGATTTTGGGATTCTGAGTTCTGGGATTTGGGGATTCTGGGATTCTCAGGGTCTGGGATTCTGAAATTCTGGAATCCTGGATTTTGGGATCCTGGATTCTGGGCTGCTGGGATCCTGGGATCCTGGAATCTTGGGATTCTGAGATTTTTGAATCCTGGATTCTGGGTTTCTGGGATTTGGGGATTCTGAGATTCTGGAATTTGGAATTCTCAAATTCTGGGATTCTGAGTTCTGGCATTCTGGGATTTTGGGATTCTGAAAGTCTGGGATCCTGGATTCTGGGGCGCTGGGATCCTGGGATTCTGGAATCTGGGGTTCTGGGATTTGGGGATTCTGAGATTCTGGGATTTTCAGATTCTGGGATTCTAACATTTGGGATTCTGGGATTCTGGATTCTGGCATTCTGGAATCCTGGATTTTGGGATTCTGGGATTCTGGATTCCAGGATTCTGAGATTCTCAGGTTCTGGGATTTGGGGATTCTGAGATTTTGGAATTCTGGGATTCTGGCATTTGGGATTCTGGAATTCTGAGTTCTGGCATTCTGGGATTCTGGGATTCTCAGGGTCTGGGATTCTGGATTCTGGGGTTCTGCAATTCTGGAATTTGGGATTCTGAGGTTCTGGAATTCTGGGTTCTGGAATTCTGGGATTCCAGGAAAGAGCCCCTGCCCCGAGCACCCTCCCCTTCCCAAGGCTGCGACCCCGGCCCCGCTCTGGGGTTTGTGGGGTCCGGGGTGCCCAGCCCTGCAGTCCTCTGCCACCCTGTGGTGCCACCCTGTGTCACCCTCTGCCACCCTGTGCCACCCTGAGCCACCTTGAGCCACTCTGTGCCACCCTGTGCCACCTTGAGCCACCCTCTGCCACCTTGAGCCACTCTGTGCCACCCTGTGCCACCTTGAGCCACCCTCTGCCACCCTGTATCACCCTGTGTCACCCTGTGCCACCTTGAGCCACCCTGTGGTGCCACCCTCTGCCACCCTGAGCCACCCTGAGTCACCCTGTGCCACCTTGAGCCACCCTCTGCCACCCTGGGCCACCCTGAGCCACCCTGTGGTGCCACTCTGAGCCGCCCTGAGTCACCCTCTGCCACCCTCTGCCACCCTGTGCCACCCTGAGCCGCCCTGTGGTGCCACCCTGAGCCACCCTCTGCCACCCTGAGCCACCCTGAGCCGCCCTGAGTCACCCTGTGCCACCCTGTGCCACCCTGTGCCACCCTGTGCCACCCTGCGCCGCCCTGTGGTGCCACCCTGTGCCACCCTGAGCCACCCTGTGCCACCCTGTGCCACCCTGTGGTGCCACCCTGCGCCACCCCCAGGCCACACACGTCCCCGCGTGTCCCCGAGCCGGGCGCCAGGGCCGCCCCCGGTGTCACCGAGCCGGCGCTGGGGCCGCTCAATATTTCATGAGAGGAGAAGCGGCGGCGGCCGCGCTGGGCTGGGCTGGGCTGGGCTGGAGCTCGGGTTACCCGCGGCGGGGCTGGCACTGCCACCGCTGCCACCAAGGTCACCAGTGCCACCGGTGGCACCCATGGCACCAGTGTCACCCAGTGCCACCAATGGCACCCGGTGCCGCGCTGGGCTGGGCTGGGCTGGAGCTGCTGCTCGGGTTACCCGCGGCGGGGCTGGCACTGCCACCGCTGCCACCAAGGTCACCCAGTGCCACCAATGGCACCGATGGCACCCGGTGCCACACTGAGCTGGAGCTGCTGCCTCTGCTCGGGTTACCCCGCGCGGCCCCGCCAGGCGGGGCTGGCACTGCCACCGCTGCCACCAATGCCACCAAGGTCACCCAGTGTCACCCAGTGCCACCGCTGGCACCAGTGTCACCAGTGTCACCAATGCCACCCAGTGCCACCACTGCCACCGCTGGCACCAGTGTCACCTTCTTCATCACCACTGCCACCCAGTGCCACCACTATCACTGTTGTCACCACTGTCTCTGCTGCCACCAAGCCTGGCACTGCCACCCACAGCCACCACTGTCACCAGTGCCACCTGCTGCCACCCACTGCCATCCTCTGTCACCAGTGACACCCACTGCCACTGGCTGTCGCTGTTGCCACCCGCTGCCACCACTGCCACCCTCTGTCTCCTGCTGCCACCCACTGTCACTGCTGTCACCACTGCCACCTGCTGCCACCACTGCCACCGCTGCCATCCACTGTCACCCACTACCACCAATGCCATCCTCTGCCATCTGCTGCCACCCTCTGTCACCACTGCCACCACCAGCTGCCACCTTCTGCCACCCTGTCAGCCACTGTCACCATTGCCATCCTCTGCCACCACTGCCACCCTCTGTCACCCACTGCCACTGCTGCTGCCACTTGCTGCCTGCAGGCCTGTCACCCCCTGCCATCCTCTGTCACCCCCTGCCATCTTCTGCCATCCACTGCCACCCTCTGTCACCACTGCCCTCAGGGCTGGCACCCACTGCCACCTGCTGCCACCACTGCCACCACAGCCACCCTCTGCCACCCTCTGCCACCATTGTCACCACTGCCACCCTCTGCCACCATTGTCACCACTGCCACCTCTGTCCCCAGGGCTGGCACCCCGTGCCACCCTCTGTCACCACTGCCACCCACTGCCACTACTGCCACCCTCTGCCACCTCTGTCCCCGCTGTCCCCAGGGCTGGCGCCCCGTGCCACCACTGGCACCGCTGCCACCGCTGCCACCCTCTGTCCCCTCTGTCCCCTCTGTCCCCTCTGTCCCCTCTGTCCCCTCTGTCCCCAGGCTGGCGCCCCCTGCCCGCCCGAGGGGCTCCCCCGAGGCGGCTCCGCCCGCGCTGCTCCGAGCCGGGCCCGTTGTCACAGTGACAGCGGTGACAGCGGTGACAGCTCCGCTGCCTCCGGGAGTGGGATGGTGGCAATTCTTTCTTTGTGCTCCTTTGAGCGGCGCGGCCTCCCCTGCGCCAGCGCTGCTGCCGGCGGCGCGGGGCTTCGGGGTTCGGGGGTTCGGGGGTTCGGGGGGTTCGGGGGGGTTCGGGGGGTTCGGGGGGTTCGGGGGGTTCGGGGGGTTCGGGGGTTCGGGGGGTTTGGGGGTTTGGGGGGTTCGGGGGGGTTTGGGGGGTTCGGGGGTTTGGGGGGTTTGGGGGGTTCTGGGATTTGGGGGGTTCGGGGGTTTGGGGGGTTCGGGGGGTTCTGGGATTTGGGGGATTTGGGGGGTTCGGGGGGTTCGGGGGGTTTGGGGGGTTTGGGGGGTTCGGGAGGTTCGGGGGGTTCGGGGGGTTCTGGGGATTTGGGGAACTTGTTGGATTCAAAGGATTCAGGGGATTCGGGGATTTGGGGGATTTGGGGGAATCGGGGAATTTGGGGGATTCGGAGAATTCGGGGATTTGAGGGATTTAGGGGATTTGGAGGATTTGGGAGGTTTGGGGGATTCGGGGATTTGGGGGATTTGAGGGATTTAAGGGATTCAAGGGATTCAGGGATTTAGGAGGATTCGGGGGATTCGGGGAACTTGGGGGATTCAGGGGATTCGGGGATTCAGGGGATTCGGGGATTCAGGGGATTCGGGGGATTCAGGGGAATCGGGGATTTGGGGGATTCAGGGGATTTGGGGAACTTGTGGGATTCAAAGGATTCAGGGGATTCGGGGATTTGAGGGATTTGGGGGATTTGGAGGATTTGGGAGGTTTGGGGGATTCGGGGGATTCAGGGGAATCGGGGATTTGAGGGTTTTAGGGGATTCAGGGGATTCGGGGAACTTGGAGGATTTAAGGAATTCAGGGATTCGGGGAATTCACAGGATTCGGGGAACTCGGGGGATTCAGGGGTTTCAGGGAACTTGGGGGATTCAGGGGATTTGAGGGGTTCAGAGGATTCAGGGGATTCACAGGATTTGGGGAACTTGGGGGATTTGAGGAATTCAGGGGATTCACAGGATTCAGGGAATTTAGGGGATTCAGGGGATTTGGGGAACTCAGGGCATTTAGGGAATTTGGAGATTCAGGGGATTAAGGGATTCAGAAAAATCCACCCCACGGGTCCCCAGTGCACCCCACAGCTCCTCGTGGTCCTGGAGCCACGGGAAAAGCTGGAGCAGCTCATCCCAGCTGGGAACGGAGCAGGAAGAGGAGGGAACCCCCTCCCTGTTCCCTGGCTCCGAGGGATTCAGGAGATTCAGGGAATTCAGGGGATTGAGAGGAATCGGGGGATTCGGAGATTCAGGGAATTCAGGGGATTGAGGGGGATCGGGGGATTGAGGAGATTCAGGGAATTCAGGGGATTGAGGGAAATCGGGGGATTGAGGAGATTCAGGGAATTCAGGGGATTGAGGGGAATCGGGGGATTCGGGGATTCAGGGAATTCAGGGGATTGAGGGGAATCGGGGGATTGAGGAGATTCAGGAAATTCAGGGGATTGAGGGGGATCGGGGGATTCAGGAGATTCAGGGAATTCAGGGGATTGAGGGGAATCGGGGGATTCAGGAGATTCAGGGAATTCGGGGGATTGAGGGGAATCGGGGGATTGAGGAGATTCAGGAAATTCGGGGGATTGAGGGGAATCGGGGGATTGAGGAGATTCAGGGAATTCAGGGGATTGAGGGGAATCGGGAGATTCGGGGATTCAGGGAATTCAGGGGATTGAGGAGATTCAGGGAATTCGGGGGATTGAGGGGAATCGGGGGATTGAGGAGATTCAGGGAATTCAGGGGATTGAGGGGAATCGGGGGATTGAGGGGAATCGGGGGATTGAGGAGATTCAGGAAATTCAGGGGATTGAGGGGAATCGGGGGATTGAGGAGATTCAGGAAATTCAGGGGATTGAGGGGAATCGGGGGATTGAGGGGAATCGGGGGATTGAGGGGAATCGGGGGATTGAGGAGATTCAGGGAATTCAGGGGATTGAGGGGAATCGGGGGATTGAGGGGAATCGGGGGATTCAGGAGATTCAGGAAATTCGGGGAATTGAGGGGAATCGGGGGATTGAGGACATTCAGGGAATTCAGGGAATTGAGGGGAATCGGGGGATTCAGGACATTCAGGGAATTCGGGGGATTCAGGACATTCAAGGAATTCGGGGGATTGAGGGGAATCGGGGGATTGAGAAGATTCAGGGAATTCGGGGGATTGAGGGGAATCGGGGGATTGAGGAGATTCAGGGGATTGAGGGGAATCGGGGGATTCAGGAGATTCGGGGGATTCAGGAGATTCAGGGAATTCGGGGGATTCAGGACATTCAGGGAATTCAGGGGATTGAGGGGGATCGGGGATTCAGGAGATTCAGGGAATTCAGGGGATTGAGGGAAATCGGGGGATCCAGGACATTCAGGGAATTCGGGGGGTTCAGGGAGTTTGGGTGATCAGGGCATTTGAGGAATCCGGGATTTGGGGGATTCAGGGAATTTGAGGGATTTGGGAATTCAGAGGATTCAGGAGCACTGGAAATTCCCACTGCCACATCCCTGCTGGGCACAGATCCCTGGATCTCCCCGGAGTTAAATTCCAATCCAAACCCCATCACAGCGGGAGAGGGGAAGGGGAGAACAGAATTCCCGTCTGGAATATCGGGAGAGGGGAAGGGGAGTTCAGGCTGCTTCCCTGGAATGCAGGAGAGAAAGGAAGAGGAGCCTGGAACAACGAGAGATGGGAAAGGGAGCCCAGGTTTTCCCTCTGGAACAACGAGAGGTGGGAAAGGGAGCCCGGGCTGCTTCCCTGGATCGTGGAGAGGTGGAAAAAGGAGCCCGGGGTGTTCCCTGGAACGCTGAGAGGTGGGAAAGGGAACCCAAGCTGCTCCCTGGAACATGGAGAGAGGAAAGGGAGAGCCCAGGCTGCTTCCCTGGAAACCGTGAGAGGAGAGGGGGAGTCCAAGCTGCTTCCCTGGAACACTGGGAGAGGGAAAAGGGGAGCCCAGGCTGCTCCCAGGAACATGGAACGAGCCCAGGCTGCTCCCAGGAGCACGGAACGAGCCCAGGCTGCTCCCAGGAGCATGGAACGAGCCCAGGATGCTCCCAGGAACATGGAACGAGCCCAGGATGCTCCCTGGAACACTGGGAGAGGAGGAAGGGGAGTTCAAGCTGTTCCCTTGGGATACAGGAGTGAAGGGAAAAGGAGCCTGGAACACTGGGAGAGGGAAAAGGAGCCCAGACTGCTTCCCTGGAACACTGGGAGGGGAAAAAGGAGCCCAGACTGCTTCCCTGGAACATTGAGAGAGGGAAAAGGAGCCCAGACTGCTTCCCTGGAACACTGGGAGAGGGAAAAGGATCCCAGGCTGCTTCCCTGGAACACTGGGAGGGGAGAGGGGGAGTTCAAGCTGTTCCCTTGGGATACAGGAGAGAAGGGAAGAGGAGCCTGGAACACTCAGAGAGGGAAAAGGAGCCAAGGATGCCTCCCTGGAGCACGGAAAGAGCCCAGGATGCTTCCCTGGAACACTGAGAGAGGGAAAAGGGAGCCCAGGCTGCTTCCTGGAATACAGGAGAGAGGAAAAGCAGCCCAAGCTGCTTCCTTGGAATGCGGGAGATGGGAAAAGGAGCCAGGGCTGCATCCCGGGAACACTGAGAGATGAGAAAAGGAGCCAGGGCAGCTTCCCTGGATCATGGAGAGATGGGAAAAAGAGCCCTGGCTGATTCCCTGGAACACTGAGAGAGGGAAAAGGGAGACCAGGCTGCTCCCTGGAATAGAGGAGAGAGGAAAAAGAGCCAGGGCTACATCCCTGGAACATGGGGAGAGCCTGGGCTGATTCCCTGGAGCACCGAGAGATGGGAAAATCAACCCGGGTTGATTCCCTGGAACATGGAGAGATGGGAAAATCAACCCGGGCTGATTCCCTGGAATGCCGGAGATGGGAAAATCAACCCGAGCTGATTCCCTGGAACACAGAGAGATGGGAAAAGGAGCCCGGGCTGCATCCCTGGAAAGCAGGAGAGGAAAAGGGCTGGTTCCCTGGAACATGGAGAGATGGGAAAAGGGAACCCGGGCTGATTCCCTGGAACACGGAAAGAGCCCGAGCTGATTCCCTGGAATGCCGGAGATGGGAAAATCAACCCGGGCTGATTCCCTGAAACACCGAGAGATGGGAAAAGGAGCCCGGGCTGATTCCCTGGAACACCGAGATGGGAAAAGCAGCCCGGGCTGATTCCCTGGAATGCCGGAGATGGGAAGAGCAGCCCGGGCTGCATCCCTGGAATGCCGGAGATGGGAAGAGCAGCCCGGGCTGATTCCCTGGAATGCCGGAGATGGGAAAAGGAGCCCGGGATGCATCCCTGGAAAGCAGGAGAGGAGAAGAGCTGGTTCCCTGGAACATGGAGAGATGGGAAAAGGAGCCCGGGCTGATTCCCTGGAACACCGGAGATGGGAAAAGCAGCCCGGGCTGATTCCCTGGAATGCAGGAGATGGGAAAAGGAGCCCGGGCTGATTCCCTGGAATGCCGGAGATGGGAAGAGCAGCCCGGGCTGATTCCCTGGAACACCGAGAGATGGGAAGAGCAGCCCGGCAGCCCCCCCGCCGCGCCCACCCCCCGCCCGTGTCCCCACCCCGCACTCGCACTCCACACGTGCCTCGCCACCCGCACGTGGTGCCGCGCGGGGGAGGCAGCGCTGGGAATTTTTTAGGGGCTGGAAATCTCGGCAGAACCTTCCCCAGCGTAGCGCTGCTGGGCTTGTGGGGTGCTCGCGGATTTTTGGGGGGTTTTGGGGTGGTTTCGTGCCCCCTTCTCCCCTCCGAGTGAACAGCACAGCACCAAACACGCTCGGCTCTGCCAGGAATGAATCATGCCAGAATTCCCGCAAAATTAAGAATATTCAGGAATTTGGGATGTTTAGGGCTTACAGGCTGTTCAGAGACGACTACAAAAAAAAAAAAAAAAAAAAAAAAAAAAAAAAAAAAAAAAAAAAAGCCCAAAATCTTCCAGCCCCACGCCTGGAAGTGCCCAAGGCCAGGTTGGAGCAACCTGGGAGAGTGAAAAGTGTCCCTGCCCGTGGAGCAAAGTGAGCTTTAAACTCCCTCCCACCCGAACCACTCCAGGATAATTTTCCGGGAATTAAAGGCCCCTCCTCGGTGCCTTTTCTGCCCCTTTGGCCTCGCCCAGAACTCCCGTGCGGGTGCAGAAGGAACAAGGAGCCCTCCGAGTTATGTAAGAGCAGCTCTGAAGAGGAATTTTGGGAACTCGCTGCCTCCATCACCCACGGGTCACTCCCGGGACCGAAGGACAGAAGTTTTTCGGGAAGTTTATCCCGAGGAAATCCAGAGGGGACCTGCACCTGCTCAGCTCTGGAAGCTCCTTCCCCAGACCCGCGCTGGGAAGAGCAGAGAGGGGTAAATTCACTTTTCCAGCAGCTGCTGAAGATATCGAGGGGGGGAAATTCACCAGCTGAGGCCCGGAAAGGAACACGACCCCCCCACATCCCAAAATCCCCACAAATGCCGTGCTCGGGGCTGTCCAGCACCCCCCGAGGGCAGGGAGCAGCTCCTGCCCCGTCTTGTACTCCCTGCACAACTTGAGCTCCCACACCGGGAAAATCAGAATTTCCAGCTCGGTTCTGCCCGAACCACAACCGGGGGAGCAACAAAATCATCACCAGGCCTCGGCCAGAAAAAAAAACCCAAAAAAAATAAACCCCAAAGGCTCCTGCCGCACCCGCTGCCTCCCATTCCCGGGAAAATCCCCTCCCAAAATCCCGGCTCCAGCGCGAGCCCACGGCCGCAAACCCCGAGCACGCCGCGTTCCTCGCTTTTCTCATCCCCCCCACCGCCCCAAAAAAAAAAAAAAGAAAAAAAAAAAAAACCAACCCACGCGCCCCCGGGCACATCGCAGCTCCAAGCTTGGAATGCTGAGCCTTGGAATGCTGAGCTTGGGATGCCGAGCTTGGAACGCCGAGTTTGGAATGCCGAGCCTTGGCCTCCAGCCCGCAGCCACCCCCACGCCCATCCATCCATCCATCCATCCATCCATCCATCCATCCATCCATCCATCCATCCATCCGTCCATCCATCCGTCCATCCCCAGCCCGCGCATCCCCCGCGCATCCCCCGCGCATCCCCCGCCGCATCCCCCGCGCTCGCTCCGCCTTTCCCCCCGGCGCTCTCCCGGTTTTTCCCCCGTTACCTGCGGGGCTGCGGGCGGCGCGGGCCCGAGCCACCATCGCCGCGGCGGCCGCCGGCGGCGGAGCGGGAGCGGGAGCGGCGCGGGGGAGGCGGCGGCGGTGGCGGGGCCGGGCGGGGAGCGGCGCGCACGGCGGATCCCCCGCGAGCTCGGCCCCCGCCGCCGGCAGCGGGGCTGCTTCGTTTTGAGGAGTTGGCATGGCAACGGCCAGCCCCGGTGCGCACGGAAGGGGCGGGAGCACGGAAAACTTCAGCGGCACCCTGGGGGTCCCGGTAAAACCCCCCACCCCCCCCCAAAAAAAAAAAAAAAATCCTGTCGCTGATCCCCCCGGGTTTTGTTCGTTCCTCCCAACCCCGCTCCGGTTTCTCGGTGTTGGGGGGTCGGGGGGCAGCGCTGCTCCCTCCTGGGTGCGCCCCGAACCCCGCAGAGCTCCCGGTTCCACCCGCCCCGTGAGCCCGGGGCACCGCGCGGTCCTGCCCCGGTGGTCCCGACCCCACAGCGCCCGTGGGGAGCGTGGGGAGCCCCAACCCCGCGCTCGGGGGGCGCTGGGACCCCCCGGTACCGGTACCTGGCTCGGTGCCGCTGCTCCGCCCGCGGCCGCTCCGCTGCTGGCGCCCGCGGGGCCGGATCCCGCAGGAAACTCCCGGCCCCGGCAGCGCAGCTCGGCCCCTTTCCTGCCAGGAAGGGACAGCGGGGACAGCGGCCACCGCCCCCCGCGCCGGGCTGCGTCCTGCCCGGACAGAGGGACAAACCGGGGGGACCGCGGGGACAAACCGGGGGAACGGTGGGGACAAACCGGGGAGACCGCGGGGACAAACCGGGGGAACGGTGGGGACAGCCCGGGGCAACTGCGGGGACCGGGGGAACAAACCGGGGCAACCGCGGGGACAGCAGGGACAAACCGGGGCACTACCAGGCCACGGGGCACCGCCAGTGGGGACGGGGTACCGGGGTGCAGGGGGGCACAGGGGGTACCGGGGTGCAGGGGGGCACAGGGGGTACAGGCCACTGCGGGTGACAGGGGGGATGTGACGAGTCCAGCTTTGGGGTGAGTGCCCAGTTTTGGGGTCTCTGGGGTCAGCGCACAGCTGTGGAGTCTGTGGGGTCAGTGCCAGCTTTGGAGTCGGTGCCAGCTCTGAGGTCTCTGGGGTCAGTGCCCAGCTCTGGGGTCAGTGCCTAGCTTTGGGGTCTTTGGGGTCAGTGCCCAGCTTTGGGGTCAGTGCCCAGCTCTGGGGTCAGTGCCCAGCTTTGGGGTCAGTGCCAGTTTTGGGGTCAGTGCCCAGCTCTGGGGTCGGTGCCCAGCTCTGGGGTCTGTGGGGTCAGTGCCCAGATCTGGGGTCTGCGGGGTCAGTGCCCAGCTCTGGGGTCAGTGCCCAGCTTTGGGGTCGGTGCCCAGTTTGGGGTCAGTGCCCAGCTCTGGGGTCTGTGGGGTCAGTGCCCAGCTCTGGGGTCAGTGCCAGTTTGGGGTCGGTGCCAGTTTGGGGTCAGTGCCCAGCTGCGGGGTCGGTGCCAGCTCCGGACGCGCTGCCCGGCCCTATCGGGAGCGCAGGAAACACCTTGGCGGGACCGGGATTGTCCCTTCCTGTGGGACGCGGGCGGGGACAGACCCGGCACGGGGACAAAATCCGGGCGGCGACAAACCCGGCACGGGGACAGACCCAAAATGGGGACAAAACCCGGCACGGGGACAAAACCCGACAGCACGGCTCGGACACAAGGACACGGGGACAGCGGGACACTGGGACAGAGGGACACAGGGACAGAGGGACAAAGGGACAGAGAGGGACACAGGAACAGGGGGACACACAGGGACACGGGGACAGAGAGACACGGGGACACACAGGGTGACAAAGGGACACAAGAACACGGGGACAGAGGGACACAAGGACAGAAGGACGCGGGGACAGGCGGTGCCCCGGCTGTGGCCCTGCCCGGGCCAGGCGTGGGTGGGGACACAACGGGGCAGTGCCAGAGCCGGGCGCTGGCCCGAGCCAGCCGGGACAAGGGGACAAAGGGACAAGGGGACAATGTCCCAGCGCCAGCTCACCGCGCTGTCACCCTTGGCGTGGAAGGAGGGACTCGCTCCTCCCCGTGGGGACATCCCGTCCCACACCGCTGTCCCCGGCTGTCCCCTTCCCCTGTGCCCTGCGTGTCCCCAGACCCCTCCACCTGTCCCCCAGAATGTCCCCATCCCCTTTTCCTGTCCCCCCTGGGTGTCCCCATCCCCCATTTTCCTGTCCCCTGAATGTCCCCATCCCCTTTTCCTGTCCCCATCCCTTTTTCCTGTCCCCTGGGTGTCCCCAGACCCCTCCACCTGTCCCCAGCCCCCGTTTTCCTGTCCCCATCCCCTTTTCCTGTCCCCTGGCTGTCCCCATCCCCTCTTTCCCTGTCCCCTGAATGTCCCAATCCTCTTTTCCTGTCCCCCCTGAGTGTCCCCATCCCCCCTTTTCCTGTCCTCTTCCATGTCCCCTTGTGTGTCCCTGTCCCCATGTGTGTCCCGTCCCTCTCCGTGTCCCCACTTTTGTCACTTGAGCTGTCCCCGTGCTCAGAGGGGACAGAGGGACACGTCCATCCCTGGGACAGCTCTCCGGCATTCCCGGGATTTGTGTCCCCTCCTCCTCTTTCCGTGTCACCGTTGTCACCCCCGGGCTCAGGAACAGCGTCCAGGATTTGTCCTTTGGCCTCGTTCGGATCCGGAGATTCTCACTGGGGTTTTTTTGGGATTTTTTTACCTCATGGAAGGGGAACTTCCCGGATTTCCTCCAGCGGAGCCAAGAACGCGCCGCGGTCCAGAGGCTGCCCTGTCCCCCAAATCCCAAATCCCAGGAGTTCCCTGAGGAGCTGGAGCAATTCCAGCGGCCCCGCAGCGCTGGGAACGAATCCCTGCAGTGCAGGAAGGAAACGGGAACTGGGATGGAGGGAATGGGGCCGGGAAACTCGGGACAGGAACGGGATCGGGAACGGGAACGCGAATGGGATCGGGAGCAGGAACGGGAATGGGGTCGGGATCGGATTTGGGAATGGGGTCGGGATCGGGTTTGGGAATGGGGTAGGGAGCAGGATCAGGAGTGGGATTGGGAGCAAGATAGGGAATGGGATCAGAGCTGGGATCAGAGCTGGGATCAGAGCTGGAATCAGGGCTGGGATCCGGGCCAGGACCAGAGCTGGGTTCAGAGCTGGGATGGGATGAGTCCAGCTGGGATTAGGACTGGGATTGGAGCTGGCATGAGTCCAGCTGGGATTAGGACTGGGATCAGAGCTGAGTCCAGCTGGGATCAGGGCTGGGATCAGAGCTGGGATGAGCCCAGCTGGGATCAGAGCCAGGATCAGAGCCGGGATCAGAGCTCAGATGAGTCTAGCTGGGATCAGAGCCGGGATCAGGGCTGGGATCAGGGCTGGGATCAGAACTGGGATCAGGGCTGGGATCAGAGCTGGGATCAGAGCCGGGATCAGAGCCGGGATCAGAACTGGGATCAGGGCTGGGATCAGAGCTGGGATCAGAGCCGGGATCAGAGCCGGGATCAGAGCCGGGATCAGAACTGGGATCAGGGCTGGGATCAGAGCTGGGATCAGAGCCGGGATCAGAGCCGGGATCAGAGCCGGGATCAGAACTGGGATCAGAGCTGGGATCAGGGCTGGGATCAGAGCCGGGATTAGGGCTGGGATCAGAGCTGGGATCAGGGCTGGGATCAGGGCTGGGATCAGAGCCGGGATTAGGGCTGGGATCAGAGCTGGGATCAGAGCTGGGATCAGAGCCGGGATTAGGGCTGGGATCAGAGCCGGGATCAGAGCTGGGATCAGAGCCGGGATTAGGGCTGGGATCAGAGCCGGGATCAGAACTGGGATCAGAGCCGGGATTAGCGCTGGGATCAGGGCTGGGGTCAGGGCTGGGATCAGAGCCGGGATTAGGGCTGGGATCAGAGCTGGGATCAGAGCTGGGATCAGGGCTGGGATCAGAGCCAGGATCAGAACTGGGATCAGGGCTGGGATCAGAGCCGGGATCAGAGCCGGGATCAGAGCCGGGATCAGAACTGGGATCAGAGCCGGGATTAGCGCTGGGATCAGAGCTGGGATCAGGGCTGGGATCAGGGCTGGGATCAGAGCCGGGATTAGGGCTGGGATCAGAGCTGGGATCAGAGCTGGGATCAGGGCTGGGATCAGAGCCGGGATCAGAGCTCAGATGAGTCCAGCTGGGATCAGAGCCGGGATCAGGGCTGGGATCAGGGCTGGGATCAGAGATCCTGGATCTGCTGGGCATCCCTCTGATCCTGCCTGGATCTTGCCTGGGTTGGCACCTCCCAGGGAAAATTCCACTTCCGTGCCCCTATCCTGAGTTTCCTGCTCCTGTTTAGCCTGTTTAAAAGTGGATATAAAAATGAAATGGCGAGAGAAATCGAGGGAAAATTCTGAAACCGAGTGAAAACAGTAAAAGTGAATGGGATGACAAGAAGTGCAGGGAAATGGACCAAAACTTGCTAAAATTACACCTAAAAACATCCTGAAATCACGGAAGAAAGGCAAAAAAAGAAATCCATCTTCAATCCAAAATCCCGTGATAACCTCATCCAGCTGCACCCCTGAATCCCGGGATCCCCCCCATCCATCTTCACCCCAAAATCCCAAAATAACCCCATCCATCTGCATCCCTAAATCCCGGAATATCCCCATCCAGCTGGGATAGCCCCATCCAGCCACACCCCTAAATCCTGGGAAAACTCCATCCATCTTCACCCCTAAATCCCAAAATCCTGGGAAAACCCCATTCATCTTCATCCCTAAATCCCAGGATAACCCCATCCAGCTGCTCCCCTAAATCCCGGGATATCCCCATCCAGCTGGGATAGCCCCATCCAGCCACACCCCTAAACCCAGGGATAACTCCATCCATCTGCATCCCAAAATCCCGGGATAACCCCATCCATCTTCACCCCTAAATCCCAGGATAACCCCATCCAGCTGCTCTCCTAAATCCCGGGATATCCCCATCCATCTGCATCCCAAAATCCCGGGATATCCCCATCCATCTTCACCCCAAAATCCCGGAATATCCCCATCCACCTGCATCCCGAAATCCCGGGATATCCAAATCCACCTTCACCCCAAAATCCCAAAATATCCCCATCCATCTTCACCCCTAAATCCCGGCATATCCCCATCCATCTTCACCCCTAAATCCCGGCATATCCCCATCCACCTTCACCCCAAAATCCCGGGATATCCCCATCCATCTTCACCCCAAAATCCCGGAATATCCCCATCCATCTGCATCCCAAAATCCCGGAATATCCCCATCCATCTTCACCCCAAAATCCCGGCATATCCCCATCCATCTGCATCCCAAAATCCCGGAATATCCCCATCCATCTTCACCCCAAAATCCCGGCATATCCCCATCCATCTGCATCCCAAATTCCAGGGATAACTTAATCCATCTGCATCCCAAAATCCCGGCATATCCCCATCCATCTGCATCCCAAAATCCCGGGATATCCCCATCCACCTTCACCCCAAAATCCCGGGATATCCCCATCCATCTTCACCCCAAAATCCCGGGATATCCCCATCCATGTTCACCCCTAAATCCCGGGATATCCCCATCCACCTTCACCCCAAAATCCCGGGATACCCCATCCACCTTCACCCCAAAATCCCGGGATATCTCCATCCAGCCGCCCCCCCGGGTCCCGGGTTGGATTTTAGGGAGAGGGTTTTTCCCGCAGGGAATGGTGACATTCCCAAGGCTGCTCCAGGCACGGGTGGGATTTCAGGGAGTCTGTGCAGGGCCAGGACTTGGATTCTGATCCCCTCAGCTGCTTCCAGCTCAGAATTTCCGGAATCCCGGAATTCTGACCCAAAACCGCCCCGCCATGGATTTGCTGCCACCTAGAGCGGGCACGGGAATTTCAGGGAATTTCATGGAATTCCAAACCCGCGCAGGAACAACCTCCCAGCCCCGGGAATTGTCTGGCTCTTCCCGAAAGGATTTGGGAATTCTGGGCTGCCGCCAAAATCCCAAAGGAATTTGTGCCCGGGGTGATCCCTCCTGGAATGCTGTGCCCATTCCAGGCTTCCCTGGGCAAGGAAAACTTGGGAATTCAGGAGAGATCCCGGTTGTGAGGAGGTGGGAAAGGCTCAGGGGGATTTTGGCAGTGGATACCGGGATGTGGGGAGGGCTGGAGAGGCGAAAATTCCTCTTGGCGCTGCCCGCTGACAGCAGAAATTGAATAAAATTAAATAAACTAAGTTTTAAAAAATAATAAATTAAAAATTAGAAATTAAATAAAAATCATAAAACACCACCAAGAACACGAGAAATCAGCACAGGCACCGAGAAATGCGGGATGTTCCAAATATTTATTGGGAATATCCAAAACCCTGCTCGGGATTGGCCTCGGGAATGGCCCGGGAAAGTTCCGGCCTCAACCCGCGGTGATCCGGGACAATTCCTGCCAATCCCGGGACAATTCTTCTGGATCCCAGGACAATTCCTGCAGATCCTGGGATAATTCCTGCGGATCCCAGGACAATTCCTGCGGATCCCGGGACAATCCCTGCGGATCCCGGGACAATTCCTGCGGATCCCGGGACAATTCCTGCCGCTCCCGGGACAATTCCTGCGGATCCCGGGACAATTCCTGCCGCTCCCGGGACAATTCCTGCCGCTCCCAGGACAATTCCTGCGGATCCCGGGACAATTCCTGGGGATCCCGGGATAATTCCTGCAGATCCCGGGACAATTCCTGCCGCTCCCGGTGTGTCCCCGGGATTCTCCCCCTCCTCCCGCCCCCCCGAGCCGCGGATGGAGCGGACGCGCGCTGTGGGAAGCGCTGTCGGGAGCGCGCTCGGGGACGGCTCCATCTGGAGCCTGCGGGTGGCAGCGGCAGCGCGGGGACACCCCGGGGACATCCCGGTGCCATCCCGGTGCCATCTGTCACCTGCAGCCTGCCCAGAACCGCCCCCAGGCCGCGAGGTTTCCGTGCGGAGCGATCCCGGCTGGGCTCGGTTCCCGGGAGCGGCGGGGATGGATTTGGGATCGGAGGTGGGGCTGGGGAGAGGCAGTGGAAATGGAGATGCCCTAAAGGGACACAAATCTTTGGGGTCAGGGACAGGCGGTGACAGTGGAGCTGCCCCAAACGGACACAAATCTTTGGGGTCACGGATACGTGGTGACAGTGGAGCTGCCCCACAAAGGGGATACAAATCTTTGGGATCAGGGCTGGGATCAGGGACAAGCTGTGACAACGGAGCCGCCCCTGAGGGGACACAAATTTTGGGATCAGGGAGAGGTGGTGACACCGGAGCTGCCCCTGAGAGGACACAAATCTTCGGGATCAGGGCTGGGATCAGAGAGAGGCAGTGACACCGGAGCCGCCCCAAACGGGCACAAATCTTTGGGATCAGAGCCTGGGTAAAGGACAAACGGTGACAAGGGAGCCGCCCCAGAGGGGACACAAATTTTGGGATCAGGAAGAGGCAGTGGCACCGGAGCCGCCCCAAAGGGACACAAATCTTTGGGATCAGAGCTGGGATCAGGGAGAGACTATGTCAATGGAGTTGACCCTGAGCGGACACAAATTTTGGGATCAGGGACAAGCGGTGACAGTGGAGCAGTCCCTGAGAGGACACAGATCTTTGGGATCGGGAAGCAGCAGTGACAAGGAAACTGCCTCTGAGGGGACACAAATCTTTGGGATCAGAGCCGGGATCAGGGAGAGGCGGTGACACCGGAGCTGTGCCAAAGGCACAGAAATCTTTGGGATAAGGGACAAGAGGTGACAACGGAGCCGCCCCTGAGGGGACACAGATTTTGGGATCAGGGAGGGGCGGTGACAATGGAGCCGCCCTTGAGGGGACACAAATCTTTGGGGTCAGGGCTGGGATCAGGGAGAGACTACGTCAATGGAGTTGCCCCTGAGCGGACACAAATTTTGGGATCAGGGAGCAGCAGTGACAACGGGGCTGTGCCAAAGGGACACAAATCTTTGGGATCAGGGAGAGGTGGTGACACCGAGCTGCCCCGGGGAGGACACAAATCTTTGGGATCGGGAAGCAGCAGTGACAAGGAAACTGCCCCTGAGGGGACACAAATTTTTGGGATCAGGGCTGGGATCAGAGAGAGACTATGTCAGTGGAGCTGCTCCTGAGGAGACACAAATCTCTGGGATCAGGGAGAGGCGGTGACACCTGGGCTGTGCCAAAGGGACACAAATCTTTGGGATCAGAGCCGGGATCAGGGAGAGGCGGTGACAATGGAGCTGTGCCAAAGGGACACAAATCTTTGGGATCAGGGAGAGGCGGTGACACCGGAGTTGCCCCAAAGGGACAGAAATCTTTGTGATCGGGGAGAGGCGGTGACACCGGAGCTGTGCCAAAGGGACACAAATCCCCCGTGCCCCGGCTCCTCCCCGAGGCTGCTGTTCCCCGATCCAGTCCCTCGCCGCTGCTGGGGACTCCCCAGTTCCAGGGGAGCCGCGGCTGCCCCGTCCCTGGCAGTGCCCGGGGCCAGAGGGGGTGACCGTGCCCATGGCACGGGTGGCACCGCGCCGTCGTTAACGCCCCTCCCAGCCCAACCATTCCACGGTTCCAGGATTCTGTGCCGCCCCTCTGTGACATCAGCCCGGCCTGGTGGCGCCGCTGCCACCACCAGAGGTGACACCCGGGTTCTGCCACTGCCACCCGCGCTGGCACCGATGGCTTTGCTGGGGCTGCTCGTGCTGCTGGCCCTGGCCCGGCCCGGGGGGGCCACCTGGGACACCTGCAGGTCAGGGGGGCTCGGGGGCACTCGGGGACACTCGGGGACACTCGGGGACACGGGGGTGGCTGTCCCTGCTGTCCCCGCTGTCCCTGCTGTCCCCGCTGTCCCCGAGCAGGGCACTGATGGCTCTGTGCTTCCAGAGGGACCTGCGGGCTCCGGCCCATGGCCTACGACCACAGCTCGCTGGTTGGGGACCATCCCCAGGACTCCTATTATGGATCCTTGGATTCCTCCGGTCACTTCTCGCAGGGCAAAGGCGCCGGCGGGGTCCACCCGGGCGCCTGGCCCGGGGTCATCAGCATCCAGGCCACCCTGGACAACGGCACGTGGCACATGTGCTCGGGGGCGCTCATCCACCCCCAGTGGGTGCTCACGGTGGCGCGGTGCTTCATTGGGGACGGGTAAGGAGGGGCAGGGACCGGGGTGGGACCCCAAAGGGACCGGGGTGGGACCCCAAAGGGACAGGGGTGGGACCCAAAAGGGACAGGGGTGGGACCCCAAAGGGACTGGACCGGGGTGGGACCCCAAAGGGACCGGGGTGGGACCCCAGTAGAGACCGAGGTGGGACCCCAGTAGGGACAGATGGGTCCCCACAACAGGAACAGGGATGTGCCCACAACATGGTCAAGGGTGTCCCCACAGAAGGAACAGGGATGTCCCCACAGCAGGGACAAGGATGGCACCAGAGCAGGAATAGGGATGTCCCCGCAGGAGGGACAGGGATGTCCCCATAGCACAGGGATGTCACCACAGCACAGGGATGTCCCCACAGGAAGGACAGGGATGTCCCCACAGGAAGGACAGGGATGTCCCCATAGCACAGGGATGTCCCCACAGGAAGGACAGGGATGTCACCACAGCACAGGGATGTCCCCACAGGAGGGACAGGGATGTCCCCATAGCACAGGGATGTCCCCACAACGCAGGGATGTCCCCAGCTCAGGAAGGGAGCGGTGCTGCTGCACTCCCTGGTCCTGCTCCATCCATCCTTTCTCCATCTCCTGCCCCTCAGGGACATCACCAGGTGGGAAGTGGTGATCGGGGCCACAGACCTGAGCCAGCCCGGCCCCGAGGCTGAGCTGCGCCACATCCAGACGCTGGTGGTGCACGAGAATTACATGTCAGCCACGGCCATGAACAACATCGCCCTGGTGGAGCTGGACAAGCCCGTGGAGTGCAGCGACTACATCCAGCTGGGCTGTGTGCCCGACGGCTCCCTGGCCGTGCCCGAGCTGAGAACCTGCTACATAGCGGGGTGGAGAGCCACCCCTGCCAGCGGTCAGTGCTGGGGGCTGAGCCCGGCTCGGGGGGGATCTGGGGGGCTCTGGGGGGCTCGGGGAGGATCTGGGGGCTGTGAGGGCGCCGAGGGCTCTGGGGGGATCTGGGGGCTCTGGGACTCTGGGGGCTCTGGGGGGCTCTGGGGGCTCAGGGGCTCTGGGGCCGGGGCAGGGCCGGGTGCTCAGTGCCCTCTGTCCCTCTGTCCCTCTGTCCCTCCGTGCCCGCAGCCCCCAGCCCACGGCTGGTGCTGCAGGAGGCCAAGGTGCGGCTGATGGACGCCCAGCTGTGCAACAGCAGCCGCTGGTACGGGGGGGCCGTGCACCCCCAGGACCTGTGCGCGGGGTACCCGCGGGGCGGCATCGACACCTGCCAGGTGCGGGCTGGGCACAGGGCTGGGCACAGGGACCCCAGAGCCGGCACTGGGGCCCCAGAGCCGGCACAGGGACCCCAGAGCCAGCACAGGGACCCCAAACACGGCACAGGGACCCCAAACACGGCACAGGGACCCCAGAGCCAGCACAGGGACCCCCGAGCCGGCACAGGGACCCCAAACACGGCACAGGGACCCCAGAGTTGGCACAGGGACCCCAAACACGGCACTGGGACCCCAGAGCCAGCACAGGGACCCCAGGGTTGGCACAGGGACCCCAAACACGGCCAGTGGGACCCTCACTCCCAGCACAGGGACCCCACAGCTTGTCTCCCCCTGTCCTTTATCCCCTGTGGCCCTTCCCCTGTCCCCTGTCCCAGGGCTGCCACTCCCCACCCATGGATCCCTGTCCCTGTGTCCCCCTGTCCCCAGACCCCACCCAGTGTCCCCTGTCCCCCCGAGGTGTGGCTGTGACCCTGGAGCAGCCCCTGACCCCTCTCTCCCTGCCCAGGGGGACATCGGGGGACCCCTGGTGTGCAAGGACAACGATGGTGACTACTTCTGGCTGGTGGGACTGGCCAGCTGGGGCCGAGGCTGCGCCGGGGCGAAGCGACCGGGGGTGTTCACGTCCACCCAGCACTTCCACGGATGGATCCAGGTGCAGATGGGGCTGGTCCCTCCAGAACCTGACATCCCTCTGCCAGAGCCCTTCCCATCGCCGCCCCTGGAGGAGCTGGAAGAGGAGGAGGAGGAGAAGGAGGAGGAGGAGGAGGAGGAGGAGGAGGAGGAAGAGGAGGAGGAGGAAGAGGAGGAGGAAGAGGAAGAGCTGGACTCGGAGTTGAGAAATCTGGAGATTGAAAACTCAGTGGAGGACTTAGAGCAGAATTTTACGGGCGTTTCGTTCCAACAAATGATCCTGGGGAAATTCCTGGACCTGCTGGTGGAGCTCCTGGATTTCCTGAAGGGGAAGAAAACCTGAGCAGAGGGAGGAGCTGAGGCGGTTCTGGCAACCCTTCCCAGCTGGGGCCATGACTGTGGGGCCAAAGGCAGCGCCGTGCCCAGGGCTGTGTGCCCTGCCCAGCTGACCCCTGCGCCCGCCCCGACGGTGAATCCACGTTGTACTTAAATTAAAATTGTTCCTGTACCCAGTTGAGTCTCCTGGGAAAAAGAGGGATGGGATAATTTGGGAAGAATGGTTGGTTTTTTGGGGGAGGTGAGGGGAGGATGGGTCTGGCAGGTGGGGAGAGGGAAACAGCCATGAGATGAGGAATCAAAGCATTCTTTCAGCAATGTTAATAAGAAATTAATTACATTATTAATTAGACAAAGCAGTGATTTACATGGAAAACCCCTGACAACACCCACTTTTAATAATGCCCTTGTCCATGGAAGTGAGAGTGCCTCGCCCCTGGCAATGACATTGGGTCCCAAAAAATGATTCCTGTGGCCAAAATCAGGACACCCATCATCCACATTTTCAGCCCAATTCAGGGAAAAACAAGGATGGGACAATTTGGGAAGAATGGGTGGGGTTGGGATTGGATTGGGGGGAGATGAGGAGCCAGGGAGGGGAGGGGAGGGGAGATGGAGAGAGGGAGAAACTTCTCCAGTCCAGGTTCCCCCAGCACAGCCTCAGGTGTCCCAGTCCTGGAAAAATCACTGAGAGGGACAGGAATGGGAACAGCTGGAGCTGAGTCCTGTGGAGCTGCTGGAGGTGCCACCTGAGCTGTCCCCTGTGTCACCAGCTCCTGCCTCCGAGCTGCCCCACCCCGCTCCTGCTCTGGGGGTCCAGAGGAACAGGCAGGGGCTGATCCCAGGAATCAGGAGATCCCAGAAATGTCGGAATTCTGTCCCGGGCAGTGCCCAGCGCTGAGCAGAGACCAGAGCAGGGTGGAGTCTCCTCCCTGGGGAAATTCCAGAGCTGCCCAGAGGCAATCCTGTACTCTGGGTATTGGTATTGCCCTTTTGCAAATATTAGGTTGAATACTCTCAGTGGTGCTGAAATGGTTTTTAAGATAAAATTTTCTTTAGGAGTAACATAAGCTGATAATTTGTAATAAGTGTTTGGTTGGGTAACACCCAGTGAAGACACCTGCTACTGATACACCAGCTACCAGCACTGATCATCTGTAGAAATTAAAGACCACAGCCCAAATTAGGACTGATAAGAAAAATAAATTAAAATCACAGCCGTGAATAAATAAAATAAATTAAAGCCACATGCTCTAAAAAGGCAGACTCCAGGAGTGACCATGAAAACAGTTCCTGGAATATGTTAAACAGTTTATAGAAAAGTTTGAATAAGCATGGCAGGTCTATGAATACACAACGGGCTGATGAATTTATGGGATGTCTCCAAAACAGCAGGGGTGCTCTTGGCTGAATGCCAAGCACCCGGCCATTATAGCCTTTTGTTTTATTGTTTATCTTTTATTAAACTTTTAAAATTTTACCGGGAAAGCCAAGGTGGTTTTTCAGAGATGCCACTCCCTGAAAGGTCTATTCCCTGGAATGTCCATTCCCGGGAATTCACTCCCTGGAATGTCCATTCCCAGCTGTCCCATCCCGGCACGGCCACTCAGGACTACAACTCCCAGCATGCCCCGCGCCCACGTGGCCGCCATTTGCAATCACGTGAGCGGCTCGGCCACTGCCGGCACCGCCCCGGGACAGCACCGGGGACATCGGGGACAGCACCGGGACACACCGGGACACACCGGGACACACCGGGACACCGCCATGGGGCCGCGGGGCCGGCACCACCCTTGGGTGC
The DNA here is from genome assembly GCF_029582105.1 of Oenanthe melanoleuca. Lineage (NCBI taxonomy): Eukaryota > Metazoa > Chordata > Aves > Passeriformes > Muscicapidae > Oenanthe > Oenanthe melanoleuca. The sequence continues at coordinate 68,809,626 of NC_079334.1, read as the reverse complement.
TGCTGCTGCTGCTGCTGCTGCCGCCCGTGCGAGCCGCGGCCGCCGCTCGCCCCAACTTCGTGCTGGTGCTGGCGGATGATTTGGGCTACGGGGACCTGGGCAGCTACGGGCATCCTTCATCCGCCACACCGAACCTGGACCGGCTGGCGGCCCGCGGGCTGCGCTTCACCGACTTCTACAGCAGCGCCGCCGTCTGCAGCCCCTCCCGGTACGGGACAGCCGGGAGGAACGGGCGGGAACCGGGAGAAACGGGGGGGGGAACCGGGAGAAACGGGCGGGATGCTGGAGAAACGGGGGGGGAACCGGGAGAAACGGGGGGGGAACCGGGAGAAACGGGCGGGATGGGGATGGGGTGTCCTGGGAAAAACGGGCGGGATCCGGGAGAAACGGGGGGGGGGAACCGGGAGAAACGGGGGGGATGCGGATGGGGTGTCCCGGGATGAACGGGCGGGGATGGGGCTATTAAACCCGGGATAAACGGGCGGGATGGAGCTGTGGAACCCGGGATGAACAGGCGGATGGAGCAGCAGGACCCGGGATAAACAGGCAGGATGGGGCTGGGGTGTCCTGGGATAAATGGGGGGGATGGAGCTGGGGTGTCCCGGGATAAACGGGCAGTGACAAACCCGCAATGTCCCGAGAAGGACAGAGGGACACCCCCCGTGTCCCGGGAAGGACAGAGGGACATGTCTCGGGAAGGACAGAGGGACACCCCTGTGGGACACCCCCGTATCCCGGGAAGGACAGAGGGACACCCCCGTATCCCGGGAAGGACAGAGGGACACCCCCTGTCCCGGGAAGGACAGACGGACACCCCTGTCCGGCCGTCCCCGAGCCCGTGCCGTGTCCCCAGCGCTGCCCTGCTGACCGGCCGGCTCCAGGTGCGCTCCGGGATCTACCCCGGCGTGTTCGAGCCGGGCTCGCGGGGCGGGCTCCCGCTGGCCGAGGTGACCGTGGCCGAGCTGCTGAAGGCCCGGGGCTACGCCACGGCCATGGTGGGCAAGTGGCACCTGGGCTACGGCGAGAACGGCTCCTTCCTGCCCGTGCACCAGGGCTTCGATCACTTCCTGGGCGTGCCCTATTCCCACGACCAGGTGAGCGCGGCCAGGTGTGCGGGGCTTGGGGTGGGGGCTGCGCGGTCCCAAAGCGCTTTTAGGGTTCTGGGTTCTGGGAGTGGCTTTTGTGGAGGGTTTTCTGGTCCTCCGGGTGCTCTGGGCACTAATTCTGTCGGGTAATTCTCCAAGAAAGCAAAGCAGCTAATAGTTAAAAAGGTTATTTATTACACACATCTCATTACAAAGCTCATCAGTCTCAACAGGCAACAGCAAAAGCAATGGCAAAGCAGCAGCAATAGGCGAATGGCTGGAAGCCAGAATGGCTAAAAACAAGTGGCTAAAAGCAACAACTCTCCCAATCCATACTGTTATATAGGATTTTTCCACCACTCTTTAACCTATTAGAATTCCAGTTTCTTAGCTCACCAGGTTACATATAGAACTATGCATACACTCCATCGTGTTCTGTCTAAGAAATGTCAGCAATATTCTCACTATAACTCTGTTATGTCTAAATCCTGCCTACAGCTGTGGGCCTGGAGCCTCTGCTGCAGATATCAGTGTGTTTGCAACCTTCACTGGAACACTCACTGCTACTGTGGCATTTGAGATCTTTTACTTACTAAAAACATCAGAACTCACTCTAAGACTTATTCAATCCCTGCACTCTGATTTCTCTCTGAAGAATTCAGAGACCCCTGACTCACTGACTCCAACACACTGAGACACTTCACCCCTGTTCTTTCCCTTTTCCTTTCCCTTTTCCTTTCCCTGTTCTTTCCCTTTCCCCTTTCCTTTCCTTTCCTTTCCTTTCCTTTCCTTTCCTTTCCTTTCCTTTCCTTTCCTTTCCTTTCCTTTCCTTTCCTTTCCTTTCCTTTCCTTTCCTTTCCTTTCCTTTCCCTTTCCCTTTCCCTTTCCCTTTCCCTTTCCTGAAACTTCCCTTCCCTTTCCTGAAACTTCCCTTTCCTGAAACTTCCCTTTTCCCTTCCCTTTTCCCTTCCCTTCCCTCCTTTTCCCTTTTCCCCTCTCCCTTCTCTTTTCCCTTCTTTTCTCCTTTCCCTTTCCCCACAGCTGGAATCCCCAAAAAAACCTGTTGTTTTCCCAGGGTCCCTGCCAGAACCTGACGTGTTTCCCCCCCCCCGACACCAAATGTTTTGGGACGTGTGACCAGGGCGTGGTGCCGCTGCCGCTGCTCTGGAACCAGAGCATCATCCAGCAGCCCGTCTCCTTCCCCGACCTCGTGCCCCTCTACAACAAATTCTCCCGGGATTTCATCGCCGACTGCGCCCGCAGGGGCCTCCCCTTCCTGCTCTACTACGCTTCCCACGTGGGAATTCCGGGGATCCTGGGAGGGGAAGGGGTGGGAAAAGGGGTGGGAGGAGGGATGGGGAAAGGGGGAAGGGAAAAGGGAAAAGGGGAAAGGGGAAAGGGAGAAGGGAGAAGGGAGAAGGGAGAAGGGAGAAGAAAAGGGAGAAGGGAGAAGGGAGAAGGGGTGGGAGGAGGGAAGGGAGAAGGGAGAAGGGAGAAGGGAAAAGGGAAAAGGGAGAAGGGAGAAGGGAGAAGGGGTGGGAGGAGGGAAGGGAGAAGGGAGAAGGGAAAAGGGAAAAGGGAGAAGGGAGAAGGGAGAAGGGGTGGGAGGAGGGAAGGGAGAAGGGAGAAGGGAAAAGGGAAAAGGGAGAAGGGAGAAGGGAGAAGGGAAAAGGGAGAAGGGAAAAGGGAGAAGGGAGAAGGGAAAAGAAAAGGGAGAAGGGAGAAGGGAAAAGGGAAAAGGGAGAAGGGAGAAGGGAAAAGGGAGAAGGGAGAAGGGAAAAGGGGTGGGAGGAGGGAGGGAGAAGGGAGAAGGGAAAAGAAAAGGGAGAAGGGAAAAGAGAAGGGAAAAGGGAAAAGGGAAAAGGGAAAAGGGAAAAGGGAGAAGGGAGAAGGGAGAAGAAAAGGGAGAAGGGAAAAGGGAAAAGGGAAAAGGGAGAAGGGAAAAGGGAAAAGGGAAAAGGGAAAAGGGAGAAGGGAATGGAGAAGGGAAAAGGGAGAAGGAAGGGAGAAGGGAAAAGGGAAAAGGGAGAAGGGGAAAAGGGAGAAGGGAGAAGGGAGAAAGGAAAAGGGAAAAGGGAAAAGGGAGAAGGGGTGGGAGGAGGGAAGGGAAAAGGGAAAAGGGAGAAGGGAAAAGGGAGAAGGGAGAAGGGAAAAGGGAAGGGAAAAGGGAGAAGGGAGAAGGGAAAAGGGAAGGGAAAAGGGAGAAGGGAAAAGGGAAAAGGGAAAAGAAAAGGGAAAAGAAGAGAAAAGAGAAGGGAGAGGAGAAAAGGGAAAGGAAAGGAAAGGAAAGGAAAGGAAAGGAAAGGAAAGGAAAGGAAAGGAAAGGAAAGGAAAGGAAAGGAAAGGAAAGGAAAGGAAAGGAAAGGAAAGGAAAGGAAAGGAAAGGAAAGGAAAGGAAAGGAAAGGAAAGGAAAGGAAAGGAAAGGAAAAGAAAGGAAAGGAAAGGAAAGGAAAGGAAAGGAAAAGAGAAGGGAGAGAAGAAAAGGGAAAGGAAGGGAAAAGGGAAGGGAGGGGGGAACGGAAAAGGAAAGGCAACAGAAAATGGAAGGGAAGGAAGAAGAAGGAAAAAAGGAAGGGAAAGGAAAAGGGAAAAGGGAAGGAAAAAGGAAAGGGAGACGAGAAAAGGGAAAGGAAGGGAAAAGAAAAAAAAAGGAAAAGAGAAGGGAAATGGGAAGGGGAAAGGAAAGGGAAAAGAAAGGAATGGGGAAGGGGAAAAGAATGGGCAAGGGAAAAGGGAAGGGAAGAGAAAAGGGAGAAGGGAATGGAGAAGGGAAAAGGGAAAGGAAAAGGGCCTGAGTCCCATGGGGAGAACCCCTGTTCTCAGGGAACCTGCTCAGGGAACCCCAAAATCTGCTCGTGGATGACCTGGGGCTGCTATTCCCACAGCAAACAGAAAAATCCCTAAAAATTCGCACTAAGAAATGCAAAAATCCCCTAAAAATCACACAAAAAATGGCCAAAAAAGACCTAAAATCTGCGCTAAAAATCCCAAAAATGGACTGAAAATCCAGTGAGATTCGAGGGACTGCTGAGGAAAAAAAGGGGGGAAAAAATCTGAAAAATGGGATTTTAAATGGCAAAAAAGACCCCCAAAAAATCGTACTAAAAATGGGCCCTAAAGTCTTAAAATCTTCACTAAAACACCCAAAATCTGCCAAAATTCTCAGGATTTCTGGGAAAAAGTCAGGAAAAATGCATTAAAAAATTCAGCCTAAAAAACCAGAAAAATCCCTTAAAAAGCAGAAAAATCCTTAAAAAAGCAGAAAAATCCCTAAAAACGCAGAAAAAATCCCTAAAAATTTGCACTAAGTAATGGAAAAATCCCCTAAAAAATCATACAAAAGTGGCCAAAAAAAGTCCTAAAATCTGCGCTAAAAAATCCCAAAAATGGCCTCAAAATCCAGTGAGGTTGGAGGGATTTCTGAGGGAAAAAAATGGGAAAAAAATCTGAAAAATGGGATTTTAAATGGGAAAAAAAAAAAATCCCCTTTAAATGTGGGGTGGTGGCAGGTCCTGGCAGGTGCTGGCAGGTGGTGGCAGGTCCTGGCAGGGTGGTGGCAGGTCCTGGCAGGGTGGTGGCAGGTGCGTGGCCGGACCTGGCAGGTCCTGGCAGGTCCTGGCAGGGTGGTGGCAGGTCCTGGCAGGCGCTGGCAGGGTGTTGGCAGGTCCTGGCAGGTGCTGGCAGGTCCTGGCAGGTCGTGGAAGGTGCTGGCAGGTGGTGGCAGGGTGGTGGCAGGTCCTGGCAGGTGGTGGCAGGTCCTGGCAGGCGCTGACGGCCCCGTGCCCCCCCAGCACACCCACTACCCCCAGTTCGCCAGCCGGGCGTTCGCGGGGCGCGCGCGCCGGGGCCCGTTCGGGGACGCGCTGGCCGAGTTCGATGGCGCCGTGGGACAATTGCTGCAGGCGCTGCGGGACAGCGGCGTGGAGAACAGCACCATGGTGCTCGTCACCTCCGACAACGGGTGAGCGGGGGACAGGGACAGGGACACACTGGGACAGTGACACACTGGGGCGGGGACAGTGACACACTGGGGCGGGACAGTGACACACTGGGGTGGGACAGCGGCGTGGAGAGCAGCACCATGGTGCTCGTCACCTCCGACAACGGGTGAGCGGGGGACAGGGACAGTGACACACTGGGGGGGACAGTGACACACTGCGGGGACACGTGTCACACTGGGACGGGACAGTGACACACTGGGGAGGACAGTGACACACTGGGACAGGGACAGTGACACACTGGGGACAGTGACACACTGGGGACAGTGACACACTGGGGTGGGGACAGTGTCACACTGGGGCGGGGACAGTGACACACTGGGACAGGGACAGTGACACACTGGGGACAGTGACACACTGGGGACAGTGACACACTGGGACGGGACAGTGACACACTGGGACAGGGACAGTGACACACTGGGGACAGTGACACACTGGGATGGGGACAGTGACACACTGGGGTGGGACAGTGACACACTGGGGACAGTGACACACTGGGGACAGTGACACACCGGGGTGGGGACAGTGACACACTGGGGCGGGGACAGTGACACACTGGGGTGGGGACAGTGACACACTGGGATGGGGACAGTGACACACTGGGGCGGGACAGTGACACACTGGGGGGGACAGGGACACACTGGGGTGGGGACAGTGACACACTGGGGTGGGGACAGGGACACACTGGGGTGGGGACAGGGACACACTGGGGCAGGGACAGTGACACACTGGGGACAGTGACACACTGGGGGGGACAGGGACACACTGGGGTGGGGACAGTGACACACTGGGGCGGGGACAGTGACACACTGGGACAGGGACAGTGACACACTGGGGCAGGGACAGTGACACACTGGGACAGGGACAGTGACACACTGGGGCGGGGCGGGGACACACTGGGGTGGGGACAGTGACACACTGGGGTGGGGACAGTGACACACTGGGGCAGGGACAGTGACACACTGGGGCGGGGCGGGGACACACTGGGGTGGGGACAGTGACACACTGGGGTGGGGACAGTGACACACTGGGATAGGGACAGTGACACACTGGGATGGGGACAGTGACACACTGGGGCGGGGACAGTGACACACTGGGGTGGGGACAGTGACACACTGGGACAGTGACACACTGGGACAGTGACACACTGGGGCGGGACAGTGACACACTGGGATGGGGACAGTGACACACTGGGGCAGGACAGTGACACACTGGGGTGGGACAGTGACACACTGGGATAGGGACAGTGACACACTGGGATGGGGACAGGGACACACTGGGGTGGGGACAGTGACACACTGGGGTGGGGACAGGGACACACTGGGACAGGGACAGTGACACACTGGGGCAGTGACAAGTGTCACACTGGGGGCAGTGACAGGTGTCACCCTGTGGGGCAGTGACAAGTGTCACACTGGGGCAGGGACAGGTGTCACCCCATGGGCAGTGACAGTGAGCAGTGACAAGTGTCACACTGTGGGACAGTGACAAGTGTCACCCAGGGGCAGTGACAAGTGTCACCCCATGAGCAGTGACAAGTGTCACTCAGGGGCAGTGACAAGTGTCACCCCATGAGCAGTGACAAGTGTCACCCCAGGGTCCTGCTCTGCAGGGGACACAGAGTGTGATCTCAGTGTTCATGGAATTTGGACAGGAGTGTGACACCCCCAAGTGTCCCCCAGGCTTTGTGCCACCACTGTGACACCCCCAAGTGTCCCCAGTTCCCCCAGTGTGGGTGACACCGGTGTCACCCTGCCCTGCTCAGAGTGTCACCTCCCTTGCCTCCTGCCCTGCCCCTTCGGGTGTCACAGTCACGCTGTCACCAGGCCCTGCTCGTCACTGTCCCCTTTTCCAACGTGTCCCTGGCACGGGGTGGCAGCTGCTCCTTGTCCCCTTGTCCCCTTGTCCCCATGTCCCCTTGTCCCCAGCCCTTCCACCCCGCATGGCACATGGTGACAGCTGCTCCTTGTCCCCTTGTCCCCGTGTCCCCTTGTCCCCAGCCCCTCCACCCTGCACATGGCAGGTGGTGGCAGCTGCTCCTTGTCCCCTTGTCCCCTTGTCCCCTTGTCCCTTTGTCCCCAGCCCCTCCACCCTGCACATGGCACACGGTGACAGCTGCTCCTTGTCCCCTTGTCCCCTTGTCCCCTTGTCCCCTTGTCCCCAGCCCCTCCACCCTGCGCATGGCACACGGTGACAGCTGCTCCTTGTCCCCTTGTCCCCTTGTCCCTTTGTCCCCAGCCCCTCCACCCTGCACATGGCACACGGTGACAGCTGCTCCTTGTCCCCTTGTCCCCTTGTCCCCTTGTCCCCTTGTCCCCAGCCCCTCCACCCTGCACATGGCACACGGTGACAGCTGCTCCTTGTCCCCTTGTCCCCTTGTCCCCTTGTCCCCTTGTCCCCAGCCCCTCCACCCTGCACATGGCACACGGTGACAGCTGCTCCTTGTCCCCTTGTCCCCTTGTCCCCTTGTCCCCTTGTCCCCAGCCCCTCCACCCTGCGCATGGCACACGGTGACAGCTGCTCATTGTCCCCTTGTCCCCATGTCCCCTTGTCCCCAGCCCCTCCACCCTGCGCATGGCCCGCGGTGGCAGCTCCGGCCACCTCAAGTGTGGCAAGGGCACGACGTACGAGGGTGGCATGCGGGAGCCAGCCCTGGCCTACTGGCCCGGCAGGATCGCGCCAGGTGAGTGTCATTGTCACCCAGGGACAGCTCCAGGTGAGTGTCACTGTCCCCCAGTGACAGCTCCAGGTGAGTGTCACTGTCACCCAGGGACGGCTCCAGGTGAGTGTCACTGTACCCCAGGGATGGCTCCAGGTGAGTGTCACTGTCCCCCAGGGACGGCTCCAGGTGAGTGTCACCGTCCCCCAGGGACGGCTCCTTCCAGCCCGGGGGACAGGGGACACAGAGAGGGACCCGGGATGGGGCACAGGACAAAATGTGTCACCCCTGAGCAGTGACAGGTGTCACTCATGAGCAGTGACAGGTGTCACCTTGGGGCAGTGACAAGTGTCACCCGTGAGCAGTGACAAGTGTCACCCCTGAGCAGTGACAAGTGTCACCTTGGGGCAGTGACAAGTGTCACCCCTGAGTAGTGACAGGTGTCACCCGTGAGCAGTGACAGGTGTCACCTTGGGGCAGTGACAAGTGTCACTTTGGGGGGCAGTGACAAGTGTTACTCAGGGACAGTGACAAGTGTCACCCATGAACAGTGACAAGTGTCACCCCATGAGCAGCGACAGGTGTCACCCCATGATCAGTGACAAGTGTCACCCATGAACAGTGACAAGTGTTACTCAGGGACAGTGACAAGTGTCACCCATGAACAGTGACAAGTGTCACCCCATGAGCAGCGACAGGTGTCACCCATGATCAGTGACAGTGCCACCCATGATCACTGACAAATGTCACCTTGAGGCAGTGACAGTGTCACCCTGAGGCAGTGACAGTGTCACCCATGATCAGTGACAAATGTCACCCTGAGGCAGTGACAGTGTCACCCTGAGGCAGTGACAGCGCCACCCATGATCAGTGACAGTGTCACCCATGATCAGTGACAGTGCCACCCATGATCACTGACAAATGCCACCCTGAGGCAGTGACAGCGCCACCCACGACCCCTGACAAACGCCACCCCGAGGCGCCACCGCCGCCCCCTGCCCAGAGCACCGCTCCGCGCCTCCCCTTTCCCGCGCACTGCCCGCTCGGGCGTGGCCGTGTCCCCACCCTGTCCTTGTCCCCGCGCCAGGAGTGACCCACGAGCTGGCCAGCACCCTGGACGTGCTGCCCACGCTGAGCGCCCTGGCCGGCGCCGCCCTGCCCGGGGCCGCCCTGGACGGCTTCGACCTGAGCCCGCTGCTCCTCGGCTCGGGCACGGTGAGTCCCACCGGCCCCCGGCCCGCGGTCGTGGCCACCCGAGTGTCACCCTGACACCGCGCTGTCCCCGCAGAGCCCCCGCCAGGCCGTGTTCTTCTACCCTCCGTCCCCCGACCCCCTGCTCGGCCCCTTCGCCGTCCGCCTGGGCAAGTACAAGGCTCATTTCTTCACCCAAGGTCAGTGCTGCCTGCCTCGGGCGCTTTGGGGGGTTTTGGGAAGACTTCCAAACTAATATCATTTTGCAGAAGCCAAGTTATTATTTATAATTCACCCAAATTATGCATTTCTAGAACCGTGGGGACACACAATTGGTAATTTTAGGGTATTGATCCTCCCGTTCAAACCCCTGAAATTCCATAATTGGTGGTTTTCAGGATCTTCACTGCCTCACGTTATCTTGAATCCTCTAATCTTGGTATTCTGTGTTTTCAACTTCTCTCCTGGTTTGGCGTGGTTGATGTTCCAGCGGGCTCCGGGAGGGTTTCAAACAAATTCTAAAAAAACTCCTAAAATTTTCTCATGCCGTGCACTTGTAAACGCTGATCTAAGCTAAGAAATATCTGAAACATACCTGTGAAAGAAGCGTGAGAATGAACAGCAAAACACAGCAATAAACAGAGTTTTTGGCCCAGACTGGGGTCCAAACCCTGTTATAGCCTCACCTGACCCATTCCAGGTGGGGATTTGGGCAGGATCCTGACCCATTCCAGGTGGGAATTTGGATAGAATCCTGACCCATTCCAGGTGGGGTTTTGGATAGAATCCTGACCCATTCCAGGTGAGGTTTGGATAGAATCCTGACCCATTCCAGGTGGGGCTTTGGGCAGGATCCTGACCCATTCCAGGTGGGGCTTTGGATAGAATCCTGACCCATTCCAGGTGGGGATTTGGCAGGATCCTGACCCATTCCAGGTGAGGTTTGGGCAGGATCCTGACCCATTCCAGGTGGGGATTTGGGCAGGATCCTGACCCATTCCAGGTGAGGTTTTGGGCAGGATCCTGACCCATTCCAGGTGGGGTTTTGGCAGGATCCTGACCCATTCCAGGTGGGGTTTTGGCAGGATCCTGACCCATTCCAGGTGAGGTTTTGGGCAGGATCCTGACCCATTCCAGGTGGGGTTTTGGCAGGATCCTGACCCATTCCAGGTGGGGTTTTGGCAGGATCCTGACCCATTCCAGGTGAGGTTTTGGATAGAATCCTGACCCATTCCAGGTGGGATTTGGGCAGGATCCTGACCCATTCCAGGTGGGGTTTTGGCAGGATCCTGACCCATTCCAGGTGAGGTTTTGGATAGAATCCTGACCCATTCCAGGTGGGATTTGGGCAGGATCCTGACCCATTCCAGGTGGGGCTTTGGATAGAATCCTGACCCATTCCAGGTGGGGATTTGGGCAGGATCCTGACCCATTCCAGGTGAGGTTTTGGGCAGGATCCTGACCCATTCCAGGTGGGGTTTTGGCAGGATCCTGACCCATTCCAGGTGGGGATTTGGGCAGGATCCTGACCCATTCCAGGTGAGGATTTGGGCAGGATCCTGACCCATTCCAGGTGAGGTTTTGGATACAATCCTGACCCATTCCAGGTGGGGATTTGGGCAGGATCTGACCCATTCCAGGTGGGGATTTGGATAGAATCCTGACCCATTCCAGGTGAGGTTTTGGCAGGATCCTGACCCATTCCAGGTGAGGATTTGGGCAGGATCCTGACCCATTCCAGGTGAGGATTTGGGCAGGATCCTGACCCATTCCAGGTGAGGATTTGGATAGAATCCTGACCCATTCCAGGTGGGATTTGGGCAGGATCCTGACCCATTCCAGGTGAGGATTTGGATAGAATCCTGACCCATTCCAGGTGGGGATTTGGATAGAATCCTGACCCATTCCAGGTGGGGATTTGGGCAGGATCCTGACCCATTCCAGGTGGGATTTGGGCAGGATCCTGACCCATTCCAGGTGGGGCTTTGGATAGAATCCTGACCCATTCCAGGTGAGGTTTTGGATAGAATCCTGACCCATTCCAGTTGAGGTTTTGGCAGGATCCTGACCCATTCCAGGTGAGATTTTGGATAGAATCCTGACCCAATCCAGGTGGGGTTTTGGGCAGGATCCTGACCCATTCCAGGTGAGGTTTTGGCAGGATCCTGACCCATTCCAGGTGAGGTTTCGGATAGAATCCTGACCCATTCCAGGTGGGGCTTTGGGCAGGATCCTGACCCATTCCAGGTGGGGCTTTGGGCAGGATCCTGACCCATTCCAGGTGGGGCTTTGGGCAGGATCCTGACCCATTCCAGGTGAGGTTTTGGCAGGATCCTGACCCATTCCAGGTGGAGATTTGAGTAGAATCCTGACCCATTCCAGGTGGGAATTTGGATAGAATCCTGACCCATTCCAGGTGGGGCTTTGGGCAGGATCCTGACCCATTCCAGGTGGGGTTTTGGCAGGATCCTGACCCATTCCAGGTGAGGTTTTGGATAGAATCCTGACCCATTCCAGGTGGGGCTTTGGGCAGGATCCTGACCCATTCCAGGTGGGGCTTTGGGCAGGATCCTGACCCATTCCAGGTGAGGTTTTGGCAGGATCCTGACCCATTCCGGGTGAGGTTTTGGGCAGGATCCTGACCCATTCCAGGTGGAGATTTGAGTAGAATCCTGACCCATTCCAGGTGGGAATTTGGATAGAATCCTGACCCATTCCAGGTGGGGTTTGGGCAGGATCCTGACCCATTCCAGGTGGGGCTTTGGGCAGGATCCTGACCCATTCCAGGTGGGGCTTTGGATAGAATCCTGACCCATTCCAGGTGGGGATTTGGCAGGATCCTGACCCATTCCAGGTGGGGATTTGGGCAGGATCCTGACCCATTCCAGGTGAGGTTTTGGCAGGATCCTGACCCATTCCAGGTGGGGCTTTGGGCAGGATCCTGACCCATTCCAGGTGGGGTTTTGGCAGGATCCTGACCCATTCCAGGTGGGGATTTGGGCAGGATCCTGACCCATTCCAGGTGGGGTTTTGGCAGGATCCTGACCCATTCCAGGTGGGGATTTGGCAGGATCCTGACCCATTCCAGGTGGGGATTTGGGCAGGATCCTGACCCATTCCAGGTGAGGTTTTGGATAGAATCCAAACAAGCTGCTGCAGGAGCTCAGCCGGGTTCGTGTCTCAGGTTCCTTCCACAGCGGCACCACCCCCGACCCGGCGTGCCAGGGGTTAACGCCGCTCACCCCGCACCTGCCCCCGCTGCTCTTCGACCTGGAGTCGGACCCCGCCGAGAACTACAACCTGCTGCAGGGCCGGCCCGGCCCCGAGCTGCTGCGGGTGCTCAGGGACATCACCCTGCAGAAGGTGCTGCTGGAGCAGCGCCTGCAGTTCGGGGAGAGCCAGATCGGGAAGGGGCAGGACCCCTCGCTGCAGCCCTGCTGCGCCCCCGGCTGCAGCCCCAAACCGTCCTGCTGCCGCTGCTCCCCGCAGTGACACCCCCAAAATCCCTGCTCCCCCCGTCACAAATCACCCACAGCTCGGGGGGACCCCTTGGAGTGATGGGGAGATGGGGTGAAACGGGGTCAGGGGGACCCCAAATGCGCCGGGAGTGTGAGCAGGGCTGCAGGTGGGACATTCCAGGTGGGATTTGGGCAGGATCTGACCCATTCCAGGTGGGAATTTGGGCAGGATCCTGACCCATTTCAGGTGTGGTTTTGGATAGGATCCTGACCCATTCCAGGTGAGGCTTTGGATAGAATCCTGACCCATTCCAGGTGGGGATTTGGGCAGGATCTGACCCATTCCAGGTGAGGTTTTGGATAGAATCCTGACCCATTCCAGGTGGGGCTTTGGGCAGGATCTGACCCATTCCAGGTGGGGCTTTGGGCAGGATCCTGACCCATTCCAGGTGGGGATTTGGATAGGATCCTGACCCATTCCAGGTGGGATCACACTCCAGCTCCTCCTCCAGAGCCAGGACAGCTCCTGAGAGCTGAAGGATCCCACTGGAGCAGAGGGAATGTCCCAAATCCAGGGATCCCCATCCCTTGGGATCGAGGGGGCAGTGGGGTGGGGCAGGAGCTGGTGACACAGGGGACAGCCCAGGTGGCACCTCCAGCAGCTCCACAGGACTCCCAGCTCCAGCTGTTCCCATTCCTGTCCCTCTCAGTGATTTTTCCAGGACTGGGACACCTGAGGCTGTGCTGGGGGAACCTGGACTGGAGAAGTTTCTCCCTCTCTCCATCTCCCCTCCCCTCCCCTCCCTGGCTCCTCATCTCCCCCCAATCCAATCCCAACCCCACCCATTCTTCCCAAATTGTCCCATCCTTGTTTTTCCCTGAATTGGGCTGAAAATGTGGATGATGGGTGTCCTGATTTTGGCCACAGGAATCATTTTTTGGGAGTGGGGCATGTCCAGGACCCAATGTCATTGCCAGGGGCGAGGCACTGTCACTTCCATGGACAAGGGCATTATTAAAACTGGGTCTTGTCAGGGGTTTTCCATGTAAATCACTGCTTTGTCTTATTAATAATGTAATTAATTTCTTATTAATATTGCTGAGAGAATGGTTTGATTCCTTATTTCATGGCTGTTTCCACTAAGTTGTTTTTAACCCCAGTAAATTGTTTTTAACCCCAGTAAATTGTTTTTATCCCCAGTAAATTGTTTTTAACCCCAATAAATTATTTTTAACCTTTGATCCTTTCCCTTTTGTGCTTTCAAAGTGGGAATGGGGAAGGAGCACGGCTTTGGTTTTAGGATCACGAACCTGCAGAATTCCACCCCTAAACCCCCAGCACGGGTGGAACAGAACTTTATTCCAAGGATTAAACCAACCTGAGCACCCGTGAGGCCCCAGGGCAGGAATGTGAGCAGGGCACAGCAGCCCTGGGCACCGGGGCTGATTTGTCACCGCAGTCACGGCCCCGGCTGGGGGATGCTCTGCAGCCAGAACGGGATCTGCTCTCCCTCCTCTCACTCTATCCTGCTCTTGAGCACCTCCACCAGCTCCTGCAGCTTCTCCAGCAGGCTCCTCAGGCTGCTCTCCGGGCTGGGGGCCACGGGCGGCTCCGGTCCCGGCGTGTTCAGGGTGGGCACGGGCGCGGCCGTGGGCGCCGCGGGGTTGGGGCCGGTGTGGGCGCGGATCCACCCGTGGAAGTGCTGGGTGGACGTGAACACCCCCGGCCGCCTGGCCCTGGCACAGCCCTCGCCCCAGCTGGCCAGCCCCACCAGCCAGAAGTTGTCCTCAGCGTTGTCCTTGCACACCAGGGGAGCCCCTACGTCCCCCTGGGCCGGGAGAGGGGGGTCAGGGGCTGCTCTTCCCATCCCAACCCTCCTGAGCTGCATTCCGGGCTGGATTCCCGTGGGAAGGCTCTGCCCGGGGGCTGGGGGGCCAAAATGGCAGCAGCGTGGGGCTGGGTCAGGGTGGGCTCTGCCTCATCCCCGCACAGTGAGCAGGGTGGGCAGGGAATGGAAATTCCAGGAAATCCAAACCCGGGGCTGCCAGGAGCGTGGGGTGGGATCTGAGGGCAGTGCCAGGCCTTGGGGACAAGGGGACACCGGGAAGGGACACATGGATGGGGAAGGGACACCTGTCAGTGGTGGGGCCCTGGGGATGGGGGGCCAGAGCTGGGCCGTGTTTGGGGTCCCTGTGCCGGCTCTGGGGTCCCTGTGCCGGCTCTGGGGTCCCTGTGCCGTGTTTGGGGTCCCTGTGCTGGCTCTGGGGTCCCTGTGCCGTGTTTGGGGTCCCAGTGCCGGCTCTGGGGTCCCTGTGCCGTGTTTGGGGTCCCTGTGCCGTGTTTGGGGTCCCTGTGCCGGCTCTGGGGTCCCTGTGCCGGCTCTGGGGTCCCTGTGCCGTGTTTGGGGTCCCTGTGCCCAGCCCTGTGCCCAGCCCGCACCTGGCAGGTGTCGATGCCGCCCCGCGGGTACCCCGCGCACAGGTCCTGGGGGTGCACGGCCCCCCCGTACCAGCGGCTGCTGTTGCACAGCTGGGCGTCCATCAGCCGCACCTTGGCCTCCTGCAGCACCAGCCGTGGGCTGGGGGCTGCGGGCACGGAGGGACAGAGGGACAGAGGGCACTGAGCACCCGGCCCTGCCCCGGCCCCAGAGCCCCTGAGCCTCACAGAGCCCCGAGAGCCCCCCTAGCCTTCAGAGCCTCTAGAGCCCCTAAAGCCCCCCAAGACCCCCAGATCCCCCAGAGCCCCCAAAGCCCCCAGAGCCCCACAGAGCCCCCGGAGCCCCCCAAAGCATACAGAGCCCCAAGAGCCCCCAGAGCTTCCGGACCCCCCAAGGCCCCCAGAGTCCCAGAGCCCCCCAGAGCCCCAACAGCCTCCAGAGCCCCCGGAGCCCCCAAAGTCCCCCAAGCCCCCAGAGCCTCCAGAGCCCCAGAGCCTCAAATCCCCCCACAGCCCCCAGAGCCCCCAGATCCCCCCAGAGCTCCCCAAAACATACAGAGCCCCAAGAGCCCCCTGAGCCCCCGGAGCCCCCAGAGTCCCAGAGCCCCCCAAAGTCCCCACAGCCCCCACAGCCCCCACAGCCCCCAGAGCCCCCAGAGCCCCCCAGAGCCCCAGAGCCCCCACAGCCCCCAGAGCCCCCAGAGCCCCCCAGAGCCCCCAGCCGGGCTCAGCCCCCAGCACTGACCGCTGGCAGGGGTGGCTCTCCACCCCGCTATGTAGCAGGTTCTCAGCTCGGGCACGGCCAGGGAGCCGTCGGGCACACAGCCCAGCTGGATGTAGTCGCTGCACTCCACGGGCGTGTCCAGCTCCAGCAGCGCGATGTTGTTGGTGACCGTGGCCGCCACGTAGTCCTGGTGCACCACGATCTGCTTGACCGGGAGCACCTGGGCCTGGGGGCCCGGCTGAACCAGGTCCGTGACCCCCATCACCACCTTCCACTCGACCACAGGCCTGGGGGGCGTGGAGAGTGACAGGGAGCAGAGCCAGGGCTGGCACAGCCCGGCTTTTCCCAGGCTGTGATCCTGCTGAGGGGACACCCGTGATCCTGCTGAGGGGACACCCGTGATCCTGGTGTGGGGACACCCGTGATCCTGCTGAGGGGACACCCCTGGCCCTGCTGAGGGGACACCCGTGATCCTGCTGAGGGGACACCCCTGGCCCTGTTGAGGGGACTCCCCTGACACTGCTGAGGGCACATTCCTGACCTTGATGGGGTCCCATCCCTGTTCCTGCAGAGGGGACATTCCTGCCCCTGCCATGGGGACACCCCTGGCCCTGTCGTGGGGACACTCCTGACCCTGCTGTGGGCACACTCCTGACCTTGATGAGGTCCCATACCTGACCCTGTTGGGATCCCACCCTTGCCCCTGCTGTGGGGACATCCCTGATTTTACCATGGGGACATTCCTGTCCTTGCTGTGGAGACATCCCTGTCCCTGCTTTGGGGACATCACTGACCCTGCCATGGGGACATCCTTGCCCTGGTTGTAGCGACATCTGTAACCTTTTTGTGGGGACAACCCTGACCCTGCTGTGGGGACACCCCTGTCCCTGCTGGGGTCCCATCCCTGTCCCTGCTGGGGTCCCATCCCTTTCCCCACTGGTGTCCCATCCCTGTCCCCACTGGTGTTGCATCCCTATCTCTGCTGGGTTCCCATCCCTGTCTCTGCTGTGGGGACATTCTTTACTCTGCTGGTGTCCCATCCCTGTCCCCTCTGGTGTCCCACCCTGTCCCTGCTGTGCTCCCATCCCTGTCCCTGCTGGGTTCCCATCCCTGTCCCCTCTGGTGTCCCACCCTGTCCCTGCTGTGCTCCCATCCCTGTCCCTGCTGGGTTCCCATCCCTGTCCCCTCTGGTGTCCCATCCCTGTCCCCTCTGGTGTCCCACCCTGTCCCTGCTGTGCTCCCATCCCTGTCCCTGCTGGGTTCCCACCCCTGTCCCCTCTGGTGTCCCACCCTGTCCCCTCTGGTGTCCCATCCCTGTCCCCTCTGGTGTCCCACGCCTGTCCCCTCCGGTGTCCCCCGTCCCCTCCGGTGTCCCCTGTCCCCTCTGTCCCTACCCGGCCCCGTCGAAGCAGCTGGCGGCCGTGAGGACCCAGCGCTGGCTGACGAGCGCGCCGGTGCACATGTGCCAGGTGCCGTTCTCCATGGTGACCTGCACGCTGGCGATGCCGGGCCAGGCCCCCGGGGGCACATCGAGGTTGGCGGCGCCGTCGGGAGACCCGGACGAGCCGAACTCGGGAACGGCGGCGCTCTCGTTCAGCGCCATGGGCCGGAGCCCGCAGGAGTCTCTGGGGACACAGAGCCGTCAGTGCCCTGCTCGGGGACAGCGGGGACAGCGGCCGAGTGTCCCCGAGTGTCCCCGAGTGTCCCCGAGTGTTCCCAGTGTCCCCCAGTATCCCCCAGTGTCCCCAGTGTCCCCCAGTGTCCCCAGTATCCCCGAGTGGCCCCACTGTCCCCGAGTGTCCCCGAGTGTCCCCGAGTGTCCCCGAGTGTTCCCGAGTGTCCCCGAGTGTCCCGAGTGTCCCCAGTGTCCCCGAGCCCCCCCTGACCTGCAGGTGTCCCAGGTGGCCCCCCCGGGCCGGGCCAGGGCCAGCAGCACGAGCAGCCCCAGCAAAGCCATCGGTGCCAGCGCGGGTGGCAGTGGCAGAACCCGGGTGTCACCTCTGGTGGTGGCAGCGGCGCCACCAGGCCGGGCTGATGTCACAGAGGGGCCGGTTCCATGCGGGGGCAGGGCAGGGTGGCCCGGGGTGGGGCACAGGGGCAGCACAGAGCTGTGGAGCCCTGGGGTGGTTTGGGTGGCAGGGAGGGAGCTGAGGGATCCGGCTGCCCCAAATCCAGGGATCCCCATCCCTTGGGATCGAGGGGGCAGTGGGGTGGGGCAGGAGCTGGTGACACAGGGGACAGCCCAGGTGGCACCTCCAGCAGCTCCACAGGACTCCCAGCTCCAGCTGTTCCCATTCCTGTCCCTCTCAGTGACTTTTTCCAGGTTTTGGACACCTGAGGTTTGGTTTGTGCTGGTTTGGTTGAAGGAAAGGATCCAATAAATGGAAGGAATTGAGAAAAATCACCTTAAAACCACCGAGTCAGAGCACAACCTGTGGGGTCACAGTGTGGGCCAGCAGGGCTGGTTGCACTGGTCCTGCTGGTCTGGTCCTTCTCCAGATGTCCAGCACTGGTGGCTGTGTCCCAAACCCCCAAATTTGTGATTCCATCCCCTAAAGTCCAGGCAGGAACGTCCAGAACCTCCCACAGGGTGAGGAGTTTCACCTGAGGAATTCCCAGAGCCCCTGAAGGTTTTTGTGCTGGACCACTGAGCTCCTGGCGGCCCAAGATGACCCCTCAGGGTGGGTGGTCCTGCTGCTGCCCCAGAGCGGGTTCTGACCCTGTCCCACCCTTCCTAAGGGCTCCCCAGGAGGCGCTGCAGATGTGGAATCCATCACTTACACCCTGGGACATTCCCATCCTCCCCTCATCCCCCCAAACCAGGAGCAACCCCAGATTTTTTTCCCCAGACTGCCCCACCCTCGTCGTGCACAGGAGACTGAACTGGGCTGGAGGATCATTAGGAACAACTCTATTTCAATAACAAACACAAGTTCATCTCCAGGGTGGGTGCAGGACAGAGCAGCCCTGGCACCGGGGGTGGCTTTGGCACAGCCAGGGAATGGTGGGGATCCCCAGAATCCAGATCTGCTCCCCCTCCTGCTCAATCAATTTTGTCCCTCAGGAACTCCAGGAACTCCTGCAGAGTCCCGAAGAACCTCAGCAGGATGTTCTTGGGGAATGAAACTGTAATAAACGTTTCTCCTTCTTCTTCTTCTTCTGCTTCTTCTTCTACTTCTTCTTCTACTTCTTCTGCTTCTTCTACATCTTCCTCTGCTTCTTCCATTTCTTCTTCTGCTTCTTCTTCATCTTCTTCTGCTTCTTCTATATCTTCTTCTGCTTCTTCAATATCTTCTTCTACTTCTTCTATTTCTTCTTCTTGCTGTTCTTCTTCTGCTCCAGTTACTGGTACGGGTTCCAGCTCGGGGATCAGTACTGGCTCTGGTTCTGGTACCGTTTCTGCCGGCTCACCCACAACGGTGACAGTCGGGGCTGGCTCTGGACTCTTCGTGCCAGCGGGGACCAGCCCCATCTGCACCTGGATCCATCCGTGGAAGTGCTGGGTGGACGTGAACAGCCCGGGTCGCTTGTCACCTGCACAGCCCTCGCCCCAGCTGGCCAGTCCCACCAGCCAGAAGTAGTCACCATCGTTGTCCTTGCACACCAGGGGTCCCCCCGATGTCCCCCTGGGCCGGGAGAGAGGGGTCAGGGGCTGCTCCAGGGTCACAGCCACACCTCGGGGGGGACAGGGGACACTGGGTGGGGTCTGGGGACAGGGGGACACCGGAACAGGGATCCATGGGTGGGGAGTGGCAGCCCTGGGACAGGGGACAGGGACCCATGGGTGGGCAAGGGAAGGGCCACAGGGGATAAAGGACAGGGGGAGACAAGCTGTGGGGTCCCTGTGCTGGGAGTGAGGGTCCCACGGGCCGTGTTTGGGGTCCCTGTGCCAACCCTGGGGTCCCTGTGCCGTGTTTGGGGTCCCTGTGCCGGCTCTGGGGTCCCTGTGCCGGCTCTGGGGTCCCTGTGCCGTGTTTGGGGTCCCTGTGCTGGCTCTGGGGTCCCTGTGCCGGCTCTGGGGTCCCTGTGCCGTGTTTGGGGTCCCTGTGCCGTGTTTGGGGTCCCTGTGCCGGCTCTGGGGTCCCTGTGCCGTGTTTGGGGTCCCTGTGCCGTGTTTGGGGTCCCTGTACCGGCTCTGGGGTCCCTGTGCCGGCTCTGGGGTCCCTGTGCCGTGTTTGGGGTCCCTGTGCCGTGTTTGGGGTCCCAGTGCCGTGTTTGGGGTCCCTGTGCCGGCTCTGGGGTCCCTGTGCCGTGTTTGGGGTCCCTGTGCCGTGTTTGGGGTCCCTGTGCCGTGTTTGGGGTCCCTGTACCGGCTCTGGGGTCCCTGTGCCGGCTCTGGGGTCCCTGTGCCGTGTTTGGGGTCCCTGTGCCGTGTTTGGGGTCCCTGTGCCGTGTTTGGGGTCCCTGTGCCGGCTCGGGGGTCCCTGTGCCGTGTTTGGGGTCCCTGTGCCCAGCCCTGTGCCCAGCCCGCACCTGGCAGGTGTCGATGCCGCCCCGCGGGTACCCCGCGCACAGGTCCTGGGGGTGCACGGCCCCCCCCCGTACCAGCGGCTGCTGTTGCACAGCTGGGCGTCCATCAGCCGCACCTTGGCCTCCTGCAGCACGGCTCCTGGGGACACGGGGGACACTGAGCCACTGTCCCAACCCCTCCCCAGGCCGGGCTGTGCCCCCACCCCGCCCCGTCCTTGCCCAGGGCACAGCCCGGATGTGGCTCGGGGCATCTTCACCCTGTGCCCTGCTCCAGCCCAGCCCCTCCTCAGCCCTCCCAGCACTGACCGCTGTCCGGGGCAGCTTTCCAGCCCGCCATGTAGCAGGTTTTGAGCTCGGGCACGGCCAGGGAGCCGTCGGGCACGCAGGCCAGCTGGATGTAGTCGCTGCACTCCACGGGCTGGTCCAGCTCCAGCACGGCGATGTTGTTCCACTCCGAGTCCGCCTTGTAGTCCTGGTGCATCAGGATCCTCCTGACGCGCAGCTGCTTGGCCTCGGGGCCGGGCTGGCTCAGGTCTGTGGCCCCGATCAGCACCGTCCATGGGGACACGTCCCTGGGAGCAGGAGGAGAAAGGATTGGCAGAGAGAGCCAGGGGGGGAGCGGCGCTGCTCCCTTCCTGAGCTGGGGACAGCCCTGGGCTGGGGACAGCCCTGGTAACATCCCTGTGCTGTGGGGACACCCCTGTGCTCGGGACATCTCTGTGCTCTGGGAACATCCCTGTGCTGGAGACCGCCCTGTGCCCTGGGGACACCCCTGTGCTGTGGGGACACCCCTGTGCTGTGGGGACACCCCTGTGCTGGGGACACCCCTGTGCTGTGGGGACATCCCTGTGCTGTGGGGACACCCCTGACCCTCCTGTGGTGACACCCCTGTGCCCTGGGGACACCCCTGTGCTGTGGTGACAACCCTGACCCTCCTGTGGTGACACCCCTGTGCCCTGGGGACACCCCCGTGCCCTGGGGACACCCCTGTGCTGGGGACATCCCTGTGCTATGGGGACACCCCTGTGCTGTGGGGACACCCCTGTGCTCTGGTGACACCTCTGACCCTCCTGTGGTGACACCCCTGTGCCCTGGTGACACCCCCGTGCCCTGGGGACACCCCGCCCCCGCCCCTCCTCACCTGACCTCGATGAAGCACCGCGCCACCGACAGCACCCACTGCGGGTGGATGAGCGCCCCGGTGCACATGTGCCACGTGCCGTTCTCCAGGGTGGCCCGGATGCTGACGATGCCGGGCCAGCTCCCCGAGGGGACACCGGGGCCATTCTTGGCAGCAGCGGCGCCGCCAGAAGAGCCCGAAGCTCCCGAGTCGCCGCCAGAGCGCTCGTAGTCGCGGACCAGCGAGCTGTGGTCGAAAGCCAAGGGCCGGAGCCCGCAGGTGCCCCTGGAAGCGCAGAGCCACCACTGGGGGGACAGCAGCGACACAGAACCCCGGGGGGCTCTGCCAGGGAACCCCCTGAGTGCCCCAAACCCCCTCCCAGAGCCACTGACCTGCAGGTGTCCCAGGTGGCCCCCCCGGGCCGGGCCAGGGCCAGCAGCACGAGCAGCCCCAGCAAAGCCATCGGTGCCAGCGCGGGTGGCAGTGGCAGAACCCGGGTGTCACCTCTGGTGGTGGCAGCGGCGCCACCAGGCCGGGCTGATGTCACAGAGGGGCCGGTTCCATGCGGGGGCAGGGCAGGGTGGCCCGGGGTGGGGCACAGGGGCAGCACAGAGCTGTGGAGCCCTGGGGTGGTTTGGGTGGCAGGGAGGGAGCTGAGGGATCCGGCTGTCCCAAATCCAGGGATCCCCATCCCTTGGGATCGAGGGGGCAGTGGGGTGGGGCAGGAGCTGGTGACACAGGGGACAGCCCAGGTGGCACCTCCAGCAGCTCCACAGGACTCCCAGCTCCAGCTGTTCCCATTCCTGTCCCTCTCAGTGACTTTTTCCAGGATTGGGACACCTGAGGCTGTTCTGGGGGAACCTGGGCAGGAGAAGTTTCTCCCTCTCTCCATCTGCCAGGCCCATCCTCCCCTCCCCTCCCCTCCCCTCCCTGGTTCCCCTTTGTCCCCAACCCCACCCATTTGTCCCACTCATCCCAGCTTTCCCCATCCTTGTTTTTCCCAGGAGACTGAACTGGACAACGTGGATAACGGGGAACAGGAACAAATCTATTTCAAGAATAAGCTGGAATCACCATCAGGGTGGGCTCAGGGCAGGGTGTGGGCAGGGCACACAGCCCTGGGCACCCTGGCTGCCTTTGGCCCCACAGCCACAGCCCCAGCGGGGACTGCTGGAAATCCTCTGCAGCCAGAACGGGATCTGCTCCCCTTCCTCATCCATCTATTTTGTCCCTCAGGAAGTCCAGGAAGTCCTGCAGAGTCCCGAAGAACCTCAGCAGGATGTCCTTGGGGAATGAAACTGTTATGGACGTGTCCAATTCCACTTCTGGTGCCTCTGTGATCACAGTGGGGATCAGGGGTGGGGTCAGGCTTGGGATCAGCGCTGGCTCTGTGGGTTTCTGGGCTGGCGTCGATCCCAACTGGGCTTGGATCCATCCATGGAAGTGCTGGGTGGATGTGAACAGCCCGGGTCGCTTTTTTCCAGAGCAGCCTCGGCACCAGCTGGCCAGTCCCACCAGCCAGAAGTAGTCACCATCGTTGTCCTTGCACACCAGGGGTCCCCCGATGTCCCCCTGGGCCGGGAGAGAGGGGTCAGGGGCTGCTCCAGGGTCACAGCCACACCTCGGGGGGACAGGGGACACTGGGTGGGGTCTGGGGACAGGGGGACACCGGAACAGGGATCCATGGGTGGGGAGTGGCAGCCCTGGGACAGGGGACAGGGGAAGGGCCACAGGGGATAAAGGACAGGGGGAGACAAGCTGTGGGGTCCCTGTGCTGGGAGTGAGGGTCCCACGGGCCGTGTTTGGGGTCCCTGTGCCAACCCTGGGGTCCCAGTGCCGTGTTTGGGGTCCCTGTGACGTGTTTGGGGTCCCTGTGCCGTGTTTGGGGTCCCTGTGCCGACTCCGGGGTCCCTGTGCCGGCTCTGGGGTCCCTGTGCCGTGTTTGGGGTCCCTGTGCCGTGTTTGGGGTCCCTGTGCCGGCTCTGGGGTCCCTGTGCCGGCTCTGGGGTCCCTGTGCCGTGTTTGGGGTCCCTGTGCCCAGCCCGCACCTGGCAGGTGTCGATGCCGCCCCGCGGGTACCCCGCGCACAGGTCCTGGGGGTGCACGGCCCCCCCCGTACCAGCGGCTGCTGTTGCACAGCTGGGCGTCCATCAGCCGCACCTTGGCCTCCTGCAGCACCAGCCGTGGGCTGGGGGCTGCGGGCACGGAGGGACAGAGGGACAGAGGGCGCTGAGCACCCGGCCCTGCCCCGGCCCCACAGCCCCCAGAGCCCCCAGAGCCTCCAGAGACTCAAATCCCCCCAGAGCCCCACAGCCCCCAGAGCCCTCGGCGCCCTCACAGCCCCCACAGCCCCCAGATCCCCCCCGAGCCCCAGATCCCCCCCCAGCCGGGCTCAGCCCCCAGCACTGACCGCTGGCAGGGGTGGCTCTCCACCCCGCTATGTAGCAGGTTCTCAGCTCGGGCACGGCCAGGGAGCCGTCGGGCACACAGCCCAGCTGGATGTAGTCGCTGCACTCCACGGGCGTGTCCAGCTCCACCAGGGCGATG
Organism: Oenanthe melanoleuca; assembly: GCF_029582105.1. Lineage (NCBI taxonomy): Eukaryota > Metazoa > Chordata > Aves > Passeriformes > Muscicapidae > Oenanthe > Oenanthe melanoleuca. The sequence continues at coordinate 68,785,936 of NC_079334.1, read as the reverse complement.
TTGCTCGTGGCCGTGGCCGCCACGTATTCCGGGTGCAGCAGGATCCTCTGGATGTGTCTGAGCACGGCGTTGGGGCCCGGCTCACCCAGGTCGATGGCCCCGATCACCACCTCGTAAATGGAGGCGTCCCTGGGGAGCAGAGGGGTCACGGGGGGCAGAGCCACGGGGTGTGACAGCCCAGCAGCTGCCCGCGCTGAGGGGACACCCCTGACCCGCTGAGGGGACACCCCTGACCCTGCTGAGGGGACATCCCTGACCCTGATGTGGCGACATCCCTGACCCTGCTGAGGGGACATCCCTGTCCGTGTTGGGGTCTCACCACTGTCCCTGTTGGGGTCCCAACCCTGTCCTTGCTATGGGAATGTCCCTGTCTCTATTGGGGTCCCAGCCCTGTCCCTGTTCTGGGGACACCCCTGTCCCTTTGGTGTCCCACCCCTGTCCCCTTGGGGTCCCACCCCAGTCCCTTTGGGGTCTCACCCCAGTCCCTTTCGGGTCCCACCCCTGTCCCTTTGGGGTCCCATCCCTGTCCCTTTGGGGTCCCACCCCAGTGCCTTTGGGGTCCCACCCCTGTCCCTGTTCTGGGGACACCCCTGTCCCTTTGGGGTCCCATCCCTGTCCCTTTGGGGTCCCATCCCTGTCCCTTTGGGGTCCCACCCCAGCCCCTTTGGGGTCCCAGCCCCGTCCCCTCTCCTCCTTACCCCGACCTGAAGAAGCACCGCGCCACCGTGAGCACCCAGCGGGGCTGGATCAGCACGCCCGCACACATGTGCCACGTGCCGTTCTCCAGGGCGCTCTGGATGCCAACCACGCCCGGCCAGGCCCCTGGGGGGACACCAGGACTGTCCTTGACCAGCGAGGCGACACGAGAAGACCCCGAAGTTTCGTAGTCAGAGACCAGCGAGCTGTGGTCAGAAGCCACGGGCCGGAGCCCGCAGGTGCCTCTGGAAGCACAGAGCCATCAGTGCCCTGCTCGGGGACAGCGGGGACAGCGGGGACAGCGGGGACAGCGGGGACAGGGGGGACAGGGGGGACAGCGGGGACAGCAGGGACAGCAGGGACAGAGGGGACAGCACGGACAGCGGGGACAGCGGGGACAGCAGGGACTACAGGGACAGCGGGGACGGCCTCCTAGTGTCCCCGAGTGTCCCCGAGTGTCCCCGACTGTCCCCGAGTGTTCCCAGTATCCCCGAGTGTCCCGAGTGTCCCCCAGTGTCCCCGAGTGTCCCCGAGTGTCCCCCAGTGTCCCCGAGTGTCCCTGACTGTCCCCAGTGTCCCCGAGTGTTCCCAGTATCCCCGAGTATCCCCGAGTGTCCCCAGTGTCCCCGAGTGTCCCCAGTGTCCCCGAGTGTCCCCGAGCCCCCCTGACCTGCAGGTGTCCCAGGTGGCCCCCCCGGGCCGGGCCAGGGCCAGCAGCACGAGCAGCCCCAGCAAAGCCATCGGTGCCAGCGCGGGTGGCAGTGGCAGAACCCGGGTGTCACCTCTGGTGGTGGCAGCGGCGCCACCAGGCCGGGCTGATGTCACAGAGGGGCGGCACAGGGTCCTGGAACCTTGGAATGGTGGCACCTCCCAATTAAATCCAAATTAAATATAGAGATAGCTGCACCCATAAATAATTAATCATCGTTGATTAATCGTATTATCTTGTTGCTCCATTATATGCAGCTTATAATGTCTAAATATTTATTATGTAAATAAATCTATTTTATATATATTATATGTATATATGTATATATGTATATATCACCTATTAGATATATATAAATATATAAATATATATATATATATATAAAATATATAAATATATTATATGCATATATGTATTATATATTATAACTATTTATGATATAAATAAATCTATATGTATTTAAATTATAGATATTTCTTATATAAATAAATGTATTTTATATGTATTATATGTATATATGTATATATTGTATATTATATATATTATATATATTTATATATATAAATATATGTATAAATGTATTATATATTATAAATATTTCTTGTATAAATAAATAATAA